>NW_009267230.1:4530156-4659476 GCF_000687185.1 Egretta garzetta
CACAGCTGGCCCTACTAAAAAGATTTTCCCCATCTTTCCTATAGGCCCCCTTTAGGTATTGAAAGGCCGTAATCAGGTCTCCCCGCAGCCTTCTTTTCTCCAGGCTGAACAAGCCCAACTCTCTCAGCCTGTCCTCATAAGAGAGGTGCTGCAGCCCTCAGATCATTTTTGTAGCCCTCCTCTGGACATGCTCCAACAGTTCCATGTCCTTCTTGTGCTGAGGGCTCCAGAGCTGGATGCAGTACTGCAGGTGAGGTCTCACCAGAGCAGAGTAGAGTAGCAGAATCGCCTCGTTTGATCTGCTCACCACGTTTCTTTCGATGTAGCCCAGGGTACGGTTGGCCTTCTGGGCTGCCAGCGCACATTGCTGGCTCATGTCGAGCTTTTCATCCATCAGTACCCCCAAGTCCCTCTCGGCTTGTTGACTCTCGGTCAAGTACTGTTTGAATCTGGTTGATCCAAAACAAATTGGTTTTGTGTTTTATTGCTTTCTAGCGATGAATATATAAACAGCGCTGGTCCCAGTATGGACTGATGAGGGACACCACTCGTCACCGGTCTCCATCCGGACATTGAGCCATTGACCATTACCCTCTGGATGTGACCATCCAACCAATTCTTTATCCACCAAACAGTGGATCCATAGCCCTCCATTTTAGACAGAAGGATGCTGTGGGGGACAGCATCAAAGGCTTTGCAGAAGTCCAGATAGATGACATCCATTGGTTTTCCTTTGTTCACTGTTGTCACACCATCATAGAAAGCCACTAGGTTGGTCAGGCAGGACTTGCCCTTGGTGAAGCCATGCTGGCTATCTCGAATTACCTTCCTGGCCACCATGTGCCTTAGCATAGCTTCTAGGAGGATCTGTTCCATGATCTTCCCAGGCACAGAGGGGAGGCTGACAGGTTGGAGGTTCCCAGGGTCTTCCTTTCTACCCTTTTTGAAAATGGGCACAATGTTTTCCTTCTTCCCCTCCCCAGGGACTTTGCCTGACTGCCATGAGTTTTCGAATATCATGGAGAGTGGCTTGGCAACTACATCAACCAATTCCCTTGGGATTCTGGGATGCATCTGATCAGGTCCCATAGACTTATGTGTGTTCAGGTTCCTCAGGTGGTCACAAACCTGATCTCTTATACTGGGAAGGGTTTTACCCTCCTGGTCCCCCTCATGCAGTTCATCAACTTGGGAGGGGTGAGGAGAGAGGTTGCCAGTGAAGACTGAGGCAAAAAACTTGTTGAGTAGCTCAGCCTTCTCCTCATCTGCTGTTACCAGTTTGCTGGTGTCCCTCATCAGCGGGGGTACCCTTTCTTTAACCATCCTTTTCTGGCTGATATACCTGTAGAAGCCCTTCTTGTCATTCTTTGCATCCCTTGCCAAGTTTAGCTCCAGTGTGCCTTGGCCTTCCTGACCCCATCCCTATATCCCTAGGCAGCATCCCTATACGTTTCCCAGGATGCCTGTCCCTGCTTCCACTGCCTGTGCAGTTCCTTCTTTCTCCTTAGTTTGAGCAGCATCTCTTGTCTTAGCCATGTTGGTCTCTTCCCTTCTTTGCCTGATTTCTTCTATTATTATAGACAAACTTTTAGTGTTCCAGACTGTGAACAAATTTCTGTGGCAAAATTTACTTTGTTGGTCTATGGAAAATTCAAATGAGCCATGCACTCTCAATATACTACCCTATAGATCCTGTGTTATGTGTTGTGCATGAGGGAAAAATATTCTGTGCTTCCATTTGCTTTTGATGATCTTAGATACCTATCTGGTAAAATAATGAAGGATCACAAGAATTTACGGCACACAAACATGTTACATTTATATGGGTGAGTTCAATATAAAGAATCAATTAAAACAAATGGTAAGGTGGAAAGCAGTCAGGTGATAGAGAGCCTTTCCCTAACCTCTCATTTCACTGATGGACTTGACAGAAGAGAACTCCAGGGACTTTGTGCGAAGAAAGATAACAAATACCTTTCAGTCCTCAGAGTTATTAGGTAGGCTCTGATAACTCACCAGAGTTCTTCTGATACTAAGTTTTCTTTGTGGGTTTTTTTTTGTTTGTTTGGTTTGGTTTGGTTTTTTGTTTGTTTTTACCAAGCACTGAGAAGTTGGGGCATGACATGAAAAGCTCTCCTGGAAGTTTTATATTTCCTTGTAAAATATGATATGTAGCTTAGTACTTAATGCTAAAACCAGGAAGCTAGTAAGGAGACATGCCATTATGACTCAGCCTTAATTCAGAGAAACAATCCTACAACTGACAATTTAAGCCTGAAATATAGGACTCTCAGTAAGTAGTTCTTTTTATAATGTAGATTTTAGTTAGTATACACTGATCTAATATATATATAGCTTGTTCTGTTCTCTGAAAATGGCAATGCTTTCCTGAATGTTACTTTTAAAAAAATTCCAAGTACTTTCAGTTATCATTATAGCCCTCATATTAATTTTTTAATTCGTAAAAAGGGGGTGGTCACTCCAAAAAGATGTGAAGAACAGCTACTGATTCTTTTTGCTTTTAAACTACTTTGCTGTAGAGAAATGTTTACAGTAGTTACGGTTCTTCCATATTTGTGCATGAGTATAATAATAATTATGCTCTGTGAAATGGAAGCATCTGCTAGTATATAAAAAGAAAAAAAATCTGAGAAAATAGAGTGCATGATGTGAGGAGAGTGAACACATGGGGGGGATATGCCCACATACTTGCACAGCTCAGAATGTATTGTGTTATTTCCCTTGTCTGTGCGCCATCTGTGCTCTAATGCAGCTTTCTTTTTTTCATCTTACAGCTTGTTTCACTTACTGAGGAGGTAATGAGGGAAAGCAAAAACCCAATTCCTTACACTTCTCTGAATGCTGGGAAAGGGGCTGGCAAACTGGTGGTTCTTTCTTTACAGCCTCTAGTAGGGTAAAACTGTAAGGCTGAAAGTTGAAGAAAATGCCACTTGTTTTGTCCTTCCTGTCAGCACTGTTCCCGATTGCTGTCAGAAGGGTAGATGGGCTTTTGGTCTGGCTGCATTGGGATGTTCTTACGCTTGACTTCCTTCCAGTCGGGACAGAGGATACCAGTAGCTGTAGCTGGAGTACTTGGCTGTCCCTGCCAAGCTTGGATTGCAGTGAAAAATAGCACTGCAATTCTGGCCATTTCACATGCAGAGTGGTTGCACTGGCCCTCAAAATAGTGAAATGTTTGGTTTGATTAATTTATCCTTCCTAGCAAATGAGGGAATAATAAGGATAGGTAATCAGGAAGGAGGCTAGGTATTGTTCCTGGGTATCTGTAGAAAGATCTGAAAATCTGGGACTCCAGAATTAGTAGGGCCTCCTTGAATCATAATGTTGTATACATTTTTCTCACTGGCAGCTACACTGTATATTGGTTCCATTCCAAAACTAATTAAATCGTTTGGTTTTTGGGGAAAAGATATGTGGTTTGCTAGTCTGGGAATGCATAATGACTCTTAAAACACAGCTCTTGCATGCAGTATTGTAAAGTTGTTAGTTTTGGGGATACCTAACTTGAAGAACTTTGAAGGTCCCAGCCTATTCCTCAGATCCTGGAAAAACTTCCTTTTGGTAAAAGAATGTTAATCACCCCATTATTGTAGAGTAAGAGAAGAAGCTCTTTTTATTTGAGTTAGATTTATTAGATAATCATATCCTGATCTAGGTCTTTAAATGTCTCTCATCACTATGCAAAACAAAGTTTGTATGCAGAGGTAATATCTTTTATTAGGCTAGTAAATATAGTTGGAAAAATTAGACAAGCTTTCAGGCATGCAAACCCTTCTCATCACTGTAACATCTGAGGACCTAATTCATGTCGGTTTTAGTTTGTTTTGATTTATTCCTAAAATAGAATTTCAATTGCTTATCCAATACAAATATTTGCTGTGTAACCTACAACCTGCCTGATGTACAGCTGCTTTGGGGGGCAGAGTGGGACTGCATTCTCTTTCACAATTACATAGTTTTAGAACATATTTTCCTAATCCTTTGTTATGTTCTTGAACTTGTGTGGTTTTGGTACAGTTTTTAAGTGATAACCCAAACTTAAAAAAAACCCCAATACCTCTATAATTATCTTTTTAAATTTTCTTTGTTAAACTATGTTTTGCAGTCTGCTCACTTAAAAAGCTCATGCCCTTAAAATACAAGACCAAGTCTTCCCATTTAAGCTTCTCTCACTGAATCTGAAAGGAACATCCGATTGCCATTGCAAGGTATCACTGTAATGATAGACTGCATTTAGTCAAAAGGCAAAGTTTTCTCTTAACCACTTTTAGATGTTCTGCCAATTAGAATACTGCCTACTTGGTAACTACCAGCAGAGGGAGCACATCTATTTTGAATAAACTGAATGAACATGGGTGGACTACATAGCTCTACCTACTTTTCAGAAATTTTCCAATCCCAGGAATCATGTGTTCACACAACTAATTAGGACAACAGCAACGTGATAATTTAATGTAACTTTTGGAATCTAGATATGTGAAAGTATCAAATATTTGGTCGGTTCCCTGTTATTCGATTCCCTGTTACTCTTTACCAGCATTATAAAGCAAGTGCTATGCTTTGTGATCTCACTGTGGTTGTGAGCCTGGGCAATTACTGTTTTGAGTTCCACAGAGGTGCAGAGCATCTGCACAAGCTGCAACTTGAAGCAGAATCTTGCAAATGCTCTGTAACAATATATTCCGTTGGTTCTAAGCAATATTGAAATCCATACTAGTGATGTTGTACTGTTGTTTTTACAACCTAATTTTTTCTTTGTTTTATTTTGTCCAGTTTTTTGACCTGTCTGTAACTGTGGTATTCCTTCTTTTTGAAGCTTTGTTTGTGCTTTCAAGATGATGGTGGGCCTACGCTGTTAATAAAAACTAGTTTCCATTTTGCTGCTAACTTAAGTGTTTACAAATTTACAACAGTGCTTAGCATCTTTTTTCTGAAAATCCCTGGAAGTGCCTATATTCTTGAAATAGTATTTTTTTTAATTTTTCCATGCAGAGAGACAGCCTGTAGTGAAAGTGGAGGCAGCTCAGATGAAGATTTAACTGGTCCTTCCATGCAATCCCAGACTTCTGCCCAAGGTCCAGCTGAGGATACTGATGAGGATGATGATGAATTCATTGGGCCACCACTTCCGCCTGGGTTCAAGGACAGTGATGATGATAATGACAATGATGATACAGAGGAGGAAGATAATGTAAGTATTTTGTTCCTCTTTAATGTTTTAACGCTTTGAGTAGACTGTAATTTGTAAGCATGCTCTTTCTTTTATGATTGAGTTTGCAGGTGAAGAGTGACTGTTGTTTGAAATGCATTTTTTTGGTGTTTTTTCTAATGATTATCCAACACATGCAAATAATTGTTTTAATTTAAAAATACTAGGATTTTTAAAAAATGTATGCATGTGAATCTCAAGGGAAATTCATCATCAGTTAATATATATGATTTACTCTGTTTTCACATTATGAAAGAACTATATAAATAAATATATAAATATGTTATATGGTTTGTTTCCCAATGCATGTGTAGAATTTTTTAGAACAAAAAGGAGGTAGAGATGTACTTGAATGTGGAGAGAGCTATTGTGCCAAAACTGGTCCGAGAAATTTAACTGTGGTATCTGAGGTTTTGTGGGGGGTTTGGGTTTTTTTTGGTGGTTTTTCTTTTTTTTTTGTTTTGTTCGGTTTGTTTTGGTTTTTTTCTAAATCTAAATAAAGTGCCGCCCTGGTTTATTAAAGTGAATATAGATTGCCTTTTCTATCTATGTTGAAAAGCAAGAAACCCCCTAGCAGCCTAATTTGGGTATTACAGATACTCAGCTGACAAATCTCTTTTAATTAAATGTTTAACTTTTTGATGTTCTTTCTCCAAAACTTCCTGGATTGAATAGTTTGTGGCAGTGGATTTTGTATGATCGTTTCGTGTTGTTTTGTAGCAAAAATGATAGAAGTCCTGTAAAAACAGCCTTCCTTACGCTGTTTTGAATGATTCTGTAGCAGAAAAAACCTGTATGTCCTGTTACACAAATATAAACCTAATCCCAAACCTGAAATCCCGAGGTGTCTCAAGGGTTTCTTGTCAATTCCTCTTTGGTTTTGAATAGGTGTTTGGTTTGTTTATTCTTTTTCTATAAAGTCTCTTACCTTGCATCTTGTGAACTTTAAAACATAAGTTTAGACTATGCAGTTAAAATGAACAAGAGAAACTTCTTAAGCAATGACATAACTATTTTTAGAGTGAGTTTAACCTCGTATGATCACAATTTTTGTGGTTCCTCCCTCCCTGCCCTCCTTCCCCCCCTGGGGATAAGTGATGGGAAATTCTGATGCCTTAGGGTTTTTTATTACTTTGTCTGATCTGCTTGATTCACTGTTGCCTAAGGATTTCTTGAATTATCAAACCGTACATTTTAGCACTGTATCTCCTGTAATTTCATCTGTACCACGCATGACTTTTTCTGTCTTAGGGAACCAAGTGCAGATAAATCCCAAACTTTCCTTGGGAATGTTGTAAGCTTTAAGTTAACTTATGACTTACTATTGATCTGTATCAGGAATTCTCTTAACTTTTAGCTGTTAGGGCACTGTGGAGTGAGTCCATATTCCTGAGGGCGTTATAGGCTCAGCAGATTTCAGTTGCTGTGGATCATGTCACATTGAAGTCAAAGCTGCTTTTCTGCTAATTTTCATCAGTTCTCCTGTGTTCTTAAATTTTCAACTCATACTAAAATCTTAAAATACAGTGCTTTATAAAAAAAATTTATCAAACATTAACTTCTCCAACAGATAATCAGAATAATAGTTCCCGTCTTGAAAAGTACCTACATTCTTTGATGCTGAAGGAAATGATTGGTCTTGTTCAGTTTTGTCTCTAAATACTTTTCAACCTATTTCAGTATCATCCAGAGTGTTAGTGTGTATGCAGATTGTGGTGAGCCCAGATGCTTGCCACTTTGGAAAACACACACAACATATTACAGAAAGAACAACAACTTCTGAAAGTACCTTTTAATAGCTGCTAACTTTGTGCATATATGTACTAGGAAGTGGTAAATCTCAAAAAATGCATGCTTGTTCTGCACAGGTGTTTTGTTCTTTCTTTGGGGTCTCATCAGAATGTCCTTCTAAATCACAGCACTCCCTAGCTGTCCCCATTTTGTTTCCCAGAAAAAAAACAATCTTGCTCTGCTGTCAGCACTTCTGAAGCTTGTAACTGCCTTATAGCACTGAATAATGGAAGCCACACAGAGAGAAACAACCAGGCTTGGGAATCAAATTCTGCCAGGTATCCTTAATCTTTGGGAGAGTAAAAGTTCTCCAAGATGCTTAAAGGATTTCAGTGTATATGACACTAAAATAAAACAGTGTAAACTTGAAATCATGTTATGTCCTGGCAACTAAACCCAAGGTTAAGCCTCATGCCTGCTAATATTTCATTGAAGTATTGCACAAAACTTTGCATCAGAAGTCTTTTGTAGCTATTCATCCTGATCTTTTCTACACAGACTTTATTATTCATTGCTTTGTTTCTGTGTTATGTCATTACTTATTTTCTTAAACAATGGAGATTTGAAAACACCAGAACTATAGGCAGCAGTTGTCTTGGGGAAAGAAAAAAAAGGAAGTTATATTTCTGTGGAATGCCTTCTTGTCAGGGTCTTAAGGAATTAAGTTGATTTCTAAACCTGAGTATCTCCAAATTGTGTTTCCTGATAATTAAGAGAATTATGCCTATGTTGGAAAATCATGGAGGATTTTGCTTAAAACCCATGCCTATCAGATTAGCTAAATAATGGTGTATACCTAATTTTTTCTTGTAACTCATGCCAGAATTTACTTGGGTTTTCTTTTGCAAATGAGAATTGATACAAGTAGCTTGTGGTTTGACCACAATTTTGTTGTAGGACTGGATTAAAATTTGGGAAAACTTTTCTGCGGCTAGCAAAAAGCATTATATATTTAGCCTGCTGTAATTCCATTCTGAAGTAAAAAAAAACAAAACCCAAACCTTTCAATTAAGTATGTTGGCAATGTTCTTGCCATACTAAATTAGCAAAATTACTTGGTTACATCAAAGAAAGTTTCATCAAGTGATCAAGTAAGCTATAATGGAAAGACACTAAATATTCAACATTTGTTTTATTGCATCATCAGTGGAAGGCTGGCATCCTTTGACAACTCTTTTATTGAGTAATTTTAGTTGAGTAATTTTTTTAGGTTCACATGAATCAAGAGTCCTATACATACTACTGTTCCAGTTTGTGGTATAATCATCTCCTTCAGCTCATACAGATTCCTAAATGTAATCATGTTCAGACTACAGCTTAGTGCAAAGCTGTAGCAGACTCATTCATTTATCTGTATTTATGAAATAAATGAGATCTAGGAGAAAGTAACTAAATGCTGAGCACTCATTTATGTAGCATAGCAGTGTGGGAAAAAGGTATTATGTAATAATTGAGAAATTGCAGGAAGATGCGTAACATCTCTTAAGTGGTAAAACTGTGTAATTTTTTGGAGGCAGTACATACGTTCCACAGAGCAGGGTAAGGCTTTTAGTAGTAGAGGCAGATTATGAAGAGAAGAGAGGGTTATCAGCAACATAACAGAAAACTTCTATTTGTTTTTAATCCCTCTGTGGTATAGTGTGCTGTGTACCTATTTTCTGTTGTCCTCCATCAAAGATGGCTGCACCTTAGTAGGGCTTTGTATATTAAAATCTCTAAAATGCAGTCTATTATACATGTAAGTAAATTTGGAAGAAATGACTGGATTGTTACTTTAACTTGGTGTCTGTCATGCGCCAATGAGATATGGGGTTTTAAAATTTTTTTATGTAATTGATTGTATGCTTGTCAGATTTATGGATTCTGAGCACTGAATATAATTTATTTTCATTATCTCTCTCCGAAGGACAGTGGGCATTGTTGTTTAGTGAAACTCTTGCTTTAGTTCTGTAAACTGCTGTAGAATGCCAAAGGGAAAACAATGTGGAAGCGGCTGATTTTACTTTAACCTGTCTGTCTCAGTAGTTGCTTGGTGTGCTGGTTGACTTAATTTCTAGCAAGATTTTTTTATTTATATGTATTTGAATAATGCTACAACTGGCTCGATAAAGTGGAGTTACTGGAGTTACTTAACCAGAGTTAAAAGACCCCAATGAAAAGTTTCAGACAGAAAGGTGACTTGCAGACTGGTGTGATTTAAGTTTGTCTGAACTTAAGACAATAGTTACAAAACAGTCTAGAACAGATTTGGTTGAGAATAAGCAGAGCAGCAGAAATATGAGACTTGTGGGTTTTCAGTCTAAACAGTTAATTTATAACTGGGAAGATTTTGTGTCAGCATGGATGCCAGAGGCCTTTGGGGTCTAGAGCCTCCCCTTACTGCTGCTCTTGAACTCAGTTATTTTCTTTCCTGTGAAGGGAATCAGGAAGCAGCTGTGCTTTCCTGATTTCCTGTTGATCGATTGGTGATCACAGTAAGATCCTGTGAGCCTCAAGGAAGGCAGGTGTTGCTGTTATGAGGACTCTGTGATTCCTTTTTCTTGCTTGCACATCAGGCTGTGGTTGGTACACATGGGGGCAGAACTGGGAGAAGAGAAACGGAAAGCTCAGCTGAATAATTCTTTTGTTTTGTTTCCAGATGTACTGTGAGACTGTCTCTTTTGTTATCATACTTCATTGCTGAAGTAACTTCTTTCTTTAAAACACAAGTATCTGTATTTTTTTGACCCTGAAGGAAACAAATTTATCTTTCATAGTTATGAGTTGCAGTTCTGTAGTGTGAAGTCTTGCAAACTTTGTATAACGGATACAATACATCGAAATACTGGCATTGCTCTGGTGGCTTGCTAGTGTCTCTCAAGCCTGACTTTAGATGTGGCTTTTAATATGGGAACATTGTTTTTCCACCATTGCTTGTTCATTGTTCTTGCTTTCTTCTGAGAGACTGTCAATAGAGACATGCGTTGAAATTGCTTGCTGTGAGGTTAGTGTCTTTTGACTCTAGGGTTAGCCCAGGACTGCCCAGCTCACACTGGGTATTTTGCTGAACAATTATCAGGTGGAAGGAGAAGCTGATGGTTATTATCTTTCATGGAAATTCTTCATACCTTATTGGTGTTTTTATAGGACAACGAGTAGCAGCAGTTAATTGCTGAATGTTTTGAATCAGAACTGTTAGTTTTTGAGTATTATACATTTCTGTAAGTTATGTTTACATGTGATACAAACTGAACATAAATTTTTGAGGAGAGCCATAGAATACTGTATTACATATGTGAATTCTGACTTGAGTTACTTTTTTTTCCTCTGAATTTATGTTCATTTTATATACTCAAGCCTTTGTGGTAGCTGTTATAAAGCATTTTTTCTGTGTTTGATTAAATTCTGTGTTAATACTGATGGTAGTTACATTTAACAAATGAATAAGTCATTAAATATTTAATTAGTATAATTCACCTCCATTCGTGCCAGAAGTGATGATTCTTAACAAGGCACAATATGCTTGTAAGTATTTATACAAATATTTTACAGTGCTTGTTCTGTAGTAGTGCAAGGAATACTTCTGTATCAAGTATATTTTAAGGACAGTAGGTACACCTGATATCAATTCCCTCTGATATATTCCTTTCGTTAAGAGTTTTCCTTTCTATATGAAAGACTCCCATTAATTTGGGGAGTGAGGAAAATGAGAATTAGAGTTGTCTATTTGAATTGTGATCAGTGTTTTTTCTCGTAATGGTATAAAAACCTGGTTGGATTGTTAGTGCCACTTTTTCACATGGTCATAAGCTGAGAGAGAGTGAGGAAGCAGAGTATTTCCTGCAGTCTGAAGCTTTTCAGATTTGGTTTCTGTCCTGAAAAGTATGCCTTCATGGAAAACTCAAAGAAAATCTTTTTGCTTCCAAGCAGGAAAGTTCTAAAAGAGAAAATGGCTTGTTTTTCAGAAGGTAGATTCTTAAAGAGGGCAATGTTTCATATGGTAAATTTTGAGGTTGGGATATAGTAGAGTGCCAGCATTTTTTCCCTGGCAAGATGCACAGGGAGCGTGTCTGATGTGTGTGCAATCAAAGTAAAATCTGGCTGGAGGGGGACAGAGACTAGCCAAAGCAGTCATGTCATGGTTGGTGGCTGGACAGCTTTAAATCTAGGACATAAGCATTTTTCAACGTAATGGATGACACCTATTAAAAGGCATTAGTAAGAGAATATGTATTTATTGATGTTCTCTTCTACTTGTCTTTAGAAAACATGCTGAGATCTTTATCAGAACTTAAGAGTGCTAGCATCTTGTGACACTTCCTCAGTTGCAGCAACAGGTATAGAGGTGGTTGTTGGAAGAATTTGACAGATGAATTTGCAAGGCTTTATCTTCTGTCTGGAGAGCTTAGTTACAGTTGATTTGTCTTTGGAATGGAGAACTATTTCTCCCTGCAGTACCAAAGGAATACTAATCATGTTGTAATTATGTCCCTGAAACAAGTACAGCCTTGGGCCTCTCCAAGGCTGTACTCTGATTTGGGCGTATTTCCAAAATGATAACGTAGCCATATTCCAAGTTTTAGAATTGTTTTGAGACACTTTTAAATTTTTACAGAGGTTTAACAGGATATACTAGTAATACTCATTTGTTCAGAAGGAAGAAAGCAATTGCCTGCTTATTTCAATGGAGAATTTAAGTAGACTGTAATTGCTCCAATTAGAATTTGGCTATGGTACCAGGCTAAAAATCCTGGCCTTGTAAAAATAAATACATGTTATGGGAATTTTTAGTCCTAAGGATTTACAACATTTTAGGCTGAGGATTGTTTGACCTGGTAACTGCTGAATCTTATATACCCGGTCATGTTTCATCTTGTCTAAAGAAGAAAAAGTGAAGGGAGCTGAACAAAGCAATTTTTGTGTGTGTACAATAAAGATGGAAAAGTGTGGGTTTGAGGATAAGAGGCATTATTTTTGAACTACTTCTAGTCATTGAAGCATTGATGAAAAATAGGTAGCAATTACCATTGCTTTCAATTTTCTTTAGTGTTACCTTCCTATATAATCAAGAAGAAAAACTTGTCATATGTGTGCATAATATGTTCTTAGGTCTTGACAGTATTTCTGCTGTAAAAATCAGGAAAATGTATTTTCTTTATGTTAAACTTGGAAGAAGTAATGGAATTTTTGTTAAGGATCATTGATGTGGTTACTGGTCTTGCAAAGAATGAGAAAGATTGTCTTAAAAGTGAGTTAGAAAGGATTTGCAGGCTTCACAAAAATTGAAAGAAAACAAAATCAACACCCTAAACTTTGTATGATGAAACTCTGTGTAAGAATGTGAGAGAATCAGTCAGAAGCTGGAAGGGAAGGAATATTTCATGTAAGAAACTGAAAGCATCAAATGATCAATGTATAAGAGGAAGCTAATGGTGTAATTCCCTTAGGGAATGTTTGTCTTTAATAAAAAGTCATGGAGTATTTGCTCCTCTCCAGCCCAATGCCCTAGAGTTCATGATTACCAGTTGTCCCCAGAGAAAAGGAATGTGCTTACAAAATCTCTATTTATGAGTTCTGCAGAGTATGTAAGGCCAAGACTTCTCTGCTGTATATCATGCCATGCCTTTTGGTGGCAAGATACTTGTTTTATAGAATCATAGAATGTTTTGGGTTGGAAGGGACCCCTAGAGGTCATCTAGTCCAATATGAGAAGTTTTGGAATGTTTCCTCTACAGATAGATACTTAGTCCTGTGAGTTTGTTTCTAGAAATATTTTTGTGAGAAAATTAATAGGCATAAATTTGTTGTCTTCAAGGTACATAAAACTAGAGAGAGGTGACTTTAATACTATTAAATAAAATGCGATATAGAATATAATTACTGTTACTACTGTCCTTCTTAACAAAGTTTAGAGATCTTATGTCCTGTTTTCACTCTTTGCCAGCTCCTTCAGAGACTCTCTGTCAGGCCAGCCTGACTTGATGGAGCCTGTGGAAAGCTTCTTTAGGAGCTGCTGGTACCACTTCTGTATTTGGAAAGGGAACTGCTAAGAGTGATGCAAAGTGTTCTTCATCTCTGGGCCAGATACACTGCAGCTGTAGAGCTCCTATGCTTTAAACATGGGATCCTCATGCTTGTCTCTCCTGAGACCCTTGGTTTCTTTATAGCCAGAAGATTTTGTGGAAGCTAATGTCCTCTACTGTCCTTAGAGGGAGAGTAGAAATGTGTGGGTTTTTTTCTGCCAGGTGTGTAACCTTGAGGCTGTACCATTCTGTGACCTACCTCTTAAGAAAAAAATTCTGTCTTTCTAACCACATTCTACATATGTATCTCAGTCACATGACTGTACTTTCGATATAGTATTATTTAACAGGAATATGTCATTGGAAATGTTATGAAATTCTGTTCACACAATAGTATTTGAACGTCTGATCCTAAACATTACTTTTCTTAGTTCCAGTAGAAGTTGGGATCTTTGAAGGTGTGGAGACTGAAATGAATTTATTCTTTGAGAACCTAAAATGCTTGCACAGTCAAAAGAAAGTGGTGACTACCTTATTACATGATGCTTTTGTTAGCAATTGCAACAAATTTCCAATGTACTTATATAAAGAAGCACAAATAGCACATTGTTTCTATCAGTGTTAGAATATATAAAGTATTTCTAAATTTGGAAAGGGAGCCAACAGCATTACTAACATTGTATTTGACATGGTTGGCATCACTGTGGAATACGTAAATGGAAGATAGCAGATTTTTTTTTTTTTATCTGGCATGTGAATGTTAACTTTTTTCAAAAAGTTGTTTATGCTCTAAACAGAATAATGAGAAATACAGGTATAGAGAACCCTTGCTGGATGAAGAGGAAAATAAAGTGGATGATAACAAGAATTTGAAGTATTTATGGTGGGGATGATTAAGTAATTTAGAAGGGCTATATTTGAAGGAAGAGTGTAAGTGACATGCAGTTACATTTCCTTTCCAAAACAAGTCTTCACAGGATTTTCGATTAACAAATGATTTATGTTAAACTGTTGGAACTGCAGACTGCTCTGGTGGTATCCTTGGAGAGCAATTTTGTTGACTCTTGGAAAGTCTGCTATTTGTTTAAAAGATGGCTTTGGATTTTTATGAATGTGAGACTACCACATGTAATGTTTTACAACGGCTGCAATGGCATCTCTTATTTGCAGGTGGGCACTTAGCAGTATGTAGGGACTACACATACTTGATGCTAACACTATCCAGATCACACATACTGAATCATACTGAACTTCCTTTCTTTATTCCTGCTTATCTATTTTTGTATTAATACCCAATACAATTATTTTCAAATTATTAGGATCTTGAGTAGTGTTTTGCTCAGTTACCTTGTCTACTATTTATAAATGTTTATTTGATGCATCAATGTAACTGAGGCTTGATAAATGCTCAAATAACCAAATATTATGGGAATATGTTACAAAACTTTTCTGATTTCCTTTCATAAACCAAAAGAACTACTTTCTCCAAAGGAACTGAAGAATCATTCATATGAGTTTTTATTAACCATTTCCTTTCGTGATCCAGTCCTGAGGCTTCTGAAATGCAATTAAAGCTCTTAGTTGGATTCCAGTGAGTATACTTGTTGCTTTTTTTGTAAACTATTTATTCCTTTAGTCTACTAGAAGTATTTTATTTTCAGTTTGAAAATTATCAGTTTTACTTCTGTTGTTTTTGTAGAAGACTTTTTGAAATGTCTCAAATAATACCTACTTAATGGGAGATAAGATAGAAGAAAGCTGAAAAAGAAGCCTTTAAGATATTACATATATTTATATGAGGACCCTAATGTAGTTTGAAAAGTTAGGTGGGCTAGACGTAGTGTTTACATTTGAAGTAAACCACTACTTTGTAAAGCAAAAGTTATTTTCATGTCATAAGCATCATGTGCTAGAATAGCAAAAAGGTGTTAAATTATGTAACCTTTACTTCACAATATAAAAAAAGTAGTTGACAGAACCTTCATGCAGTAGGGATAAGGAGCTTTCTGCTCAGTTTTCTAAAATAGTACTTAATGCAAATAGCTAATAAATAGCAATCTCATGCAGCTCAGTTTTATCATTTAAGGTTGGAGGATTAGATCCTTTTCTATGTAAATACTTGTATTCACTTCAGTGGGACTACAGACATAGACTTCCAGTTCTATAAGTGGGACTGAGTATGCATAATAAGTGGAACTACCAGCATTGTACCTTTGCTTTTACACTATTGATGAGAGAGAAGATACAGACAAATCATTTGCTATTAACAGAAAGGAGGTGATTTTTGACTTCCATTTTTATTTCCAGGTTTAATTAATTTACCAGCGTTTAGTAAATAAAAATGTATGGTATTTTGCAGCAAAGTGTGCTGTGAAGGTGCAAGTCGGAGCTCATAAAACTGAGTAGTCTTTCATGTGTCTGTGAGAGCAGTGAGAGACTCCCAAAATAACCACTCTGCATTCTGTGCAGCTTGGGACAGCACTGAGCTCCTCACAGGCTGGCTATGAAGGGAGTACACTGCAGGGGCATGGGCAAGTTGTTCATTCTCTGCTGTTGTGTCTGCACTGCAGTTTATACATAAGTTACCTAGCTGATACACAAGTTTGAGTTTGTCTACCTGAGATGCAGTCAGTGTTTGACTTAAAAAAATGTCATTTTCTTGGTACACCTTAAACCAAATATTGCCAGCTAACAGTTTCTTTTTAAAAATGCACCAGGGGGCAGTGAAAACATCTTAGATGCATACAATCCTTCTGGAACTTCTGTTTGTCTTGCGTAGTTTCTGTAGCCCTCTTTAGAAACTACCTTGGAACCAGTTTTCAGAGTAAATAGTAGTATGTAAAGATTTTGATTGGTATTATTTAGATGCATGGGATTCATTGCAGTGAGCACTTCTGCATTCTCATGTGGTGAAACACAAGGTTGGACTCAGTTGCAGTGGCCTTTTTACAGTACAGAGGCCCCATAAGTCATCTTCCATATAATAATGAGTATGAATACAGGAAATAAATCCTAGAAGAGCTATAGAAATTAGGAATATAAATTATTTTTCTATGCATGACCAAAGTTTTGGTTTGGAAAAACTGGTTTTGAAAAATAAAACATTTCAATTAACTAATTCAAATCATATCTGGAATGAAAGTAAAAGCTAGGGTTCTCACTAATATGAGAGTTGTTTGCATGGAAATGCTACAAAGCTTGGCTTGTTTTTTTAAGTCAAGTATTTCACAATTATCAGAATATAGGTGATATTTCCCTATCACTTACTGTTTGGTGTGTATTTGTAGCTTAATTCAGGTGTCAGAAAGAGCTGAGAACTTTCATTAGAGTTGCAATGTCCTATGAATTATGACAACTTTTATGTTAATGTCTGCCTCTACGAGCTTACATGAATTAGCTGTTCTCTTCCTATGATGTAGTACAGGCAAACCATAGGACTTAATACTTTTTTTTTTTTCATTTAAAGGGGGAAACAACAACACAAAAATATTTCTTTATGTTATACATATAGACTTTTTCTTTTTTCCCTCCTGTTAAAAAATAGAATTGTAAACTTTGGAAGATTAGTGGGAGGATGGAGAAGTTACTTAGGATTTATGCAGCAGCTTACATCTTTAAAAGGAGTGGCAAAATAGAGCTGAATTTTTAGTACATAATTCCCCTGTACAATTTCTTTTTCTTTTATTTCAATTTATTAAACAATGTATGAAAGATCTTTTGACTGACTTTGACCATACAGCTTTTGCATATTGGAGTATTTAATTCTTTAGACTCTTCCTTGTACAGGAAGAAAAATCTGTCCTTTGGCCAAAATGTAGTTAGTCTTTGTGATACCAAGTATGTATGTAATGTGTGTGTGTGTGTGTGTGTGACTTTGTATTGATCACACATAAACTGGATCAGCCCCACAGGCTGCATCTTATCCAGTGCTGTATTAGAAAACAGAGGGACACAGGCCAGAACAGGACACACTTCTTTTCCAAGTTTAATCGGGTGACTTAGACTTACTTACCATGTTCACTGTTCACCTGCTGGTTCTTGTGAAAATAACAATGATGCTAAATCTCCAGAGTTTCAGAGCAAACAAAATCTCATGGGCAGGACAAATGCGAGCACAGTAAAAAAGGGTCTGCAGGTAGTACATTGCTGCTCTGTCCTGTGACTTGGCATTTTCTCATTAGTCAAAGTTAATTAAAGGGACTTAAAACCTCCTTGACCCCTTGGTGTACACGTGTGCTAGTTCATGCCTGTTTTGAAATACCAGAAATGAAAATAATAAAAGACTTCAGTTTTCTTGGAATACACAGAGATTACCTGTGTATTTTGCTGTTAGTCATTGTCTCTAAAAGACAACTACCAAAAATGAGTGGCATATTTTCTGCATGGCATTGAGCCTTCATTCCTGGGCCTACTTTGAAGCCTGCCTTTTTATTTACTGGAGTTTGAGTAAATGTCTTGCTTGCAAATATTGCGGTTGTGCTACATACGTGCCAGGCACAAAGCAAACTTCATAAAAATGCTGGGTTGACAGGACTGAAAGAGCTGAATTAGGAGTAAAAGATCAAATTTCATTCAAAAGATAAACTACCCATAAATGTGATGGCTGATGCAGGCGGTTCAACTGAAAAGGCGAATCATGTCAGTGTTAGATTTCAAAATGAATTTGCAGTTCTCTGGATGAGGTGAACGCTCATTCTTCATAATGGGAATTTTCTAAGCAGAAGGGGAAAACACTGATTAATTCTTAAACTTTTGAACTACATCTGCGTGGCAACAATTATGGCACTTGAAACAGTTCTTCGGCCTTTCAGAATTCTAGTGCACAATTTCCAACTAGAATCTTTCAGTGTTTTGGTTAAGATGTAATGTAACATAGATCTTGCTAGGCTTCACTTAAAGTATAAATTCGGGTGAGAAGAATCATAGCTCATAGAATAATTACTGTTTCTTTCTCAAGTCAGCAATCTTCCAGGTTTCATGCATCATCTGGATTCATAGAGCTTTATCTGCCTTTTTCTGAGCAACCTGTTACTTAGGGTGTCTTGGAACATGCTGTTCTCTGCAAAGGAAGCAAACTTACATGTCAGGCTATAACCTCATCTGTGAGGATCAGCTGGCTTTCAGTGCTACCATATTTGTAACCTTTTTCAGTACAAATAGTAAGGGTACATCTCTTGCAAAGCGAATGTCATGACGTAACTGCTCTTGTCTCGAGGACAAGAATAAACATATTTCTCAGTGGCATTCCTTCTTTAAGTATGTTAATTGCATACTGTGTTTTCTACTGAATACCAAAAATATCAGAAATGGAAATTCAAAAGAAAAAATAACTAGCTTGGCCATCCTTAGTGTCTACAGATTGCACATACCTATTTTACAAGACCACTGTGACACAGAGTGCTGAATCATTTTAAAGACAAACCCTTCTTTGTTCTACAGTTTTAAGTCTTGGTCTTTATGAGTGTTCTATGCCTAAGACCGTCTAAAGAATAAATTGTTTTTTAACTCCATTAATTTTTCCTGTGGAAAATACAAAGATTCTGGACAAGATGTAAACTCCTGCTTGCTAGTTGCTTTTTTTGTATCACTTGTGTATTCTTCGTATGTTTATTTTTCCTCAGGTTTTCCCTGCCTCATTTAGACAACATACATGGGTGTGCAGGCACACAAGGTGAAATGTTGGGTCACACAGAAGTGTGCAATAACTTTGTGTCTGACTTCAGTGGCTAGAAGTATGTGTCTCATCCAAAATTAAATCCTAGAAATAATGATGCCAGAATAAGCCTCACAGTATATCTCAATAGAAAATAGTTTAAAAATTCTGACATGGATCTCTTTTCCACTAATGATATAGTGACTTGTTTTAATGACTTCAGTCATGTTTTAACTTGGAATTTATTACCTTTCTTTCCAAAGTTGTTCCTCTGCTCTATGATTAAATGCTGCCTTATCTAACAGTTTCTTTGGTGAGGGCAGCCAGTTGTTTTGGGGCTTTTGTTCTGTTTTTTTTCTCTGCAATAGACCTGTACTATATCATAATTGATATTTCTTCCAAAGGTGCCTCGCAGGGATCAGGCATCCTGTTGATCCTCTGTGTCCCCCTTCTGCTTGTATCCCTATCTCTGGTGACTCTGTGTCATATTTTTCTCCTTTCTGAAAAAGAATCTGTGAAAAATAGGTTTTAAAAATAATAAATAAATGTTTATATTTGTATTGTGATAGTGCAAGCCTATAAGTAATAGAGTAATAAAGGAAGTTTCTGCATTTAACAGCTGCAATTTTAAGGGCAGATTCTTTCAATTATCTCTAAATTACTGGTATAAATAGTACCAGGCTTAGTCCAGTTGGTGTCCATATAATGTTTTTCTTAGGGAAGGCGATTATGATACATTGAATAGACAGTGAATTTATGAGAGGGCCCCGTGGTAGTTTTCTGTGATTTCCTGAAGTCTCGTAGTCCAAACAAGAAGGTGCAATCAGCGTTCAAATGCAGAATGAGCAGTAGTCAACTAATTCACTGCATTTTCACCAAAAGTTTTGACTCCCCAGAGTAAGATGAATGTAACAATATCTAACTATATCTAAATTAGTTATAACCATGCTATTTATAATGCTATTTTGAATGAGCATCTGCGCAGAGCACATGATAATTGTGAAAACTATTTCTATCCTGTCACTTAATTCTGTGTAGTTTAATGCAGTTTGCATTGGTTTACCTCTTGGGAGTTGTCTTGTACTGGAGGAACTAATGGAAACTGCAACTCTGTCAGATACTTTTAGGGAGTAACCTCATGGTGGACTCTGCAACCAGGTTTGAGTGGATGGCAGAGTATCTTAGAAAGTACCAAACTTCTCTGGCTGATTAGGACAAACTGTTGTCTCTAGCTGCGTCTTTTGAAGTACTATATACAGTTGGATTTACGATAGCTGGCCTTTTATAATACGGAACATACACAGCAGTTAAATGATACAGAGGTGAATTAGGGAAATAAGAATCAGTAATACGAGAAAACACTTAACAGTACAGTAAGTCAGTGGGGTAAGAATAGAATGTGGATCCTCTGCTGTTTGTGAGGAAGTGTCAGAAGAAGAGTTGGTTTTACTCATAAGTATTACTCCAAAGAGTATGGAGAGGAAAAAAATAATGAAAATGTGGGATTGCAAAGGTTCATGTTTCCTTCTGGCGGTTATGTGGATATCAAACCTAGTTGCTTTCTAAGTAGAGTAAGATATTCTTTCTGGAGCCAACCTTGGCACTTCCTGTTTGTTCACCTTTTTGGAATAGTAGTTAGTGATATAATTTTTCTTTGGAGCATTTTAAATCTAATTTATATGTATGCAAAAACGTGTCTTTAAACTGTGTTTTCTCTGATGGTTGCATAGCCACTAATGTAACTGGCTCATTTTCAGAACTAGATTGAGCAGGAGAACTTCCTAATAAGCGTTTTTGGTTCAAAGCTGTTTGTATGTATTACAGTTTTTGCAGATAAAAAATTAAATCAGGAGTGATGGGGGCACAGGTAGTCTAACAGAAAGCTTATTAGGAAGTACGTCTTGCAGGCCAGAAGCTGATACGAGAATCCACACACATGCGCAGAATGTTTGTATTTGAAATAAGATGAATAGATTATATTTCATTTATCCATTGTTCTTGCTGAAAAGGCATGGAGGAGAAGCTCTGAGGCACAATGACTATAATCTCTCAGCTTGGGCACTTTTACAATAAGAAGGGTTTACTGTGTAAATGTTAGGTTTAATATACCATACTTTGTTGTAATTGCAAGTTCTAAGGAGGACATCTCAGGTCTTTAATCCATAGGCAGGTTAAATTGCATGCAATTCATAATATATGTTATGGGTTATTTGAGTTCTTTAAGTGCAAGTTTGTAAACAAGCCTATTACTTGATCAGTAGCTATAATCTCAGAGCAAATATCTAAGTTTATGAAAAATTTCAGTGTCTTAGCCAGAACTCCCCCACCCCCTTCATTGTGCAAAATTTTGATAGTGCAATGTGTATCTATCCTGTGCCTGTCGGTATTAATAGATACTTCTAAGATCTTGATACCCACAGCTAACTGCAAAAATCTATTTATATGTGTTTGCTCACTCTTGCAGGCTTGTTCCCACACCTATGTTCCACACTACTGGCATTGTTTGGTATTGTAGTGGCTGTGAGGATTTGAGAATACATGAATATAGTGGGTTTTAATAATTTTTGTACATGTTTGTGTCAAACTGATGATTGCTTTCTAAAAGCAGGATTTTTTTGCTTTCTCTGTTTTCTAATTCTGTATTACACTGAAATTCCAAGGGTAAGTGGTTCACAGGTGGGAATAGGTTACCATTAGTGTCAGGGTTTTCTCATTTTAATAGATTGCCCTATGCAGTGGTTTCTGAAATAATTGGTTTATGAAGGGAGACTTCACCTAAATAAAGTGTCCCAGGAGGAGTTTCTGCCTGTCTGTAGAGGTTCATCAGGATCTCATCAGGTTCATCAGGATCTAACCTGAAGGTAAGAGGATGCCATCATTCTTTACTCAGAGGTCCTTTTTTGCGGTTTCAGACTGGATATTACCTGTGGTAGCCAGATGAAGTGAGGGTCCAGAGTATCTGAGTGTATGATACAAAAGGCAAGGTAAACTTAAAAAGCATGCACATAAAGAAAATGCCTTCAAGCGATCTGTACGTTGCACTTTATCTGTAAACAGAACAATGGCATTGAAAAACTCAAGGCAAAACAGTTTGTTTTGTAAGCTTATCTACTGTTCATTTCGTGTGGCTCCCAAGAGATGGAATGTAAATTGTTCAAAGGCCTGGGAAACAGTCAGGCCTGGGACAGGAGTAGGTGTTATGTGAGATCACATTAGTTTCAGAAGTAAACCGTATCACTTCATGGATTACATGTCCAAGGCAGATGTCAAACATGAGGTTAATGTGAAGAATTCAGGCCTACAGAGCAAATTCCAGAAATGGGAGTTAAATTCTACCCAAGCCCAGCAAACGATGCAAAATTGGAAATCCTTGTTTTGGCTTCCTTATTAGTTGTCTGGAAAATGTCCATAGCAGGGAATTTGAACAAATCTGAGCAAAAATTCTTGGACTGCATTTGGTTCAGATTATTTTATGGGTTATACGTTCCTTCCCAGCACTTCAACTTTTCCTGTGGAAAGCCAGTAACTGTTTATAAGCTCTCTGCTTCTCTCACGCTCATTTTTGGCTTATTTTATACTTTGTCTTTTGATAGAATAGCAAGTTGGACCTGTGCTTAAGCACTTGCTTGTTCCAGGGGAAGAACTGCTGGAGGGTTTTTTTAGCTTGCTTATTTATGGAAACAGTAGTTATGGAAGTGTCTGTTCCCTGGTAACTTTACCAATCAGTCAACCAGGAGATGTGAAATACCGCAGATCTATTTTCTCAACAATTGCAAGACTTCACTTGCAATATGAGCACTATATGCAGAGCTTTTTTTTTTTTTTTTTTTTTTTTTTCCTAATGTGTTTTTTTGTTTGTTTGTTTTTACTTTGTTTGGTTTTACTTAGCTTTGTAAATGACTTAGGGTACCTCAAAGTATGATGTATCTGAGGGATGAGATGCCATTCAGAGGGACCTGGACAGGCTCATGAACTGGGTCTCTGTGAACCGCATCAGGTATCCATAGAGGCTGAGGGAGGAAAGATTGAGAGCAGCCCTGCGAAGGAGGACTCGGGGGTACCGGTGGATGAAAAGCTGGATGTCAGCCTACAATCTGCGCTGGCAGCCCAGAAGGCCAACTGTACCCTGGGCTGCATTGGGAGAAGCGTGGCCAGCAGGTCAAGGGAGGTGACTCTGCCCCTCTACTCTGCTCTGGTGAGACCCCCCTGCAGCCCTGCATCCAGCTCTGGAGTCCTCAGCACAGGAAGGACATGGACCTGTTGGAGCGGCTCCAGAGGAGGGGCACCAAAATGATCCTAGGGCTGGAGCACCTCTCCTATGAGGCCAGGCTGAGAGAGTTGGGGTTCTTCAGCCTGGAGAAGAGAATGCTCTGGGGAGACCTGTTTGCGGCTTTTCAGTACTTAAGGGGGGCTTATAAGAAAGATGGGGACAGACTTTTTAGCAGGGCCTGTAGCAATAGGACAAGGGGTAATGATTGTAAACTAAAACAGGGTAGATTCAGACTAGTTGTAAGGAAGAAATTCTTTATGATGAAGGTGGTGAAACACTGGCACAGGTTGTCCAAAGAGGTGATAGGTGCCCCATCCCTGGAAGCACTTAAGGTTAGGCTAAGCAACCTGATCCAGTTGAAGATGTCCCTGCTTGTTGCAGGGGGGTTGGACTAGGTGACCTTTAAGTGTCCTTTCCAACCCAAACTATTCTATGATTCTCTTTTAATAATAGGCATTAATAATGGCTTCTGGCTTGGTAGAATCTGAGCAGCTGAAATGCATGAATGAACCTACCACACTTATTAATGTATCATTATAGCACACCTGCAAGATGGGACTTTTCATCCCATTTAAGTCATGATACTTAGACACACAAGCAATTGTCGTATTGAAAATCTCACAGCAGATATGTAGTACATATGCAGTCTGAAATCTGGAGTTCCTTATTATCCATGGACTATACTTTTCTTTCCCAACTCCAAAAGAAAGTAATTGTAGAGCATCATCTGAGTATCCGAAATTGTCATCTTTGTACTATGTTAGTGTGATTTAAAAATACATTGTTAACAGTCTGTTATGACCAAGTTGAAGATGCATGTTGCAATTAATCCACCTCAGCTAGATTAACAAGGTGGTTATATACGCTATTAATAGTGACTTAATTTGAATCATATAATCCAAACTTAAGATATAATACAAACTCAGATTGTAAAAGGAAGAAGACTTTTTCTGGTAACTCAAGTAATATTTATATAGTATGGAGTATCTGCAGCAGCTCATTGTGGAGAAGATGAAGAAGCCTATTGAATAATTTAAAGAAAGGCGTCATAGGATGTATCTAATATTTCCAGTTTTCTAACAGTTATGGAGTAAGAAAAATACACAAGGTCTTAAATAATGTCAGTAGAAGTCTGTGAAATGAGGCATTTCAGTAAGGTATGATGTTCTTGAATTTTTGCCTTCTTTCTCCATGCACGCAGCTAAAATTTTGTGTATTGTCTAAGCAATGGATCTTTATCTTAGTCCGTGTTAAAAAGTGAAAGCATTGCTTCTGTATGCTATTATATCTCAGGCTCCTTGAGAAATGACTATAATAATTGTTGGATTTGACGTGTGGGCATCATTCCACTGGCAACTGTGTTGGGATCTTTACTCTCTTTTCCCGTAATCCACAACTAAGCAATACTGAATAATAGTTGTTTAATTACTATGTAGGAATCAGTGGCTCTCTGTTTAGTTGTGTGCCTTGTCAAGTTTAGTTATAATAGTTTGGAATTTTCAGACTACAATATGTGTATAGAAATCAGTATTTTTGATATGGTATGCTGGAGGCATCTCAACATTTATAGATATTATAGTAGGACATACCATATAAATGCATAGAAGACAAGCATGTTTTATAATTCTCAGGCAAAACTTTTAAAAATAATGGGGTTTAGAATTAAAAATAAACCAGAGATATTCACACTGGCTGTAATTTTTAACCTAGTGCTTAGTATTTGCCCCAAACATTTTAAGTTATTTGCAGCATTGTTGAGTATTACAACAGTTTCAACAATGAGATACATCATCTGGCCATAATGCACTACCTTCTTCTGACATAAGCTGTATTTAAAGAAATGGACCTGACTGAAGTGTGGAGAAAGGTGTGTTTCTTCCAAGCATGGACCTCACATGTGTACAATAAAAATGTATCTTTTCCTCTTTCCAGATTCATAGTTAAAGTCATTTAGAAATTTATTCTCATGTCACATTACATAAAATTGTGCTGCTATAAGACATCTTAAATGTGAATGTTGTGAAGGTAATTTATGGGTGGCATGGGAGAATTAGTAATCGAAACAGTAATAGAATTGGAACCAGCTGTGGGAGCTAGATAGGAAATTGTCCTTCCTTCCTGCAGTAACTTAGACATGCTGTAATATTTAACCCCCACCTCCCTACCTTCACCCTGTGCTTGTAGATCTTCTTTGCATGACTAGCTGATGACTCTCCCCCCCCTCCCCGGGATAAATTCCTTATCCTAATTGATTAGTAAGTTTGTAGACAACTGGAATATTTGTCGCTAAGTGGGATGGTACGCATAAATTTGTAAACATCTGAGTGAACACCTTTTTACAGTCACAGTTGGAGACCTGTTGAAAAGTATAGTCTGTGGATAACTCTGTCAAGAGATGCGATTGTTTAGTTTTGATGACTGTAGTGTGTTTGCTAAGAATAACAGGATCCCTGAGGAATTTGAAGAACTTCACCAATATGACTGAATAAAACCTTGCAGCAGATTCTGTATGATAGATATTATTTATTCAAATTTTTCAGTTGAGGAAACTGGGGTATGCAGGAATGAAGTAAAGTGCACAAAGTCAAAGGTCAAGGATTGGTCTACACCAGTGGTGTATTGTTTTAATTTTGGTCATTAAAACATGTATCATTTAAAAGAGATGGCTCACTAATGAAGTTCCTGTTATACTGGTATAGACATTTTTATTTGTATCTCCTTGGTGTCTATGAAATTCTATGCTAATATGATTACCAGAAGTCTCAAAGTGGACATCAGGCTCTTTTTTTTGATGAGAGGAAAAGTGCATTTTATTTCAATTGTAGTAATCTTCTTGTATGTTTTAGACAGCAGTGCCAAATATTGAACACCTATTGTTTTGCATTGGCTTTTTAAGTTTTGATGACTCCAAAATTAAAATTTAGAGTGTAGTGCTGCTGAAGGACCTAATTCCACTGCTTACAAAACTTGCAAAAGAAACAGTAATACTTATTCTACTGCATATATTATTTATTGTACTTCCATAGAAGTGCATGTAACTACAATTGCCTTCTGCTACATGAATTACAAAGGCTTGATAGTATCACAGACTTCTAAAATATACAGATGGGAGGCTTTTTTTTTTTTGAAAAAAAAGTTAAACTTTGTACATGTAGTTGATACACTGATTCTTCTTTCGTAAATTATTTTATTTTAAGACAAGTAAATCTGGAGAACAGTAAAGCTATTTTAATGTCTGAAAAATGTCTAAAAGTGTTCTAATTATTAAAAGGCAGGATGCTGCTTCTGGAATTCTTAGGGTAACCTTGTTTTTCATTGGTAAGTCAAGTGAATGAACGTCATGCTTATTTTTTATTTTTTTATTTTTTTTTCCTAAAAGGTGATAAAGTGTCTATATAGTTTAGATAAAGGATGCTTCAGAGTGAGTTTAATGTAAATAATTAAGTGAACTGTCTAGCAAGCTGAAAAATGTTATGTGTTAATGAAAATTAGGTTCAGTCTGATCCTGCATCCTATGTTGTGTTCTTGGATTCTTTCATGTGTGTCTTTTAGGGCATATTCCTTGTGGTAGAAATCCCACACGGAATCTTTGTGGTGCAGATATTCTTATCAAGCTGGACGTGAAGTATGTGAATGTGTGAGTGAGGCCTGTTTGCATCTGAACTAAGCATTTGGCACTTAAACTCCAGAGTTGAAAGGTCACAGTTATTTGCCCTATCTGATTTCAGAATTAAGCTATTCATTGGTTACCTGCCAGGCTGAGCAGAGCTTTCAGAGTAAAGATGTTAGTTGCGTGTTTGTTTTGTTTCTCCTCTTGTCAGCTGATCTGTGGTTGTGTGTGCTATTTTACTGTTTCAGAGTAAATAGAAGTATTCCATTATGTCGAAATTAAATACTGTATTCAGCTTTAAAAAGTAATCTTAATAAAGGATATATGACTGAAAATGCTAGTGATTGTTTTCATTCTTAACATGGAAGGTAGTAGTAATTTTGTGTATCTTATTGCTGTAGTAAAACTGTGTCTTGACTGAACATGGGTACTTTTTGATGCTATGTGGCAGTTGTGCATACTGTTCTAGCAAATATGAAGTATTTATATGCATTTGAAACTGAGATGATAAAGATAGGTGGTTTATGTGAGCAGAATGTAATGTCTGAAATATCACCAAAACACTCAATTAAGTAAATCGGTCTCCTAGAAACTGCAAAGGAAACTTGAATAACCCCAGGCAATTTTAGATTTAGATCGGTTTTATCAGTGATTACAACTTGCTTTAGAAAAGGCTCAAGAGAATTTCTCTGGTATACATTCTGAGAACAATTCCCGGGCCATAAATATTAATATAAACTATGACTGCATAAATCAAGGGCTTGTTATAAATTTAGAAATTATCTGAATGAGATTTTAGAATCTAGGTGAAAAATAGTAACCTCTTGAAATCTATAGAAAACTATCTCCCAGGAGACAGATCAGGCAGGTTTTTTGCTGTAATTTAGAAGTATGATGTTTATATCTAAAAAAAGATATTTGCAAACCATGCTGAGACTCTAATTGCGATATGTTATCTAAATTGTTAAGCCACTGGAGTTTTTTCAGAAGGGGATATGCCAGTAAGTGGGATGAAAGGGAGGAGGAGATTTAATTCATGGTACCTGTTGTGTCTGGGAACAGTCTCTAAATTACCGTTTGACCCATCATCTAATAAAATATGTTGTATCTGACCCATAACAACATCACAAATTTATTATTTTTAGGCAGTCATGTGTTGGAATGAAGATTTAATCTAAGGTCTTTTCCCTTGCTGGTTAAACCTGACAAAACACTCTGGTTCAGATCATAAGAAAAAATTTCATGAGGCTGTGAATTAGATGATGTTGAGAGAAGCTAGCCACAGTACCATTTCCATATTGAATAAATAAATATAGTTCCTGTAGGCATTCGAAAGGAAGTTCATCTACTTAAGCATCTCCTTAATTCTTGAATACACCCTGGAGTAATGAATTTTAGCTGGCTGAAGAAAAGAATAACCTCTCTTCAGTGTTCCCCTACTTAAAATTCAAGGCGTAAGTTCTGAACTGTTTTGAGTGTTAACCAAATTAAAGGATAACTGGGAGAGATAGTATTTTGTAGGACCCTTCCAAGATTTCTGTTAATTTTGAAGATTTTCTGCATTTGTCATGGAGTTATGAGCTATCTATGTTTTTCCATGAGTAACAGATATTTTTGGTGATTCATGGGAATATCAGCCAAGATGATTCATACCAATGTTTGCATGCATCCTCTTGTTTTCCATAATATTTTCCTTTTTCTTTATCTCTTTTGGGCCAAGATTTTAGATAGTGCGCACACACAGGCCCTGATTCATCCAACCTAATCAAGGCACGTATGTTAGAAATTTAGTTGCCTTGCACTCCCTGAATAATTCATGAAAAGGAGAGGATTCCAGATGATTCCATTTTTTTGATACACTGATTCTTCTTGTGGAGATATGTGTCTCTTTTTGAAGGCTGTATAGAAAGTCTGAAGTAAGTGTTTCCCATATTTACACGCATCACGTTCAGAAACTCAAGATTATATGAATCTGGGCCAAACTGAGCTTAATAACTTGCAAGTTTGCATCAGAATACATCTGTCAACTCTTAACACCTAAAAGAGAGGAAATTAAAAGTTGTTGAAACATCCTTTCAAATCTGGATGCTTCCTTCTGCATTCACATTTGTGGATAATGCACTCCTATAAACCCAAAACCGCTTCTATTTTTCTGTTGCTGTAAAACAGCATCTTACCCTTCTCTAATGTTGTGGTTTTTCATACTCTGCCTTCCTCTTGAGTGTACAATTGTGTAACGTTAGTGTATGTCTTATGCATTTATTTTCAGTTTAAGTTATGGAACGAAAAATTGTGACTCAGAAAACCTGCCCATTTTACAAGTAATATGGTTTTAATCAGTGCATGAGGAGTAACTTGTAGAACAAAACATGAACATCAGTGTGTTTGTTTGCAAAATGTTGTTAAAAACAGAAAAAAAATCAGTTTAAACTCATACTATTGTCATCAGGTTTCACTGCTGTCATGGAAAATTGAGCTGGTTACCTAAGAGCTTAAAACATTTTTCTAGTCTAAAAAAAAGAATGAGGCATGTTTTCTTCCAGGTCTGTGAAATAATCCCCTCCACACCCTTTTTTCTTTCTTCTAATAGTGTTTCAGACTCAATATTGAAGGATGGAACAAGATTCTATTCTCTCTGTTCATCATCACTAGAATAGTATCATGATTTCATTCAGTTACACAGACGTAGTAACTAAGTTAGATGTGAGGTAGAAAGGAAAAACAGCATGTTTGTGGCTCTGAACTTAACTGCAGAACAGGGAGGTTGAGCAAGTGTCTCCCTATGAAGTTTGGACTTTGGTAACTTCTTTTCCCTGAAAAGAGAAGTATTTGGGTTGTATTTCAGGTGATGTTTGAGAGAGAATACTTGGACCTGTAAACCAAACACATTTGATACAGGAATTGGCAAGCAACAACAAGCATGATAATATAATCTAAATACAATAGATATAATAGGTATAATAATCTAAAATAAAAGTACTTCAAAGCCTTCTGCTGTTGGTATTAGCATATTGTGCCTATATACTGCAATAGCTGGACCAGATTACTGTGGTGCTGTTCTAATAGTTTATTTGCACAATTCGGTGGATTTCTGTGGTGTTGTATCTGTCTAAACTGAAGAGCTTGTGGTGTTGTGTCTCTCCACTTTGGGACTGTGTCAGAAATCCCATCCTTTCTCTTGTGATTGTTGATGAGTTGTCTTCCCATTTGTTTTATTCTTAAAATCTCTTAAGGGCATTTTCTTTCAATATGTTACATAATTTGCGGCATGAACATTTTTATTAGGAGACATTACATTTCTCTTTTTAACTACTCCTGTCACTCTTCATTACTCTTTTTTAACCTTGCTTATTACTTTGAACTGTTTGCTGGAGAAAAGTGGAAAATTGTTATTGTCTTGTCACAAGGAAGAAGGTTGGTATGGTGGAGTCTAAAATAAAAGCCTTTCAAAGGCTCTAGAACTTTCCTGTTCCTCCCTCTCACCCCCCCAGCAGTGTGGCATTTTTTTTCCCATGTGGTACAGTCATTTTGGAGGGGAAGAGAGGAGGCTTTAATAGAACTTCAGAAAACATGAACATGATGTATTTAAACAAAATGCTTGGAAATAGAAGGGGTTTTTTTCTTAATTGCCAGAAAGTCTGGGAATTGGATGATTAAAACATGGTTTTCTGTAGGGAGTCCTTCATCTGGGAGTTTGAACTGCTGCAGTTTCTTAAGAATTTGAAGATAATTCCATCACCGTTTGCTGTTGGGTTTTTTTGTCCCCCTTCCACTTCCACCAGCTATTCCTGCTGTCCATTAGGAACCCAGTTATTCCATCTGTCTTCTACTGAGGGAGCAACCATCTGTCAGACAACCTCTGTTAAATTTCTTCTGTGAAACCTGCAGTTTCACCAGTAATGGAGAGATCTCTGTAAAGTGTAGCTCTTGCCTCCTTCCTTTGCTCCGGCCCATGAACAAACAGCATTTTCCCTGTGGAGTGTACCAAACCAGAGCGGTGTGTGTGTGTTTTATACTTGCGGCAGAAGGGATTTTCTCTGTTAAAATGTAGTCTTGTGGGTGCCCAGAAAAGTTCCCATTTAAGGGCCTGGTGTATGAAAGATTGCCTATAGCTTGCAAGTCTCTTTCACACACAATAGTTTCCACTTAATGAAATACAGACCTCTGCAAACAGAGCAATTAGGCATAAATACATAATTCTGCCCTTCTCTAGTTGGGCTATGAAAAGGTGAGTCATTTGAGGACCTATAGTCCCCCTGTAGGGGGAGAGAGGTGGGATTCTAGTGGATGGATTTATTTTTCACTAAGTGCAGTTTGCAGTTACTGTATGCGCGAGATCAGCAGAATACGTCATTGTGGGATTTACATTTTGTTTGTCATAGTCTTTGCTTTTATCCATTCAGGCTTGCTTGTGAACATAATCTAATTGTCATTCTGAAGTCATTCTTAAATGACTTTTGGATGGTCAGTCTATTAGAAAGGCTAACAGATGGTAAAGGCTGAGGTATTTTTCAGTTGTCAGTTCCTTTCTCTGATACTGTTTAGTGGATTTTTTTATTACTTCTGTAGGACCTAACTTTCTCCCCAAGCCAAATGTTTAGTTTATCATAAAGATACCAGCCCATTCTTTTCCCACTTCCTGTGTCCCTCTGTCTTCTGCCAAGTCCCAGTGATTATTATTGTCCATATTCACAATCCTGAGCATATTGAAGGATATCTTGTAGGATGTAGAAATCTAGATTTTAAGTAATTTTTCCTTTTTGTGTCTAGTCTCTCACTTGTCTGGTTTGACCTGGATCATTGGTTTATTTGGGGTTTTTTTGATTTTGTCTTTGATTTTTCTCAAGAGATCTTGGAGACTCTGACCTAGTTTCAGCCTGTGGTTTGTAGTGGCATATTTTCTGAGTATTGCTTGATGATAAGGAAGCTCCCAAAACGAACAACAGAAAAAATCCACAGTATTTGGGGACAATGGTGCAGTGAATAGAAGAGTGTTGTCAGGCACAGGAGCTTAACAGTCAGATAGGGCTGGAATTCCCTGAAAAAATGTAACTGCAAACTGCAGATGTGTTGCCTGACTTGCAATGTCCCTTTGCAGAAATTATTTGAAAGGTAAGACTTTTTGAGAAAAACTGTGGACTCCTAGAACACATCATTTCACAGATTTAATATATATTAATCTTATGTAAGCTGGGGAATTGAGAATTTTTGTAAAAATATTAGGAGATATGTCAACACCAAAACTGTTTTCCTTTGTTTCTGTTGAAACAGAAAGAAAATTAACATATTATCTTTTCCTGATATGGTTTAAAATGGAAAAAAAAAACAAACCCAAACCAACAAAAAATTCTGTAAAGATTTAATCTTATCTGGTTTTTATTATAATACCAATTTTCTAGAACAGAATTATTGAAATACTAAAATCAAGTTGTTTAAACTTAACAGCTGAAATCCATGCAACAACTGTAAGACCTGGTGGGGCAGGTACACTTTGGGCAAACTCTACCTTTCTGTTTTTTCAGACTTACAGTAATATTCCAGTATACATGGGATCCTGATGTTCAAATCAGCATAAAATATATTAACTATATTTTCCCTTGAGAGTGCCTTAAAAGGATTTTATGGTATTCCTTATTCTTTGGAATAACTGGAAAAGTTGTAGTTGCATCTGATTTTTGTGTGTGCATGTAGGCATTTGTTTTAAAACGTAATAGATATTTATAGCACTCTCAGTCATTTAGGAAGTTCATAGTTACTAAAATAGAATAAGCCACCTTGGTTTTTTGTAAATTTTTGGCTGATTTGAAGATGTTATGCCAAGATATATTCCTGGATGTTGATATCTTAATTTTTTGTTTTTGAATAGTCTAAACAGTGACTTTAACTGTCAGGCATCCCCTGGACACTGCAGAGCATAGCGCCACTAGCACTCACCAAATGTCCAACTTTCAAGCTCAGGCTGTGCGATTTATCAGGTGGCAGAATGTATTCCTATCTGTTGTTCTCCCTTAAAGATAAGTAGAAAGAACAGTGTTCGACACAAGTGTACTGTAAAGCACAAACACTTTTATGCAAGTTGTTCACTCTTCTCATAAAAGACGGATTTGATTATTGTCATCTGGAGGAGCTAGCAATTGAAATTAAGTTTGTAGCACATTTTTTTTACTAATAATTTTTTTGTTCGAATTATTGAAAAAATCTCTTAAGGTAGTTAAGATATCCTCTCAAAATTAAATTCAGTGCTGACACAATATAGATGTATGACACCTGCTTCTGTAGGAAGGTATATGAAATGAGAAAGCTCTTTAATATTACAGTAAGTGAATTGGAATGCAAAATAAACAACCTTGCAGCGATTAAGATGAGAATGACCAAAGGCTGGTTTTCTTTCCAGCAACGGATGGTTTCTGTGAAGGCCTTTGATTCAAAGTAGGAGTACATCTTTTATTGTGGGTGATAGCAGTATGAGTCTTGGAAGCTGTTTCCTTTTCACACTTACATTTTTGTGGAATGTGCTTAGATGGCAAACACAGGCGGTGGCTGTTGAGCAGTTTTTTTCCATCCTGAGAACAGTGAATACCAATTCATAGTGCAGGGAATGATGAGGCACAGAAAACTTAATCCATATTATAATTATATCTTTGTCTGGATGCTTTATAGTGTCAATTGAACAATAAACTCATTTTCATAACCACAGCTTCCCTTAGGAACTTCGAATTACACCTGCTTCTCAACTTGTAAACAGCTCACTGAGTCTGTGGAAGTGTCTCTTAATGCCATGTGGGCTATACTTTTCACAATGACATGTAGCTATTTGTGAACTTTTACTGTTACCTTTTCAGATTTAGCATGGACCACAGTCCCATAAATATTGTCCTTCAAACACCTGTGACCATTGAAGATGTGCATATGCTGTGAATCTGAAAACAGAGGGCATGAGTCTTCTGCTGGCTTATCTCTGTATATGTATGTGTGAAAAGGGAAAGCAATTACACAGTTGTTTTGGGAATCAGAGCTGTTAGTGGCAAGAAGTAAAGTTAGAAGTAATGCTGGTTTGGCTAAACCAAAGATAATGGAAGTTTCAGTTTTATTGGAGAAATAAAGCTGATAGAACTGCAGGATAAAAGGAGTATAAAGGAAATCAGTCTGATGGTATAGGGACTTTCTGTGGCAAGCATGAAAAAAGGGAAGAAATTGGCAGGGATGGATAAGGAAGAGATATAACACATAATATAAAGAATGCTTAAAAATTATTTTAAAATAAGACTTTGGCAACAGAAAATTATAAGAAAGATGTTAGGCATCAAAATGATAGATTGTGTCTGGTTTAGGAAACTTAAGTGGTACCAGACAAATGAGAGTTTTGAGAATAATGATTCAAATGACCTTTGTAGAACCTTGCAGTCACTTGAGTACTTTCAGTACATTTCTTTCTATGTAAATTAACACTTTTCATATTTGTGTTACAGATGTTAGTGTGATGTGTTAGATGTTTTAAACTGTAATTGCCTTCAATTTGTATGTTGCTATTAAATTAAATTCCCTGAATTACATTGATGATGTTATGGCTGCCACCGAAGTGGCAGTTGTGAAGAACCATGAGAGCTGGGAATAATGACACAGGTGGAAGTGAGAAGCCAGTTCATGCTCTTAATAAACCACATAGATAACTTAGTTCCTGTAATGAATTTCCAGATTATTTCATCAATATAATCAACTTTATGAGTCCTTTTATTTGAAAAGACATTGTGTAATAATGATGGATTGACTAAATCACAATTCAAGATTGTTAGATATTGGTGATTAAGAACCAAAGAGAATTTAATGTTTTCTAAAGAGAAAAACCAGGAAATCTTTTCCTGGTTTTGTTCTGTATTAAAGTGGTCTCACAGGTTTGGTTTTTTTTTTTTTAAGAATTATTCCTCATATTTTTTAGGAGTATACCATGAAAATAAAAAACTGGAATCAGTCTCTTGTTTCTGATATTCCTTTCCTTTCTCCTCAGGTTATGGCTGGTATGAGAGAACCCTTTGTTATGTTTTATATATATCGCAACAGTGGGGTTTTTGTTTGGGGTTTTTTTGTCATAGCATTATTTTCAGAGGTGGATTTTTTTTTTTTTCCCCCTCAGAACCCTGTCAAGAAAATTCCAGATTCTCATGAAATTACACTCCAACATGGGACAAAAACAGTAAGTGATAACACATTTTCAATACTTCTTGTCTTTCTGGAAATGAGGCAGCCTATGAAATAAGTTAAATATATATTGTCAGCTGAAGTTCAAGAAGCTAAGTGTTTTTCTCAATTTGTTATTTTAGTTTAGCTCTTTTCACATTGAAAGTGTGTTTTAGACTGCCTTTTTGCATTCCTGTAATAACCTGAATATGGCTCCATTTGAATTACTTGTAGTCTCATTTTCTTCTTCCTATTTGTCAAATACACTGCAGCTGTTAGAGTTCCTCTTCTAGGCTAGACTTTCCTAACCTACAACTTTCTTTGACTGGTCACGAATTTCAAAGAGAATGTTGTCGCTGAACTTTCTAAGACTTCTTTGTAGCTGAATACTGATATCCTTCATTCTCCCTGAATCCTCAAGTGCCTTTTATACACCATTCTCAATGTCTTGAAACCTTGTTCTTCCTTGTCTTTGACTTCGTCTTTTCTAGGTTTCACCTTTTAATATTGCTCCTTAACTTTCTTTTAAATAGCCACTGTCTGACTTGGAACTATCATTTCTTTGTTCTCAATATTATTATCTCCAGGTAATCTCATCTTTCAACACAAATTCAAGTGCTTTTATGTGCTGATTGATCAAAGATCTATTTTTATAGAATGGAATTTATTTTCTGGCCATGAACAGCCCTGAATCTATTCCCAGATCCTTTCTCCATATTATTTCATCATTAAAAAAGATGATGCTGTTGTTTACCCTCTTCAGTTTGGGCCATGACTTAGGCTTGAATGAGAAAATAATACTATAATTTCTTTTACTGTTGTTATATCCCTGTGAGAACACTGTCAGCTAGTTAATAGAATTCTCACTCATGGCATTCCCGAGAATTTCTTTGGAGAGAGGGGAAAAAAAAAAAAAGAAAGGAAAGAAAAATAAAAAATTATATGAGAAAAATGCTTTTTCATGAGTTTTAAACAATCTAAGGAAATGTATACTTTTCCTTATTGGATTTTTAAGAAAACTCATGGATTCATTTTCTGTTTATATAATTAATATAATAATACACTTAATAATGTAACATTCAACAATATTAAATAACTATTTAAAATAATAAACTTACTAACATGCATCTCAAATTATTGATGCTTAATGTTTTAATTTATGAGTTTAGAATTTGAATTTTTAATAATTTCTTAATATTTATCAGACATTTTAAAGGAATTTTTGGGGGGATTAAACTTAGCAGTAAGATCATAACTTTTTTTGTTTATAAGCTTTCAGTGTCTATTCATTACTCTGGCATCAAACTTTGTGGTCTATCTTGGCGTGTGGAGAGGTGATAAGGCTTACCTATTTGTTTCGCCATAGCACTGGGCATATAGATGTAGAGAGAGGAGAATAAAGAAAAGAAAGAAGTAACAAGTGTGTTATAAATCAAAACAGAAAAATACTCTATTTTAAGACCTGTAAAAGATTCATAGTATTACCCTAAACTAGAGTGGATTTTTATGCACATGGTGCATGTAACTTCTTTGCGTACTAATTTCTACACATACTAGCATTAGTGTACTAATGCAACCAGTTTCCCATTTTACATGTGACTGCTAATTGCAGTCTTGAATACATTTCTTAACAAATTTAATATGTAAATCCTTTGATGGCTTCTTAAAGCATAAGGTTATGTTATTTCAAACTAAGGGGCTTTGTAAAGTGGAAGTTACAGTTTTGGAAGACTTCTGAGGTATTTTGACTACATGAGAATGCAGCTGTCATCACCTAGAGCAGAGGTGAATTATAATGTGGCATAATATAGCACAGTTGGATTAGACTGGATGCAGGGAACGAAACATACTGAAAAAAACAGCTCTTCTGTAGAAGGACTATCTTTTTGTTTTATTTGTTTGTTTAGAATAATGAAACTACCTATGTTATTACACACATAAGGAAGGGAACAACTTCATATCTTGGTATTAGCGTTTCACCCCAACTTTTTAAAATAGTCTTCTCACTATGTTCATGCAGTGTACTCTATTTCAGCTAAACTTACGTATCCCATCTGTACCTCTTCAATCTAATGAATGTGGGTTTGAAGATGACTCTATTCCTGTGCAGCTGAAAAGTCTCAGAAAAGATTTCACAAGCTGGAGAGTCTTTCCAGAAACCTGATTAATTTCCCGGTTGCCTTGCTTGTACAGTGTAGTAAGAGTTACTGTTCCCAATGAAACTTCAGGAATATATATATATTTCTTTTCTCCTGACATTTTGATACATAGGTGGATATGAGAAAGAAAGAATACATAATCAGAGGGATTCTGAACAGTGTGCTTTCTAATGTCTCATATCACAGCTGCTCCTTCCTATAGTAGTTATTGTAGCATAGAACCTTGAGTCTATTAATTGAATGCATGATTAATCTGGAGCTGCCCAGTTTTTCTGCATGCTAGAAATCATGAATGAAATGAGTGGGGTTCAAAGTTTGCATTTAAATGGTAAAGGGGGCATTTTTTTTAAACACGTAAGAGGTTGCATCTGTTTCATTTGAAAATCAAATATGTCACTAAGCAGAGGTTAATTCATTCTTAGGGATAGCAAAAAGCAGTACATTGAAACATTTGATTCAGGGAAGTAAAAAGAAAAATGTTGAGCCTATTGGTAACTCTGTAAATTAGATTTTTTTGGGGGTACTGGATTGGGACATCTGATGATCCTTTGGATTCTTTAGAAGTATGAGGTTTTAGACCATTTCTATAAGGTAAGATTTCTACATGTGAATGCCTCTCAAATAAAGTAGAACAAGTAGATTAAGGAGGAGTCAGTTGCCTCGTGCAGCATCATTTATGCAACATCTTGGTTTGCCTGAAAGTACTTTTTTCAAACTATTGGTTATATGATGACATTGTATGTTTGAAATACAGTGAGGTACCAGCATAAGGAGCAGTGTGAGCCTTAAGGAGAAGATGACTAGAAATGAGTCTTTGATAAAATAAGGAATATGTAAGTGAACCTTTCCTACATGAAACTGGAAAAAAAAACCTTAAAAGAAGCTTATACTCTTTCATATAAGGAAACCTTAATTTTTACAAAACAAATTGTCCATCTTAAAGAACAAATGCCATTCATAACTGGTGTTTTTATTGAAACATTTATTTTCTGTATGTTACTTTTTCAACTGGGCATGGAAAAGAGAACATCTCATGCTAAATCCCATTTTTTTAAACAGTGTTTTGTGTGGGAACTATTCAACAGTTTACATAAGTTTTAAAAGTCTCCATAACACAGTGTATATACTAAAGGTTTAAAAAAAAAAGTACAGTAGTAGACTGATATATCTCTGAGACAAGGTGTTTCTGGTGGTACTTCTATGTGTCTGCATTAAATCATAGTGACTGCCAGTATTTTTCATGGATACATGTAAGGAAGATACATACAGATGAGCATCCTTATATGCAAATTACTGTAATTTTTATACATCAATATCTGGAATTTTTAATACAGGTTTAGACATCTGAAACTAATTGGCCTGATTTCATTCCTGCCCCCTCCTCCCCCCCAAGCAGTTCAGTGTTGCTAGCCTATAGCCATGACACTATTCTCAAGTGTTATCTTTCACTCAGAGTAAGACTTTTCCTTCTTTTATTGTGTCTACAGGTTTTTTTGTTTGGTTGGTTTTTTCCCAACACGATTTTCTGTAACTCTGAATGTTCTTGGTGGAGTACAAGTTTGGTGTTTTTTTTTTTTTTTTTCTTCCTTCAGAATTTTCTGGCTCATCTCTTCAAATCCCTTTCCAGGCATTTTCTAGATTTTTTTTTTTTTTTAATTATTATTATCACTTTGTTTTCCTATGTTGAAGACTGTCTTCCTTGTTGTGAAAGCATTTCTGAATCTGATGATTAGCTACCATATATGTGCGATGTCCCATGTTTTTTTCCAATGGTTAAAAGTCATCCCCTGGTTAACCAGAGTCTAGGTTTTACCCATGGTCTGCCTAACTTGAAATGCCTAATAGAGATTAAATTTTGTTCTAGGGGTTAAAACCTAAGCATGAATTCTGTATGAGTTTTATCTCCTCATGACAACTTTTTCAGTAATTTTTAACATTTCAGATTGGGTGTAACTTTGAGTAGAAATGCTTAGTTTACAGTTTTTGACATCACTTTTCAACACTATCTCATGTAGACAACTTAATTTTGGAGAGTTAATCTTGTTAAGTTACTTGACTTACAAATTAATTTAGCACTTTGTCTAGTTAATCTTATTAATACTTGAAATCATGGTAGATAATATGAATAATGTTTTCACAAATGAGAAGACATAAATTTGAAAGGTAAAAGCATGTTTAATCAATGAGATACTTTCTGTTATTCCCACTACTGTAATAAAATCCTTCAAATGGAGAATTAAAATAGCATTTTCACTAGAAATCCCATTTTAATCAACCTTTGATTTGAGGATAATAAATGAGAGTAATGAGCATTAAGCATTCTTTCCACAAAGTTCTGAGTAGCTTTAAGCAGCTAGTTTTGTATACAAAACAAATGCTTTTGGTAAATTTTTTTCAGCTTTTTAGTTAAAATAATATCTTCTCAAATTTGTGATTTCTTTAAAATCAAGTTTATACTTTATTTTTTCTTTTCTTTTTTTCAGAAGAGAAATATAACCAAACAATGTGTATACGCACATGAAGTGTCTTGAATAACTAGTGCAAAATCTTAGACTGATGGATGTTAAATGCCATTTCAGTATCTTACTAGAAATATTATTTGTGTTTCTGAGAAAAGTCTAGAGTACAATTTTCATCATAGAAATGAAACATATCCAGACTCTGCAATGAGATGATTAGAAAGCAAGCACTGTAAACTAACTTTTCTCAGCTGTCTTCCATAGTTTATTTCAAAATTTCAAAACCAAAATGTAGGTGATGTGTTTTAGGAAGAAACTAGCACACTGAATTATTCATTTTTTTTTTACTTCAGTAGTATTTTATATTTTGATGACACCTGAAGAACTGTAGAAAAAAAAATAAGCTCTAACGATCTCAATTTTTTAAACTTTTTTTTCCTGTATAGGTTTCTGCTCTGGGGTTGGATCCTTCAGGTGCCCGTTTGATAACTGGTGGATATGACTATGATGTTAAATTTTGGGATTTTGCTGGAATGGATGCCTCTCTTCAAGCTTTTCGTTCACTCCAGCCTTGTGAATGGTAGGCACAAAGACTGCATTTTTCACCTAAGGCTGTGCCTATGTTAAAATCCTAATAGAACACAGAAGAACTTGTCTTTATATGCCTTTTCATGCTTTTTCCAGAGACTTGCATATTTTCCCCTTTTAGAAAGCTACAGGTGAACTTGCAGATGAAATTGTTAATAACGTATCAGCAAATAGATTATGAACCTCTCAAAGAGACAGGGTGACTTTCATAGTTGTAATTGAAATTAATAGAATACACTTTCCATATGTACTCCATCAAATTAATGAAGAAGAGAAAAAGTGGAGAGCCTTAGTAGTTGCTGCCAGTATTTCAGGGTGTGTGTATCTAATTTTCATTAAAACCTTTGGTTTTGGACACACTGGTCTTTTGCATTGCACTGATAATTGAATAGCTACATAGTGTGCATTAAGAAAAAGTATATTGTCTTTTTTAGAGGAAAAAAGCTACATACTTATTTACATTTATCTATGTATTTTTATATATGTAAATTAAAAAAAAAGAAGCTACAGGAAACATTTTTTTAGGGAGCGATTTCCATGTTATCCATACTGTTCACTGGTAATTCAGGGAGTAAATGAATAAAACTGAGTTAATTTACATATTCCAGATAATCGGAACACAGAACTCCTTCAAAAGGAGTCATGTCTCATGCACAGCGAACTTGCAGACAAACACATTCATAAATTAATAACACAGTTGTTCTAGTAAGGTACTTTCTAGTGTCTAATGAATGTGATGTACTTTATAAGTTACTTTGGTACGCTTAAAAAAGGGATTGAAATTTATTATGTGCAGTAAATAGTACTTAGACTGTCTAAATTTAATCATTACTGTCTTAAAAAGCTACAGCTGAATTTTGGTCAGTTTGGAAGCTTAGAATGACTAATTACAGATCTGCCAAGAATCTAGACAGTGAAAGACAAGGAAAAGTTGGAGCTGTTAGCCTGAAAAGGAGCAAAATAGAAAGGAATTCTACTGGTGTTCTGAAGTGTGAAAAGTCAGGAAAATAAAAAGTGTGCTTTGATTGCTTATGCAATTCTAATCTCTTTGACAAACTTACATTATTATAATACAGTGATGAATGGCACATTTACTTTGAATACTAACTTAGTAAACATGCTGCTTTGAAATAAATAAATAAATAAAATTCTCCAAATGTGAAGTCGCATTTGGACTTCTCTGGCATGAGTTTCATTTGCATGATTAATTAGCAGGATTCAAATGGTATTTTCTCTTGTCTGTCATAACTGAGCAGTAGGAAAGAGCTGACAGTCTTTACCACCACAGTAGCTGATTATTTTAACTAAAGCATTTCCAAATTGACGAGAAGAGTGCATTCAAATGTAGTAGTACTTGGTAACAATGGTATAAGACATAAATATAATACAAAAATCACAAATACAGTGTACATTAATGTCCCATTTCAAGGAATACAGCTTGCAAATACAATTTTGGGCAAAAACTGATGGTAAAATATGAGCTTGAAGTGCTTGTTATCCCTGACGCTGTTCATTTAGTGTATTAAAAGTATCTCATAAGTATTTTTATGTGAATGTTCTTGGTGAAATGTACATTCTTGTGATTTGAGTATGTTGAAGTATAAATGAAATACATAAAAATACAAATATAAAATAATACTAAAAATAGAATTGACTGGTGACTTACATTGCAAGTCTCATGTACTAATTTTGTTTTTTGAAAAATGTATTATTTAAATATCCCTATCTTCTTTGTAAACATAAAACTGGAACTATACCTCAGTCTGGTAAAAAGATCCAAACTCAAGAAAAAATTCTTTCATGCTGACATTTGAAGCATGCTGGTGAGCACTATGTGGAATATTATATAGCTTACTTCCAGGTGTATATATAGTCTTATATTATTTTTTTTCACTATGGAATTTATTGCAAGGACTATTAGCAGTCACGGGCCCTAATTTCAAAGAATTCTGAGGAGTTCTGGTATGGAAGGTGTTAGCAGAAATCCACTTCTGGAGCCATAAATTTAATTTTATTTTAAGAACAAAAAAGCCCGAGAACAATTCGATATTGTCCAGACTCCATTTTGTAGCATAATATCAGGTTACTCTGTTAATGTCTCCTTGGATTTGGGATGTAATGAAAAAAAAAAAAAGAGCCTGACAAAAAAATCGTACCTTCAAATCACACCTCGATGTTAAAGGCAAAGGCAAGGGTAGGGCAAAGCTGTGTTACGTGTGTAGAAATTATTTGTGTGTCTTGATTCTACCCATGTATGTAGCTCTATTCTGCAGGTCCTGGCAGAAAGTACTATGTGCATTTGGCAGCTTTAAACCAAAATGACTTGGATTAATGCTATTAAAGGGAACTGGTTTTGAAAGTTTCCCAAGACTTTTGCTTTAACATTAATAAGAACCAAAAATGTTTTCTTTAAGAACTGCCTCTGCAGAGCCTCACTCTTGGTCATACTCCAATAAACATCTGAAAAGCAGTAACTTCTAGGGCTTACCCTGCTTATAGAACCAGTTTTTGGACATGATTTTAAAAGTCATGTTACACAGTCACAAAGGTGGGGGTTTTTTTCCCTTTAGATAAAGATTGTGGAAGTCTCTTCTCTCAGACTGATTTTTTTCACATGACTGATTTGATGAATTATTAGTTATGTTCCCATTGTGCTAGGTGCTGTAAAATTGGTTCTCTTCCTTGTTAGAAGAAACTTCAAATCTAAATCTAAGATGAAAACAGTATGTTAAAACATGCTGATATAGAACTACAAAGAAGCAATGAGAAGATATTGGTCAAATCATGAACAGTGCCAGTCAGTTAACAGTATTAATAGCTGTAGTTTTAATTTCCATACTTCAGTGTCTGAAAAACAGTTTTCTCAGAAGACTTTGTGGGCCTTTACATATTGTGGATTCTCTCAAAACTCAGATTTTAGTTCTGGGCAAGTTGTTTGATCATATCTAGTGGCCAAATCCTCTTCATGCATGAAGCACGCATCAAGCAAAAATAATCTTTTAGTGTAGGTTTTAAGTATTATTTTTTGGTTTTTGGATTTCAACAATGAAAAGTACAGAACATGAATCTGTGCTTTGGAGATGTGTTGGGTATTTTCTTTTGCCAATTTCAGCATTAGTGTGAGAGAAATGTAACTAGATAAGTAGTTCATTCTGCATGCAGTACTCAGGTCGGGCTCAGGAATATACTGAGCTTTGTACAAATCGTGATATGGCAAGAGCACTCAGAAGTACTACCGGGGAAAATTTTTTAATTCCTGAGATATGCTTGTTGCTCTAAAGCTGAACTTGTTGGATTCTTTAGTCTAGGTTTATCAGCTTTCTGCAGAGAATATTCTAGACTTTAGATACTATTTCTCTTGTGGATTTCTTTTTAATGTTTTCCATGTTTCCTCTGAGCTCAATACGGCTGGCCTTCTTTCCCCTTTTCTGAACAAGTATCCATTTTTTGCTCTTGAGGCTCAGGATGCTTTTTCAGACGTAGCCTGTGATCTGTTTCGGAAATTCCCAGATTTGAGTGTCTCCTTTCTACTAAAAATCAGAGTTTATAATACTCAGGCCAATTTGGCTGCCAGTTTGTATTACATAATAGGGTGCTTGAAGCAATTTTTGGCTTTTGAATCATAATGTAATCAGTTTTGCCAAACATTTTTGAATGAGAAACTTATGCTTAGTTTACATTACTATGATCAATGCAGAGCTTTTAAAATATGTATTACAATATTTTATATGTTTTGTGTAGTAACTCACAGTTTGAGGACATATTTAACAGATGATAGCTACTGCTGAGTCAATCATGAAGTCACTACCGTATAAGATGTGAAATTTAAATAATTTAGAAGTTGTATAGTCAGTTTTGTTGATCATCTGAGTGTTAATTTTATTGATGTGAAATTTTATTAGAAAGCAGTTTCTTTAAAGTTACTGAGATTTGAATGCATATGGTTATGTTCTTCACCAAAAGGAAGATACTCCTTTGAGGGACAGTATGAATGTCATGGGAATCCAATTCTAGCTGGCAAATGCATTCCTAGTCCTTAATTTGGAGTTAATTAAGGATTAATTTAAGGATTAATTGGTTAATTGCCTGCAGAGCTGAGGCATTAACATAAAGTAATGTTATGGTGCATGTGCTGTTAAGGTGTCAGGATATAAATTCTGGCAGGTGTGGAGTGGATAGACTGCTTTGCATTCTTTGCCAAGTAGGGGATCAAAGGGGTATCTGCTTCAGATACAGCAACTGCAGTGAACTTTGTTTAAGATTCTGATGAAACTGTAGCCCTGAACATGGAAAAAGATGCAGGAATGCTGACATATGATTAATTTCCTGGTGTACAATGTACAGTGGAGTTTTATGTAGGACTACAACATCCTTTTATAGTAATTTATAGATTACTGTAAATCCACATGTTGCTTTTGAGAAGCTGAAAAAAAATTTTCAACCCTGAAGAGCTGAATCTGACACATACTATTTTTCACTTGTAGTTTCAAGAACTTTCTTAAATGCATTTGCGAGAAATGACATTTTAGGTGCCAACTTTGTAAATAGTATTGTTTGATGTGCCGTGAGGTTGAAGAAGGAAATGTGACATGCACACACACACACACAGAGGAATAAAAAGCTTTAATCCATTAATTTCAGATTTTTTTTCCCACCTTTTTGGTATAGGAATGTATATGAGTATTTCTGCATTACGTTTTCTCATAATTGACGCTTCTGTTTTAGCGTAGGCTTACAGGAACTGAAGTTAATTAAAACATTTTCTTTCTTTTTTTTTTTTTTTTTTTTAGTCACCAAATCAAATCTTTACATTATAGTAGCACAGGAGATGTCATTCTTGTTGTCTCTGGTAACTCTCAGGCAAAAGTTCTTGACAGAGATGGCTTCCCAGTAATGGAATGCATAAAAGGAGACCAGTACATTGTGGATATGACGAACACAAAGGTAAAGTCAGAAATTAATTAAATGCCAGAAGATTGACAATGTATTGTACTTTTGCTCTTAACAAGAAACCTCATGAAGTTCAGTAAGGAAGAATGCAAAGCACTGTCCTTGAGATGTCATAGTCCTGTGTGCTGGATACATGCTAGAAGTTGTGGGAACTTCATCCATGGAGGTTTTCAAGACCCAGCTGGACAAAGCCATGTCTGACTTGATCTGGTGTTGGCTGTAATCTGGCTTTGAGCAAGAGGCTGACCTAGGTGAACTCAAGAGGTCTCTTCCAACTAATGTTTCTATGATGCTGCAACAAATTCATCTATTTAAAAGCTTATCTTGTAAAAATTGACAGCTTACCCCATGCCCTTGTCTAACCAACCAAAAAAAAAAAAAAAAGAAATTACTGATCTGGTATAGTCTCTTGCTTTCTTTGACTTTTCATTCTTTTGCTGGTACAGTTTCCCTATTTCAGTGCAGGAGTTGGAGGTTGTTATTATTGTTACTTGCATGCCATGAGTGCAAGACTAATAAGCAACAATGTGTACGTTTTTAGTGGTAGTTAAAAATGCAAATGGTGAAGGGCTGATTGATGGTTTTGAAGTATTTTAGCAACAGTTGATTGGGTTTTGACCACTTGTCCTTCGTATTTCCACAAACTGTACAAGGCAAGGATTCTGTTTACACAGATGACTTAAATTCAGGTCATTTTTTTAAATAGCTTAAGCCTAAAAAGTAATGATAAAATCTACTGCTCAAACTGATGATAAAGTTGATTTATTTATTGCTTGTAAAGTATATTGCCAAATAACTAGGCTAAATACTGTTTTGCCTAAAGCTGTTCTTGTCAGATGACTATTTCTTTTGGCTAGTGATATGTATATAAAACCATCAAATAGTAACATCTGCTTTAGTTCTTGTTTACTTAAAAATAATTCAGATTTTCTTTCTCTTGTAAACTTCTAGAATTCCAGTGTATTGTGGTCCAACAGTCAAAATGCTAAAATATTTGTTATATCGCCCCATTAACTTTTCAGTATTTCTCTCCATATTTGTGCTTAAAGCAAACTGAAGTAATTCCAGCATTGCAGGGTAGTTTCCAAATTTCTCTTTGAATGTAGTCGATGAGCATGTGCCTGTACTTCAAAGAAGTAAGGCCAACCAGACAAAGACATTTTGTATTCATAGTCACCATAATGGCAATCACTTACTTTGCATAAAATCCTTTCCTTCTGTTTTTTTCTGTCCTAACAGGGCTAACTACTCAATTTGCAACTTCTTATCTTTTACAAAAAACTCACCTGAGGTTAAATCCATTTTGAGTCTCAAATTGTTTCCTCACTTTTCTCCAAGGTCTTTAGCTAGTGTAGTTTGGCATTGAGTATGTATGTTGTGTCACTCTGGTAATTCTTGTTATTCCTGTTACTTTTGTGTAGCTTGGAACCATTTATGTGACACCATATTGATGCCTATTGTTTCATTCTTTCTCTGCACTACAGTTCTCCCAAGAGAAAAAGGGGAAGTATGATTCCATGCCATTTTCTAAAAGAAAAAATATAAGTAGAAGAATGGCAGGGGTTTTATAATTCAAAAATGAAAACAAGCAATGATGAAATGAATTAGAGTATACGAAATCTGTTAAATCACTGTGATGTTAGTCAGGCATTGCTGTGGTCAGAAGGGTCTGATTTGGCCCTTGGTTTTTATGTGATTCCACTTGAAAGATTTGGAGTAAAATTTATAAAACCTTGTAAGACTCTTTATGTTTATTTCTTTAGGGTCACACAGCAATGCTCAATTCAGGCTGTTGGCATCCAAAAATAAAGGAAGAATTTTTGACATGTTCTAATGATGGGTGAGTATGCAGGTCTGTCTTTGTCATGTATTTTTGAGAGGATTGTTTGGCTTTTGTGTTTTAATATTGTGCCCTAATTTGCTTTAAATATCATCCTTTCAAATCTCAAGCAATTGCTCAGGACAATGTTAGGTGAGATCTGGAAACAAAATATTTGTTTTGGCCCTAGATAATGAATGTATTTTGTCTGTATTATTTTAGTTTTGTAATTTAAAATTACTTTCAATAATATTTCATGAAAGTTGGTTAAATATGTTTTTACAAAAGTTTTTGGAAAAAATTTAACATCTGGTATATCATCAGAGTAGAATAATTCCTGTGTAGAGGCTCAAATGTTACTGAATTTGCTAGGAAGATAGAATATTTCAATTGGAAGTTGCAAGTTTTATGTTAAATGTAATTGACTGTTGATGAATGTTGTTTGACAAGTGTCGAAGAGACTTAGAAATTATTTTGTGGCTTCAGTCTTGATCTTTGTGGATTAGAATCAACCTGCAAAATATCACTGTGGCAATTGCATTAATTAATAAAGTTACTGTAGCTGTCAGTAGCAACATCATGAATGACTTTTGAACTGATGTTTCAAATATGCAATCTCCTTTACTCCAGAGTGACAGTGAATGGGAAGACTGAATTGCCCCACTAATGTAGCTGTAGTGTGGTCCATGGTAAACAGAAGAACCCAATTATCAGTTACTTTAAATGACATGGGTTTTTTTTTCCCCAAGAGGGACTGACTTATTAGTATAAACACACAGGTACATGAAAAAATTATTTTAATAGGAAAACTCAGAATTTCTGATAAGACTGTGGCAGAAGAAAAACAACTTAAATATTACAATGTGCTTTATGGAGCAGTTCGGTTGCAAAATTACATGCAAGTTAAGCCAACTGTTTATTTTTTCCAGCTTGTAGATGCAAAGGTTTTACTTCCATAGTAGAAATATTTATTAAATGGTAGATACTTTAAAAAGTTTGTTGCTCTTTTGAATGTACTTAGACATTACTACAGCTTCTTAATTAGGATTAATAGTTTGTAGATAGATAGTTTAAAAACAAATGAAGATATTATAAATTATGAATATTGTCTAGTTATGTCCTATCTAAGCAAGTGCCTAACTAATATACCAATTATGGATTCAGTGCATCCCTGAGTTGCTGTGAATTGAAATGGTCTAGTCAAGTAAGTAAAATCCAGATGAACACTACTATAAATGGCTGCATAATTGCATTTTCAGAGACACTACATGCCTGACATTATAGGAAAACTATTTTAAACCCTTTCATTTCATGCTAGTGACAGGTCTTTCCAGGATTTGGACATGTCATGTGAAAAGAAACAATTTGGATTGCTTAATTTACAACACAGGACTTAAAGATGGTATTCCATCTGTGAAATTTAATAATAACAGAAACTATAAAGTCTCCAAAGTTTAATCAGTAATTCATCTTAAGACTGGAGCTGTAAACTAGAAGAGGATAGAATAGTTCAGTTGGAAGGGACCTACAGTGATCATCCAGTCCAACTGCCTGACCACTCCAGGGCTCGCCAAAAGTTAAAGCAGGTTGTTAAGGGCGCTGTCCAAATGCCTCTTAAACACTGACAGGCTTGGGGCATCAACCACCTCCAGGAAGCCTGTTCCAGGGTTTGGCCACCCTCTTGGTAAAGAAATGCTTCCTCATGTCTAGTGTAAACCTCCCCTGGTGCAGCTTTGAACCATTCCCACGTGTCCTGTCCCTGGATCCCATGGAACAGAGCTCAGCACCTCCCTCCGCACGTCCCCTCCTCAGGGAGCTGTAGAGAGCAATGAGGTCGCCCCTCAGTCTCCTTCTCTTCAAACTGGACAAGCCCAAAGTCCTCAGCCGCTCCTCACAGGACCTGCCTTCCCACCCTGTCACCAGCTGTGCTGCCCTCCTCTGGAGGCATTCAAGGGCCTTCACATCCTTCTTAACTTGTGGGGCCCAGACCTGCACAGGCTGCTCGCGGTGAGGCCGCAGCAGGGCTGAATACAGGAGGATCATCACCTCCTCTGACCAGCTGCTCACGCTGTGTTTGATGCTGCCCGGAATGGGGCTTGCCCTCTGGGCTGCCAGAGCACGCTGCTGGCATGATTATGCCAATGTCTAATGAGCTTGGAAAACTTAATTAATTCAAAGAGATAAATAAAGGTGTTGTTTTCATTAATTATGTTGTGTAAAAATTTGTTAGTGAGTAGCACACCTTTGAAAATGTATGTTTCATTAGTAAATGACAGCAGCTGTTAGTATTATACAGTATTGGGCAAATTTCTGACTTCTTTTTGGTCGTGTGTCTTGCCACTGCTTTTATAATGTTGAAGAATGTTGAAGTGGAAATGTGATTCTAAATAAATGAAGGTAATGTGTAGTATTTTTTGAATGAGGAAAAATAACTGCTGTGTGATGGCTTTCTTATGGTAATTTCAGAGAGTATTTTGCTTAGCAAAGTAACATTAGAATACTTAGGTTTCAGAGCAGAGATGTTTAAAGCTAAGGAAAGAAATGGGCCATACCAGTGAGAGGTACTTGAGAACTGGTATTCATTTAAGCTTAAAGGAAGCAGTTTTTCTGAATTTCAAGTAAAAGCAATTTAAAAACTCAATTTATACCAAGCATTCCAGAAACCAGAAATTTTTTATTGATTATTCTACATCCTACACAGAATGTAAGATTTAATCACATCTGTAAACACAACCGTCTACCTATCTGCCTGTCTAATTTTTTACATTTAATCCAGTATTTACACATGACCCTTATGTGTTGAAGAACTATATTTCATTGATTTGTAAAGCTGGCTTTTTTTGTCTGAGTCAATAGATTTGCACTTAATGAAATGCTTGCAGGAATATGAAACTATTGAAGAGTCTATGTGAAAACTTGGTTTATGTTGCATGCAAAGCAAACAAAACTACTATAACAGAACTTGAACTTTGGAGTCAGCAGCTTTATTAGGTCAGACCAAATGACTGGCAGTCTTTAGTCTAGAGAGAAGAGGTCTAAATGGGGATAGGATGTGCAATTCAAGATGGTAGATGAGCTGAATGTGGACCTGTAGTTTGCCGAAACCTCTTTTATACTAAGAGGCATTTGTTGAAAGTGGCTAGAGTTAAGTTTAAAACTAATAAAAGAAAATCCTTCTTTTTGGATACTATCCAAATATATTCTGGAATGTGTTGTCACAGGAGGTTGTGGAGGCAGGTTTAAAAAGGGATGAGGAAAAATTCATTTTTAGTAGTGCTCGTAAGCAGATAGGAAATGCAGTAGGTATTACATCATTGCTTACATGACAACTGTGGATAGTGGGGGGGAATGAAGGGAATAAACCATAATGGCCAGACTTGTTGGGCGTTATTATTGCTGTGATCAAAGACTAAATACAAGGCCAAATGAATCTATGGTCAGATTTAGTCAGATGTTTCTTGTATTTTTATATGTTCTTCAGTGACGGTTAATAATCAAGAGAAATTTTCACGCTATACTACTGTTGCAAATGTAGTGTGTGGATACAGTGCTTTTGCAGTGGTTTTATATCTAGAGTTGGAGTGCTTTTCATCCAAATAGTTTAGCTGTTGATAAGGTCTCCTCTCCTGAGGAAGATGTTGAGGCAAATCTCAGTATATCTTTACGTGGCTTTGATACATAGAGATTTCAGGTAAGAATGTTTCATCGAGTTTCAAAAATATAAAAAAGGTCTCCCAGTCCTGAATCGGTCTTTCTACAGGGTGAGAGACCTGTCTGTATCCAGGTTTGACATTCATGACATTACACATGGATGTGATTTGGCACTCACAGTCCTCGACATATTCCTCTCTGTCATACCTTATCAAGAAGATGTCTATCCATAAGAGGAGAAATGAAAAGCTTTACAGTATTGCATATCAGAGAAAAAGGTGAACACATATTCAACTCAGAGTTGGTTTTTTTTTTTATCCCTACTGCTGCTCTTGTATACAGTGAAGATGACCTCTGGAAATTTTGCAGTAGGTATGTTAGTTTTGTTCTAAAATTTGTACAAGACATTGATGTAAGATCAAATCACTTAAATTACGGTGACTGCTCTGGAACTTGTAATAAGGAACGTGCTGCTATCAGTATCTTTAGGTGTTGAGATTTAATCCTCACGTAGGAAAAGGAATTGCCACAACTGGCATGCGTGGAGAGAGACACCTAATGCTGAACTCCAAAATGGGACCCTTCGGAGGGTCAGTCTTGAGTGTATGGATGTGGGAGAATGAAACCAGTGTTGCCTTTAATAGGCACGAAGGAAGGTTGAACATATTCCAGTTTTGCTGGCATTAGTTTCTGTTGGACATCACACGGAACACTAAAGCAAGGCAGTATTAGCTCTTAAACAGAGACTTTTCCACTCACTTGGTCAGTATATCTGTGTGGAGAGTTTCCATGTGCTCCCAACCTGGTTGCCGGAACCAGCACCTGTTTTTAAAGATGCAGGAAAAGGTGTAAGGGTTTTCAGTTTATCATCTAGGAGTCTGAAAGCTGCTGAAAGTAACAGCTGAAGCATGTATGTCATGCTCCTTGAGGCATGCTAAGTAACAGTGTCAGAGGTTGAAGGAGAAGAGGACACAGGAGAGCACCTGAGGGGTGTTAATGTACCCTTAAATCCTAATCTGCATATTCTGTACTTTAGATAACATTTGCACCACCTCTAGAGAAAAGTAATTCATAAACTGAATGTTAGAACTATTTACAAATTGTGGAGTATGTTTTATCTGACTAGCATTTTGCATTGTCTTTTTAGTTTAATCGTTGTCACTTACGTAAAGTTTAAAAATAAAGTAAGGAAAGAAGATTGCATTTTCTGGTTGGTTTGTTAAAAGCAGGAGTTTTCATGATGTGTAAAGAAGTTAAAAAGCAAAATTTGCAAGTAGACTTGTGGAATCAAAGGAAAATAATGAATTTTAAATATGTTTTAAATAGATGGGTTTTAAATGTTTTAAATACATATTTCTTTTTCTTCTTATGTTAACCTCATGTTCTTGCTCGGAGATAGTCTTTATATGCAATTGAGAGTTTCTTTTGATTCCAGGTGGTTAAGGCTGTAGTAGCATCCTGAAGTAAAAGTAATTCAAATGAAGGCTCTTAAAATTGCTATTGTAAAAAATATTTTGAGATATGATCTGTTTCTTGTGATTTATTCACGGCATTCAAATTTGCACTCCATTTAAAAAGAATAACTCCTACAAGTAGGTTTTGACGATAGTATATTTTAATCTGTGGTTATTAGGCTATTTGTAAATTTATTACTTCAGACTGCAGATATATGGGTTACCAGCAGGGAGTCTCAGTGTGTTTTGTACGACTGTTCAAGGGCAGTGTTGAACGCAGAAAAAACTGTGTAGGAAAAGACACAGTTCCTTCTAGCTCCTATATGAGAGAAACAGAAGCTGGTCAGCTTACACACTGGAATGAGCCAGACCCTAGACCCGGCAGTTATAGCATAAGTTTGAAAATTCCTCCTGTTAACTTGTATAAATTCATGTCCACTTATGCAATTGTTAGTGAATACATATAACTTACAGTAGCTCACTTCATTTTGTTTTCCTTGAAAATATTCCAGATGATGGCTTGTTAAAACATGTAGTACCATACTGTTTCTTTTTTTTCATGTTATAGTAAGTTATAAAACAAATTATTTTTAAACAGTTTCATTTTCTTGAATTAGAGAGGAATAATAATTTTGTTTGGCTTTTACAGATTGTTGAAAGTTTGTTAGCTTTTAGTTGCAAGAGAAATTAAGAAATTTGTCAGTTCTGTAAGTGATCTGGTGATTAACCTTAAGTGTATGGATGAATAAAACTAATTAACCTAGAGATTTAGCAAAGGAGTTCTTCATTTGAATGTATGTTTTTAACTAGGTTAAATCTTGTGCGTATATTCTTAGAACTGCATAATGTTGCTTCTAGCTTTCCACTATTTTAAGTGATTAGAATAAAATTGTATCAAAAGCAAAGACAGACGTTAAAACTCAACTGTTTTATCCATGGAACTGCAGTAATTCTGTCTGTAAAAGTTTGCCTTACAGACATGATAATTTCAATTCTCACAAATTTGGCTTTTGTTAATTCATACCACCCTTTCACTGTTTTCAAAGCGTACATACAACGCTCTTTTCAGTGTTGGTAATAACATGATTTAAACTTTCTTCTTGCACAGGCTGTCTTTTAATTTATGGCTATATGTGGCCTAGGACTTTAAGTACTCCACAGCCACTCCTGAAAGATCAGTCCTTTTTAATTGCATGTACTCCTTGCCGTTCTAGATAAGATACAGTGTGTGATCAGCAATATCTTTGTCTTTTTTTATAATGCCATTAACCCATTATTCAGACTTATTTGTAACATACAACTTCAGGCAAAGATCTATCAATTTATCAGCAGTATGTTGAGCATGTCTACAGAACCACAGTAAAGTTTATAGTAACAAATGCTGGCATTAATGTGTTGCCTAAAAGTGAAAGAAAATTTTGAAAATGAGAAAGACTTTAAAAATTATTCTCCTTTCTGGACATACACCTGAGCAGAGTGATCTAAAAAAACCCCTGTGTGTTAAGGCATAACTAACTCCTTGTTTATATCATTCCAAAATATCAGTGGAGTTCTATGTTCAAACAAAGGAGGAAGAGGAAACGGATAATATTGTTTTTGTTATTTGGATGTTTTCTTATCACAAATGTGATAGGTAGTGCTGTATGAATAAGCAAGAGAGCTCAGTGATATTAAAAGTTCCAGCAACAGGTGTTCTGTGTCCCTACTCTCGTGTATTTTTTCCTTTTGTAAGTAAAATCACATCCAAACTTGAAATTTAACAGTCCTGAACTTTGTGATTTGTCATTGCAGCTAGGGCTGTGCTTGCTTAACAGCTGGTTTACTGTAGAAAATTCCTCTCACAAGTCTTCCCTCTTTCACACTCTAGTAAGTTAAGCTAATGTTCATATACTTCAAAAGGTATCTTAGAGAATATTGACTGCCATCGTCGAGTGACCATTGTAATAAGTTATTTAGGGGTAAATTGTGCTTCAACACAGATCTCCAATTAAATAGATGGAGTTATTTCAGTGAAGTAGCTTCAAATCTTCAGAAAAAAAATTTCGCATTTAAGGTACAATTTGATCCTTAGGCTTTTGTGAAAAGTGTATTTCAAATACTCCACTCCATGGGATAGGGCGTTAAATGTTGGGTTTTTTTAATCAAATACTGTTCCTTAGTAAATGTTCTCCATGTCTTAATGAAGAAGAGAGAGACAGATTTCTGCCACTTGTGGTGTGAATTAGAGTAAGTGATGATCATAGAGATTGTTCAGAAACAAAAAGTGAATACATTCTTAAACCCCTTCTTTTTACTTTTAAAACTATTAACTGTTTGACAATGGTAGCTTAACTACCTTTTTTTTAATGGAACAGTTGACAAAAAGCTTAATTAAATTTGCAAATACAATTAGTAGTTTCAAGCATGCAAAATATAATTTGTGAAGGATGACTGATGTAGATATCAGTTTTACATAACTTCTGTCTAATGTTTGCAAGCATTGCTGTTTAGAAGAGTTTCCTCTCCTTTCAGACATTTGTTATGTCCTAGACACTACTTGTGAGGGCCTTTGAAATTTGACACGCCTTAGTGAGAGTGCTGTTTCATGATCACTTTTATCTTGGCTACCTTTTACTTTTTATATGTAACCAATTCCATCCTATTAACAAGGTTTGCATCTAGAATAGCTGCTGTCTCTTCTCCTTTCCGTTAGCTGACTTGTTTCTATATCTGTGTAGGTGGTAGCTGTCAGTATATGACTTCACCTTCATGACCATTGTTTTCTGGCAAGTATTCCTTTACTTAGGCCCAGAACTGCGTAAGGGCTTGACAGCTTGACAGAAAAGAGATTTGAGCAAGGTCTGGAATAGTACTGCTGGAGATGGCCAGCAGTCAGTTTTCCTGCCCACAGAGCAATCAGTTGCTCTTCCTCCCATGATGCCATTATGCTTGTCTTGAACTGGTGAGTTCCCTTCAGACTGCATGATTCTGTTTTCATTCAGTTGATGAGGTCTGTGCCCCATAAGCTTTAGAGCCAAGTCGTGTACTGCACTTCGCATACTTGCTCCTTAGACTTCCCCCTGTTTGGGAATGCACTGTGCAAGACAGCTCCTCTGGCTGTGAAACTGGGATTATGTGGCATTTCTCCTAGATTTATAGAATCTGATCTTCAGGTTACATACTATTTGCTCACTCTAGGTTGATAGCCTCTCAGCCTAAGCTGATTATACTTTAAATGAATACAACCCTGGAGTTTGTCTGAACTCAAAGTTCTGGAATAGCTTGGTTGATGACTGGAGAGCTGAAGCTATAATTTTACTTTTCTTGAATGTTTTAGGTATCAATAATACTGTGCATATGAAAACATAGGTGAGAACAGAATCTGGACTTCTGCAGTTCAGTGTAAGTTTAGTTATATTGTCTTGCTGTTATGCAAAATTTGTAGATTTTGTGAATTATGTATTAGAAAATATATAGCAATTGAACTTGTTACATATACCGACCTTTTTTGGTTTAAAAGCACCAAACAAACTACAACACTGAAGAAAGCTTTTGGGTAAATATTATTAGTCTTAACGCCTTCAGTGTGCACTTTTTGTGTAATAAATACAGTTAACACTGATGAGTCTGCAGCTTTGAAAACTGTTGAGAGCATTAAGATGTCAATGCCAAGGCTACTACCAAGATGTTTGTATAAACTTCCATTAGAACCTAAGCTTCAACACTACATCTGTCTTCACAAATTTGAAGACTAGTTGGCAAAGCATACTTGAAAATAATTGCTAATGTTTCACCTTAATTTAGAGGATCATTTCAAAATCTTTGTTTAATTGCAAAGTCTTAGGCTTATGCTTTTGTGCAGTTTCTAGATTTACTTCTTCAAACAAGCTGCATGGTATAGGACCTGCTTTGGGGTCCAAAGTTATTACTCCCCTAAAAGGTCACCCTGAATTATATCTAGTTGCATTATACTGCTTTATAGGGTATGCATAGGGAATGCAAATAATATTGAGGTGAAACAAGTGAATTTGCCAGTGGTGTAGTATGACTTGGACTTCCATCCTAGGAAAAAAAATTCTTGTCTTTTCAAGGTATATAGGTGTGTGTACACATATTCACTTTATGTGAAATACTCCATATGAAGATTATATTCTGAAGTTTGAAAATTTTTCTTCGAAATTTTTATGACACACTTTTTTCCCAGGACAATATTGTGGTTTAGGAAAGCTTTCAGAATTAATTTAGAACATAAAATAATACAGTTTCATTCAATGATTTATTTTGTCATACCAAGGTAAAGTTGTTTTTATTATGGCAAGAAACTTGAAAGTCAGATGCAAATATACACTAAAAAAGTTGGTTGGTCTATCTGGCAAGCACAGAATTTAAATATTCACAGTACTTCAGTGCTTTCTGAGCCAATTGCTCCTTTTAGAACTGTGCAGTGAGAAGAGTGAGATGGGACAGCCTTTTCAAAGCCTTTTGCTAGTCAATCTCAATATTCTTGGCTTAGTATGGGAAGGCACTAGTTTTGGTGCATATATTTACTTCTCTTGTCCCAGAACACCTAGTATTTCACTTATTACCTGTATTGTGCACAACTTAGGTCATATGGATAAGCTTTCCTTGGGTTCCCTATCCCCTTTCTGTCAAAATGAGACTGATTAGAAAAACTGTTTAATTATTACATCTTTCCTGATCTTGGCTCGCTTTGACTGATATGGGCTAGATAATACTTTTGAGCAGCCCTGTTAGGAGATCTGAGAGGTAGGTAACTTCTGGCAGGTTAGAAATGATGGGAGACTGGAAGTTTTAATATTTCCATCAGCTCTGTTTGATATCAGATAGGGTAGAAGACAGGAATTTGCCATTTTTGAAACTGATAGGAAACTTTTTTGGGGTCATACACAGATTGTTGATCAAACACTTCCATTGTGATGACTTTGTTCCACAAGTATCTTTCACTCTGGCAATTTCCTTTTCTGCCTTCTCCCATGAAGAATTGATTATGTCTTTTATTATATGAAGATGCAATCCTTTCCTCTCAAGTATTCACTGTTTATTTTAACCTATAACTCAGTTTATTTTCTCATAAGATATGCATCTTATTTAAATGACTAGAATTCTCTGATTATTCTAGTAATAATGGGAAGTACAATAGACTTAGTAAACTAAACTCAAATGTTTTTGTTTGATAATGAGAAAGTAAAGTAGGGTAGACAAGAATTTATTTTGGCACATTTGCTTACAAAGATAAAATACGTATTCTGTCTAAGAAAATAAATTAAATGGCCATGATTAATGTTCAAATCTGATTCTGTATTAAAGTTATGCAGTAATGAGTAATGATACTTAATATCCTATAGATCAAAATTCTGGGAAAATATTTGCTTTGGGTTTTTTGACATTTGGAATTGCAGGTAATTTCATTGTTTGCGTAATTAAATTTAAAATTGTTCCTCTTATCAGGGTCCTTATGTTATATAAATGTATATTTTAGTTGTAATCCCACTGGTGAGTTACTTGTTTAGTGCCTAAGAGATGTTGGGTGGTTTTTGTTTTTCATGAAATGACTTGGAACAGTCTGAAGTTATATTTCTTAATTAGTAGTCCTTTCAAGGGTGTATGGTTTCACTGGCTAATGGTTGGTCTGGAAATGCTTTCAGTTCAGAAAATTCTATTTAAGGCTGATAAATCCCATTTTGCAAGTGGGATAGAATATATTGGAAATTCTGTATGGGTTTTTAAGTTTATTTAATCAAATATTTTATAAATTTTTGTATAGTAGCCATTTATAAGTTACAAGCAGTAAATTACAATTCAAAATATGTTGAAATTTTTGTCTGTTAGTTCCAGTGAGTTTTGTTTATGACTTTTAAAAGATTAATCCTGTAAATATATGTGAGACATTCATCATATATCAGCTGGACTGGCTAATAGAAAGAAGTCTTAAAATTCGTAATCTGAAGTAATCAAAACAACATATTTCTAATGCAGTTTCATAAGATTGGAGTATTGCCTCAAAACTTTTATATTTTTATAAATTATTTTAATTAAAACATATTTTATAAGAGAAGGTGAATATATTTCTACTGAAACCTGAACACTAAGTATGAGTCACTGATAGTGAAAGCAGATTGGTTAGTGAACTGGATGAAGACGATAGCATGTGAGGTCATACATGGAGAAGGGTATTTTCAATATTAGACCTGTTTCCTGAAAGTTATGATACAGAGTTAATTGTATACAAGCTGTTAGTATGAAGCCATGAAAAAGCAGATACACACCTTTTAAATATCCGTACGTGCACAGAAAATTAACTTTTACTAATGACATTGGTAAAGGCTATGATGTTTTGTTTCAGCAATTATGAGGTCTGTGTCTAGTTCCAATGACAGCAGCCTAAAAAGGATGTTGAAAGGTGTGAAAAGGAAAAATGTCAGAGAAGAATCCTGAAAACTTCGCTTAATAGAGACTCAAAGAACGAATATGCTTCAATATATTGAATAGGGTATTAGCTTGGCAATAGTGAAGAAATGGAGATAAAATATCTGACAGTTAAATTTCTTTATTAAAGACATAACTAGATCCAGTGATCAGAATTTAGCAAGGTTCGTGTGGGAGAGAAAAAGTATTTCTTTGTCAACAGAGGGATTATGTGACTGTGGAACTGATTATTAAGGAAGGAATGCAATAAGTTCTTTACCATTTGTAGCCTTCACATAGAAATTGGTGGATAAAATTTCTTTTAATCATCAAACCAGTGAGCTCAAAACGCACCAGTTAATTAGCCTGAGATTGGAATGAGCATGTAGATTTCTTAGTGATAAAAACTCTGATCAACTCGTACATGTGACTTAGTTATGTATGGATAAGGGTGTGTAGTTTGAGCTGTGAATGTCTGTTAAAGTTATTGAATTTTTTGAGGCTAGAAAGCAGTCCATATGTAGTCCTGCTGAGGGTGGCAGAACTGTCCATGTGAAACTTCTGGTGGGAAGTGGATCTAACAGTTCTTTTTGTAGCACATGGATTACAAGATTTTTCTTCTTTTTTAGTTGCATGTTATCTTTTCAGAATCAATCTGCCTTCACAGTGTTATCAACCAGTTCCTTGTTGACTTTTTACCTGTTGTGTTTTTTTTTTTTTCCTTTTGCCATCTCCAAATAATTTCTCAGTACATTGTTTTACAGTGTCTTTATGGAAATAATGTTAATTTTTATAGCTAATTTTATCATTCAAATATTTACTAATAAAGCTTTATATTAAATGCATTTCTCTTGAGAGGGATTAGTTTGGTTTTGGAAACCTTTCATCTCCTCCTTGAAATGTTTCCAGACCTGTAATTGTGAAATCTTCTGTTTGTTAGGACAGAAAACATCTGATCAATATTCTTCAGTTTAGTTCATTAATGGTAGTGGAAACTTCTGGTCAGCTAATATCTACAATTAAGATCTACATTCATTGGTGTCTTTGTGATTTAGAACCTGCTGGCAAACATTTCAGTCTCCTGAGGTTGAACTTTTTGTGAGATAAGATGCAGATCTTCTTTTGTCATCATAAACTTACTAGACCATATACATTCCTCCCTTCAAAATAAATTATTTACTTATACTCATTTGTAGCTTCCTTCTGTTGTGTGGCTCACAGTGAATTAAAATGGAGACAGAAGAACAGATACTGAAGAGTTTCAGAGCAGAAAAAAGGCATCTTCCCTTTTTTGGGAGTACATACTTAAGCTTTAAAAATTCATTATTCTCATCAGTGTGTACATTGTAAATCCTAGCAAATAATTTAAACAGAATTGGTGTGAATTAAAATTTGGCTTTAGAACTTTTCAGGGAATGGTGGGGGGTTTTTAATGACTTTTTTAATCCGAGTTTTAATAATTCTGAAAATAGATTTAATTACTTGTTGATGTTTCTTCCTAGCATGTGTCCATCTGCAGCATGAACCGCTTTTCCTTTGGAATTTTTTTGTTAATTTTTTAAGGACACTGCATATAGTGCTAGTATAAAAATATGTTTTTGTAGTTGGCTTTTTGGATGATTAAATCAAAATTGCCATTGAAATACAGTGTGGAATGTAGGTCTCCAGTACTTTCATGCACAGAGACTACTACAGAGGGAGCCAGAGTGGACTCATACAGTCCATGGCCAGGGCTTGTTTGCTCTAGAAATTTTTCCAAGTAGACAAAGGGTGTCTAGTATATTTTACGTAGCTCATGTTTATTTACATGAAGTTTAGCCACCGAGTAACAATTCTCTCAGTGACTCTAGAATGGCTACTTTTTAAACCCAGGACCCATGTTTAGAAGGATCTAGATGACATTAATAGTCTCCTGAGCACTGTACATGAAAAATAATAGCATTATAGATTAGTTTCACAGGTTCCGATATCTTGGGGAAGAGTCCATGCAGTTGTTAAGTAGCTGTTCCACATGCAAACTCCCATTTTTTTTTTATACTCTGCTGAAGGTTAGCACCCTTATAACAGAATTATATGTTGATTATATATTATTTGGATTATATATATATTATATATATGTATATTATATGGAATGAGTGATGTGAACATTACTCTTCTGCCTTGGTAGAAAGTTAATGGCTTGGTTTAAAGAGCTTCCTCATCAGGTTACATGCAAATGAATGATTTAGCAATGAAACAGCCAGATGGTAACATCTTAGACAATGCCAAGTAGATTTTTCAACTAGATATATAAAAACATCTATTTTTTCAAAATACAAATAAATTAAATATTTGACAGTTGCTTATTTGTTTCCTTGTTTCTAAGCCTTTAGTCGGAACTTGCTTAATTTTAGTATTTCAAGCTCTTTGTGATTCTTTCAAGTGAAAGCTGAAGTACTCATGCAGTCTACCAATTTCAAGATGTGAGGTCTTGGGAAAGTACAAAATAGTGCAAGGCTTCCAAAAGCAGTAGAGATGTGGTAGAACTGCCCACTTTGTTTAGAAATGCATATAATAATATGGAATATAACTTACAGGTATCCCATGCATATTCAGTGCCATAATTTAGGAAGACTTTAAGGTAATGAGTCTTACAAACTTTATTTCTTGTAATGACCATTTGTGAATCGGAAGTTCTCTTAAGGCACACTCAAACTGTTGGAGATAATATTATTTAGAATTAAATATCAAATATATGTGACTGGCGCTACCTTCATAAACTTCTAAGTAGGAGGAAAGTCAGAGGTGCATGAAGTAACAAAATTTTATGGGTTCAAAGAAACCAGATGTTTGTGTGCATGCATGCAAGTAAACAGAGTAAGGAACTGATAGTCTGGTATTTGGTCCCAAGATAAAATAATTTTTAATATTTTTTTATTCCTCTGTCAGTTACAAAGGTTTTAGGTCTATCATTTTTTATCTGTATAAAATATAATACTTTTTGCTTCCACACAAACCTGGTTTAAGCAGTATTTTATATAGTCTGTGTGCTATATAGTTATTGCTTAAATACCTATATTGAAATACCATGCAGATTATCTTAAAAACTTGTTCTCAAGGGTTGCATGAGGTAAAAATAAAGCAGAATTGACATTTAGGAAAATCCAGTTATGCAGGAGGATTCATATATCCACCTTATCTATCCTCACATAGTTTTTTGGGGTTTTTTTCAGCTGTTGCAATTCAGCTGTTTCTAATAATGAGGCTTAGGAATTATGTATGTCAGTTATGTTAAGTTCTGGTGACTTTTTCTCCTGTCTCTGAAACTGCATGAGTTATCATCCTTTGGCATAGGAGCATCATATTTTGCGGGAAGAGGGAGCATTGTGGTTGTGTAGGGGTGAATTTCTGTTGCTCTTGTGAAAAGCTTCCCTGATTAGCCAAAATTATAAGTCTTTGGAAAAAAACCCTGGAGACTTGTTTGTAATACAAGAGTGCCTGCTATCTTGTGTGTATGTAGTAATTTGGACTGTGCTGGCATAGTAGTTTGCTTTTTGTCTTGACATGTGTAAAGGTGTGAAGTCCACTCCAGATATGTGAGGATGGCTTTTCCTAGACTAACTTATCTATTTATAGATATATATGCAGTGCAGAGCTGATTAAGAGTACAGCACATGAACAGGCCTGGTTAAGAAGAGTTTGAATAATGACTGTGCTGGGCCTTGCTGAAAGCTGTATGTTTACAGAAGGGTTAGTAGAGCTATTTTTGTCTTTATAAACTATGTACGTTTATATTAATATTTTTCTGAAGTTTTTCTTGATTAAAATGTTAGCTGTTGCAATAAAAAATGCAGTGAGTTGTAAGAGCTTGCATTTGAGCACTTCTTCAAATTACATTTTTACTGCATAACTTCATTTTTAAAGGGTTCATAGGGTTTCAGGTAGATTATCTTAAGAACTAAAAATCTAAAGCAAAAGAAAAACTTGCTGCAATGCAGAGAAAATAGGGGACTAAAGCATGCTAAATTGTGCCAATTCTTTTTCGTCATTTATTTAAGCAAGTCTTGCTAGTATATTGTCTACGGTTCTATGGAAGTGAGTATGGCTTGTGCTTTGTCCTTAGACCCTAGGGAATGGTTTTAATTTTAAAATCTGGATGTGTTTACACATGTAACAAAAACTCTACTTTCCACATAGCATGGTTGAAGTGAAATTGATTAATCAAGTGTTTTTTACATTGCAGCTCATGTAAACACACACTTTTGCTGAAGACTAGGTTTTCAGTTAAGCATTGTGCTTTGATCTTCCAATTTCATTTTGAGGTTGTGCCCCATGTCTTATATATTGAGTTCAAGACTAGATCAGCTGCTTCTTCTAAAATTAGAAGTTTTGAATTTCATATTATCCACAGCTTCCAAGTTTTATCATATATGAAATTGGGGAAGTTCATTCTGTTTGTCAGTGTAAGAGAGAGGAACTCACCCAGGAAAAGCTAGGGAATCCACCCAGTGGTGATGGATCATAAATTAAGAATTTGTACTTCCTTCATATGAGTTTGAAATACACATATATGCACATTTTCCTGCTGTGTGTTTAAATGCAGTGACTTCAGTAAGCATGTGAAGTTGTTCATGTTCATGTGCAAACTGCAGATGTGACATGAAAATATACTTTCTTCTTCCATTTGGAAATGGAACTGTTTTTGTAAACTTAGTTTACAGCTAAACATGATTTCACTAAAGGCTGAAAGTATCTGGTAAACTTACTTTTTTGACACTGACTTTTTTGCAGCTACTGTACATACTTTCAAATAAGATGTTCAACTTTTTCAGTGGTAGGAACCGAATGGCAGCTTAGGAATATCTATCTTGGGCTGTGTAAAATCAGCAGTAGCTTGTGGGTCTAAACAACCAGTCATAAATATGTGCAAGAGGAGGTTTTGACATCTCATGCAATTCTAAAAGCTGTGTTATGTTTCCACAAAATTGAGGGTGCCTGGAGTGATGAAATTGTGTGTGGGGCCAAATTCAGCTTGGGACCACCAGTCTGGCCTGATTGCATCTGTTATTGATGGCTCTCTTGCTTCAAGGAAAATACATTTGGAGTTTAAACATAAAAGTATGAAAAAATTAAAAAAATGTATTTCAGAAATGGCTTATTTTTTAAGAGCTTCCTTAGCTGCATTTTGCCATAGTAGGAAGGAACTAAACACAGAAAGTGTACTGAATTTGCTTTTCACTGATAGCTTCCAGTCAAGTGGAAGCTGGCAAATGTCCCAGTTTTCAGGAAGGATAAGATGGAAGACCCTGGTAATTACATGCCTGTCAGTCTCACTTTGTTGCCTGATAAAATTGTAGGGAAGGTTATTCTGGCAGTTACTGAAAAACCCTTAAGTGACAACACAGTCATTGGTCATAGCCAGCATGGATTCATGAGGGGAAGGTCCTCTTTAACCAACTTAATTTCGTTTTATGACCATGTCACGAATCTGGTTGACCAAAGGAAGCCAGTAGGTGTGCGTTTTTTGGATTTCAGCAAAGATTTTGGTACTGTCTGTTATAGTGTCCTTCTGGACAAAATGTCCAGCACACAGCTAGACAAGTCCGTAATATGTTGGGTGAGCAATTGGCTGATGAGTCAGGCTCAAGGAGTTTAGTTAATAGGGTTGCACTGGGCTGGCATCCAGGTACCACTGGGGTTCCCCAGGGCTTGATTTTACAGCCACTGCTCTTTAATGTTTTTATACATGATCTGGATGCACCAATTAAATGTACATTAAGATGATACTGAACTAGGAGGAGCTGTGGACTCCCTTGAGGGTAGAGAGGCCTTACAGAGAGATCTGGATAGACTACAGAGCTGGGCCATCACCAACCGGAGGAAATTTAACAAGAAAACGTGCCAGATTCTCCACCTGGGATGGGGAAATCCTGGTTATATGTACAAATTGGGGAATGAGAGGCTGCAGAACATCCCCGGAGAAAGAGATCTGGGGGGTTGGGTGGATGGCAGGTTGAACATGTATCAGCAGTGTTCCCTGGCAGCCAAAAGGACAAACGCCATCCTGGGGTGCATCCAGCACAGCACGGCCGGCTGGGCGAGGGAGGCGACTGTCCCACTCCCTGCTGCACTGGTGCACCCCCTCTGCTAGTACTGAGTGCAGTTTTGGGTGCTGCAGTGTAAGAAGGACATCAAACTGTTAGAGTGTGTCCAGAGGAGGATGACCAAGATGGTGAAAGGCCTCAAGGGCAAGGCTTGGGAGGAGCGGCTGAGGTCACTTGGCTTGTTCAGCGTGGAGAAGAGAAGGCTGAGGGGTGCCTTCATCGCAGTCTGCACCTTCCTGGTGGGGTGGGCAGCACGGGGGGGTGCTGATCTCCACTCTCTGGTGACCAGCAACAGGACACAATGAGATGGAATGGAGCTGTGTCAGGGGAAGTTCAAGCTGGACATTAGGAAAAGGTTCTTCACCCAGAGGGTGGTCGGTCCCTGGAACAGGCTCCCAGGGAATCAGTCACAGCAGGGACCCTGTCAGAGTTCAGGGAGTGTCTGGAGAAGGCTCTTAGTCATGTGGTTTGGTTTCAGGTGGTCCTGTGAGGAGCAGGGAGTTGGACTTGATGATCCTGATGAGTCTCTTCCAACTCAAGATATTCTGTGATCCTAAGAAAAAATAGTTATAAATTTTGCTGATTCTCCAGGTAAAAAGGAAGGATAAAAAGCTGGCCACTTACACTCACTTGAAGAATAGCTGAATTATGGAGGAGGCAACCATGAGTTCTAGCTGGGAAAAAAAAATAAGAGTTGAGAATTTTTCTTCTACTTCTTTGACCTGTGCAGGAGTAATTTCAGGTGTGAGTTAAACCTTGAATGCTGTGGAGCATTCCGAATAGGTGTGGGGATAGGTGCTCGTTAACTACTCATGAATGCAGAAGGGAGTGGAGAAAGCAGGCATGTTTACAACACATGGGAACAACGTGTTGGACATGAGTCACCAACTGAAGCTTCTGCAGTTTTCCCAATATCCGTCTCCCAGTAACTCTTAAATTCAGTGATATTGATGCTATTTGTATGTATTTTTTGTGATTTTGGATTTAGTTCTAGTCTTACTAGCTTTTGAACGGGTTTATGTTGGTTCACAGAATTTTAAATATAAGTGTGGTCTCTGCCGAGGATCTTCATGTGCTCTAAGTGCATTGTAATGCACCCTTTCAAGTTGTCTGGAGTCACAGAATAATTTAGATTGAAGACACCATCTGAAGGTCATGCGTTTCGATCCCTGGCTTAGCACAAGGCCAACAGAGATCAGGTTGCTTGGGTAGCAGCAGGCTGTGCAGTGAACTAAACCAGACTGAAATTTCAGGGCTTAAGCCAAACAGAAGACTAGAGCGCTACAAAGTAACGTGTTCAAACTCTAGAGATATTTGTTTGGTTTTTTTTTTTTTTTTAATCGTGTTGAGCTATGAAACAAGTCACTTCTCTGGTCTTTTTTACTTAAAAGGAAAAAAAGATTGTTAAAAATATTTTCTTAGTTGTTTATGTATTGCTTTACTATTTTTAAATCTACACGTTTTCAAACTCCAGTAAAACAAGAAAATTTCCCCTCATGTGGAGAATATAACTGATAAGGGGAGCATAAGTCCCTTAGTTTTCATCTTCAGACACAATAAAATGTAATACTACTTTGTCCATTAACCTTTTACTTTAGACTTTTAACTTCACACAAAAGTCAGAAAGGAATATAGGGGCTTTTCAGTAGCAGGAATATTTTGATGTGAGCAGACCATGGTGACAAGTATATGGAAGAGTGATGCTTTGTGTGGTTATCCAGACAGATATGGGACGGTATCGTGCCTCTTTGGAGCCCTGAGGCTAAGAAACATATTTCTTCTCTACAAAAAAGGCTTTCTTTCTGAATTTTTGGGAGGAGGGGGGAATTGTCTTACACTTTGGTGTGTATTCCAGAAAACACGGTAAATACATAAATTTGTACTTACTTACATTTTATGTGCTGTACTTCAGCCTGGTCTTTATAAACCTTTTGTAAATTTTTATGGAGATTATATTACAACATACAAAGTTTGTTACTTTATACATAAATACAAAGTAAAGCTCACTTTTAAAATTTTCTGTAGCCCAAAGTGAATAGTTATTCTGTACAGCTGAATCAAACTTGGCATTGATCCTGTAACTTTAAAAGTCAAAATATATTTAAAACTTAGAATTTGCTCTCTTTTGTAACTTACCTCTGTTACGTTGCAGTTCATTGCTAATGAAACTGCAGAAAAGTGGCTGAGAAAGAGATAAGACAGCAGCAACAACAGTTAAAACTAAGTGTCATGCATGTAGGATCAGCCGAGGTGTTGCTTCAGAGAGCTTTTAATTGCTTGACTGATTTAATTTAATTTCGGTTGATTTTTCACTGCTTTAATGGGAGTTCTGCTGAGTGTTAGTTCCAATCTAAGTTATTTATTGGAGAAGAACTTGAGATCTGAATGAGCCTTAACTATTTTATATCCATGACTAATCAGCTTTTTAGAAAGCATCCTGTTTTCCTAGTGATTTACTCTTCCTGCTTTTGCAGTATCATGCAAGACTGCTCTTGAGTTCTTTCAGTTTACGCAGGTGACGGTAACTTGAACTGTCAAGATGTTCTTTACCCAAAGTCTTCCCCTTTGATCTTAATCAGATGTACCCCACAGGGAGATTGATTACATCCCACTCTTATCTTTACTAAGTGGGAGATATTCATTGCCTTATTGCCCCATTCGGAAAATGACACAAAATTGTACTTCCTTTTACTGTCACAGCTTTCAAAAGTCAATCACATAATATCTGTAATTCATCTAATGTTCTGTATAGAACTAACAAGATTGAAATCAGATGTTGCTGGAATAGTAAATGAAGGATTTCTTGTGTGCAAAGTGCCACATAGTCTCAGGAAAATACCAGTGCTCATTTTTTTTAAAATAGCACATCATTATTTATGAATTATGAATGAATAATGATGAATTATTATTCATTCAAAAGCTCTTTACAGAGCTCAATGTACTTCATTAAAATCACTGAACCTGTTATTCACTGGATGGAAAGAACTTAGGGGGATGATTCTCTAACCTACTCTGTGGATGGTTTTCTGAAGCCTTGCTTAGATATTTTTTGAGCTGGAGAAGTGATATGCTTTGATGCAGACATCCATGATTGCCACCTAATGGCTGATGCAAAGAAAAAACACCTCTTTCTTCAGTTGGATTTGTATGTGAAGACTTCATCAACAAGAAACAAAGCAAATTAGCTGTTAGTTCCAGTGAGAAAGTAATTCAAAACTAACAAGCTTTTTTCTCTTAATGCAGTCCAGTTGCCCAAATGCTCATCACTAATGCGATCAAGGCCAGGTTGGATGGGGCTCTGAGCAGCCTGATCTAGTTAGCGGTGTCCCTGCTCCTGTGGGGGGGTTGGACTAGATGACCTCTAGGGGTCCCTTCCAACCCAAAACATTCTATGATTCTATGATCAAATATGTTCAGTGTTTTACGGAAATACAAAAAGAAATACTTTAAAATTCAAGGAAATACAAAGGGAGAAAGGCTTACAGGAATTCGGACATGATGGGCATGTTCAGTTTTTGCCTGTACATTAGCCTGTGGAAGTGGTTTTGTCAAATAGGCCGAATCCATTATAACTACCTTGAGTTAACTTGAGAAAAAGTTCTTCAAGGAAGAAACCATCACAACCACATAGTTTGGAAAGCCTAAATGAATTATTTTTTATTAGCCTATGAGCCCTGCAACCACTGTTTTCAGTACAGTATATGCCTTTAATTTCAAGACCATTTTCTTAGTCTGAAGAGGCCTTTTTCTGTATTGCTCTTTTGGGATCTAAACAGTGTTTTGGAGCTTGGTTTTGTTTTGTTCTTTTTTTTTTTTTAAATGCCTCAGTGATTTGCCTTCCAATTTATCTTACACACAATTTGAATGTATTTAAGATAGTGCTCAGTGCAGTGCATTCTCCTCTCAATAATATCTAAAGCTTTACTTAACATAGTTTTCCTTTTATGTATTTTATTCTTGTGCATTTGTTTTTGAAGCTGTTTGGTTTGGTGGGGGGCATGAGGGGTTGTTGCCCTCCCCTCCTTCCCTTCCTGACATTTATCCTGTCTTCAGAATATAGTCACTGCTTTTAGATTTCTTCTAATTTCCTGTATTCTGAGCAGCACTGAATATAACATGTATGTGGAATCTTAATCCTCCTTCCTCAGAAGTATGGACTCATACTGGCATAGTAATTGCATGCCTGCATACCCTGTAGTACTGCCTTCTGTCCAGCAGCTACGTTAGTTAACCTTTTTTTTGTTTTTCCACAGTTGATTTGTTTTTCACTTCCACATTCCTTCTTAGCTTTTTTTCCCCACTTGTATGTTCATTCCCATATTTCTTTTCGTGTTTTTTCTTCTGAGGTTGGAAATTTTCTCCCACGAAGCCTTTTGTTTTACTGATGTTCAGACTGTTTGTTTTGATGTGAGAAAAATTCTGCTGAGCATTAGTAACTATGTTGGAACTAGCCTATCTTTCCAATAACTGTTAATGGAAATGGCATATAGTAATGGTATTCTTTTGTTTTTAATCAGAATTTTCTATCATTTACTTTCCTCTTGATCTTCTACCTTTCTGTACATGATTCATATTTTTATATTTAATACTGTCTTCCAGGATAGTGATTACATTTCAAGCAGATTTACAAATAACTATTTCAGATCTATACATTTAGCAAAACAAATCAGATAAAAGAAAACAAATGTATTCTTCTTCTATGTTAAGAGCAAGTGTAGTTTAAATTTTGAGAGTCTTTTGAAAATCTGTGAAGAAGATTTAGATAAAAATCTTTTTAGAAAGGAAATAATGTCCTGTAAAACTTTTGGGTCCCAGGTGAAACTTACTGGTTTGTATTAAAGCATTCAGAATCTTTGAAGTTGAAGACTGGAGATAGCAAGGTATTTATCTGAATTTTGCATTGCACAGTAGAGTTCAGTGGGAGTTCACAAGAGGGAAAAAAAATGCCTAGAGCAGAATCTTGGGATTTCTTTTATGATCCATTCTGAAATCTTCCCATTTGTGTGACTGGATGCTCTTTCTTGTGCTTTGAGTTATCAGCTGCTGTTGGTAGTTGATAAATGTCAACATTTATAATGTAGGATTTCTTTTTTCTGTGTTGAATTTTGTCATTCCTTCTTTCTGCCAATGTGATGTGTGAAATATGTCTGCTATAATCTTTGACTTTGGAATTTTGGAGTTGGTCATTTTGGTGAGCTGATCTGCAAATACTTTGGGGGAATTTTCAGGTTCTGAAAGAAGTACAATGTACTTAAAAAAAAAAAATCGTGCAAAATTCCACAGATTATTTTTTCTCATCACTTTGGACAGGTCCTTAGAAGGGAATAGCTGCAATAGATATGTAATTCATATGCAAATACTATATAACTTTATGTACAGGATCTGCTGATTCAAAAATTATTGAGAAAACATAGCCTTTTCATGTTGGCTTGCTTTTTGTACGCTAGTTGTATCTCCAGCTCTGCTTATATTCTCCATGAGTACTCTTCCTGTAATGCAAAAACTGAAGCGAGGAGGAGATGCATAGATGATGTCCCCTTGTTCGTTACTGCATGGCCAAGGGCCTAATTAATTTTATGGACTGAAGAGATTCTCTTTTATTGATAAACTTGAGGAAGGAAGGGACTGGATGGCTGAATGACTTCAGCAAATAATTTTCTAAATCTGAATTCTGCTTGGATGATATATGTCAATACTAAATTGGTAAGATTTGTAGTATATTGATTACTAGCTTATTTCTAGGAAGTTTCTTGCCACTCTTAAATTTTTACCGTTTTGAAGAATGCCTTTTTGTATTGGTAGCCTGACCAGTGGTTTAATCTAGGAAAACACAAAAATTACTTGGTGTGGAAAGTTTGTGAGTTTTGCATTTTAATAAAAACAGACTTTGTATGCTGTAATTAAGAGGTTCTGTTGTCAAGTATTCTACCATCTCTTTACAACTGTGTGTTCATTTTAACCTGAAAGGGGCTATATAGATGTATTGGTGGGTAACTCTTTGTATCTGAAATGCATCTGTTGGCCAGTTCCTCAGCCAGAAGTGATCATATATCATAACTTGCAAGTGTTTGCTGCTGCTGTTTTCCTCTCATGAACACGCTGCACAGCTGACTTGAAAGTAGTCATGCCGAAACAGGCACGACATTGTAACTGTTGTATTCTGTTCCTTGCTTTTATTCTCCTTACCTTGTCTGTCTCTTCCCATCTCAGCTCTTCTCCCTGACCTCCATTAGGAGTTCTGGTTTCTTAGCCCAGTTAATACTCATTCACAGTCAGTTCTTCTCTGTCTCCTTTTAGTTTTCCTCAAATCTTGCATGTATTGGCCAGCAGCAGGACTTTTGCCTAGAAATTCAGAATGTCTGCTCTCTACGCTCTCTGACATGCTTACGTGTCATTTCAATTTTTAGTTGGTTGCTTTTTAATTCATTAAGACTGGACGATGGGAGTAGTTCCCTTTTATTCTTACTAGATTTTAATCTATTCCTCCCCAAAAATAGTAATTACAGTTCAAATGTAACTATGCAAATGATGATAATTTCTCCTGTCAAAAAAGGGCTACCAATTTTATTTAGAAATATGGAAAAATACAGTTTCATAGTTGCTTCAACCCATTTGTTGCATATCACATAAAAATAAATTTTGATGTTTTTGTTTGTTTCTTACTCTGGTAAAATGTTTTCTCTGTTAAAGTTTCTGTTTGTTTTTTTACATCTAGGGATTATTTAAGTAATAGAGAAGCTGAAGAAATGCTATAAATTATTAAGTTGTGTCAATTTTTTGGCAGTTCCTTCCATAGTTATGAGTTTAGTTATGCTGGATATGACTTCTCCTGCATTCTGGTTTAAATTATTTTAACCCTGTTCAGATGCTGGGAGAAGGTAGTTTATTTAGAATTTTTTCTGCCAAACAAGTATGGAAAGTTTCTTTGGATTTCTCCATCTGTTTGTGTACAATTTTTTTCAGTATCTGGCAGGTGATTCAACCTTCATTGGGTCCCATGTGTTCAACAGAAGAAGCCTATAACTTCTGCTGAAAGAGGGCAAAGAGAATACAATAATGAAAGTTTTCTTGCTGACATAGTCTTGTACCACCATATGCACGAAGTGCATCTTAACAGAACTTTTCAGCTATTTCTTATCTATCTATTCTCTTTACATATTCTGCTTTAGGTCATTTTTCACCATATTACCTAAGCCTCTTAATTTCATTCCTGTGTAGGTAAGGTTTGTTTATGGCATAAAAAAGATGAAAAAAATCTTGCTTTAAGATCAGTTACTTTTTTATAAAGAGGCTTAATTTAACACTTCTAAAAATGTGTTTTCTATCACTGATAAGATGACTTGGAATTCTGTACTCTGCTGACAAATTCCATTGCAGCAGTATTTTTATGATGGTTTTAAAGTATGTTATAGCTTTCCAAGGTAGCCTTTTTGGGCAACTTTGTATTACAAAGGTAGCCATTACAGTATATTACAATGTAGTTACTAGATGTACAATATTAAACCTGATCTGTACTTTTAGCAGTAATGTATTCTGTCACTTTTTTTGTATTTTAAGTGCGATGAGAATAGACTTCATTATTAAGAATAGACTTAATATATTTCTACTGTATTAAATGCCAGTAACATCCAGTGTTGTCTAAGAGTTTTGCAGTCCAGTAGAAACAGAGGAGATGGGACAGGCAGAGAAGCTTAGTGGAATTTGACAGGTCAGGCTTTTAATGTTTGAATTGGTTCACTCCTTGAATTTCAGTAGATTGTATTAGAATAGTATTAGAATGGGCAGTGGCTTGCTGAATCAGGACTTAAAGAAATTTTCTGTGCTTGCAAGCTGGGAAATGCATCTGCATAAATACCTTTAATAATTTGTGTAATACAGCAGCCCTGTCAATAATTAATTCCATTAGAAATGCTGACTTAGTAACAACATCATAAGAACATTAAAGAAAATGTGGAAAAAAAGAGAAAAACCATTGGGGCGGGGAGGGGGGGGGGGAACCCAAAGAAAAAAACCCCCTGAATCCCAGTAATTAATTAGTGTTTATTATGGGTCATTTAACTTCTCAGTGGTCAGGAAAATATCCACATTACCTCTCCAAAAGAACATTCTCATCTTTTCCTAAGTTACTTTGAATTGCTCTTGGCAAATACAACAGCTTTACAAAATCTGTTTTGCAGATGTGGAATCCATCATTTAAAAAGTTTAAATTTAACTTGTGTATGTGGAGCTTTTTTCATGGAAGCTTTTTTGAAAATAAATTTATGAAAGAGAAATTAAAAATATTTATGTGGCTATGCATATTGTTCAGTATATTAAAATTTGATGTGATGAAAGAACGACATCGTATGTTGGAGCAATAGTTTAAAAAAATCCCTATATGTTGTTTTTACTAAAGAACAAACTTTCATTAAACAGTTTGTTTTCAGCTGGAAAAAAAGCGTCATTCAGGAAATGTTTTCCTTTTGTTTTCAGTGGAGTTCAAAAATATCTTGGTTATACCTATCAACAGATAAATATTAGTATTACACTTCTGCTAAATGCTGCAACATAGAGTGTAAAACAGTTATGCTTTTATCCCTCACTTATTTAGGCCTAGGGAGATACTCTTAGTAAGAGGCTGTTTTGACCAAAATGAGTCTCCTGGAACTGATCTGATTGATCCAGGGGTAAAAAATTTTATTACAAACAAAATTAGATTGGACCTGGAGTAGGTTAGGAAGTGAAAATGGGACTTCTGTAATGCAGTCTCAGTTATTTTTTCATTATGTCTGAGCAGGAAGGGTCATTAAATGGTACAAAATACTCTGTAAAGAAAAACCAGGCATAATTCCAAATTGTGCTCTTTGAGTTGACCGTGATATGGAATTGGGACTGACGGTCAGCAGCAGAAGCAGAGAGAAAATACAGAAGCAGCCCTAGTTAGTTTGCCGTATTGCCTGGTTAAAGATATATTCCCTGAAAGTAAATGGTTTGGGTTTCTGTGCTGCCTTTCTTGTTTACCCCCTTTCCTTCTGGCTAGCATGGGAGGAGTTAAATATTAAGAAGCTTTAGGTGTTGTGAGGGAAAGGGACTGGAAAAAGGCTTCAAGGAGCGAGGAATCATCAAAGTGCCTGCTGAAAGAAGAGACAGGATGCTCAGGTAGTTATTGACGGAGCATGGAGGATAAAAATGGAATGTCAGAACAAATTGGTCTGTAATACTTAGGCTGTGTGATGAAGGTCCTTAAAATGAGGTAGTGAAAGTATCTCTCTGAGGTCCTTCAGCAATCCCTGTGTTTCTAGTCCATCACTGGTCTGAAGGAAAATATAAAACATACATAGTTTCACAGATGACTCCTAATGTTTTGGTTGGTGGTGATTCAGTCAGAAACTGTGGGTCACCTGATTGATGTGGTAAGCTGAAATTTTGTCCATGTGTCGTGGTTTAACCCCAGCCAACAGCTAAGCCCCACACAGCTGCTTGCTCACTCCCCCACAGTGGGATGGGGGAGAGAATTAGAAGGGTAAAAGTGAGAAAACTTGTGTGTTGAGATAAAGACAGTTCAATAGGTAAAGCAAAAGCCATGCATGTGCAAGCAAAGCAAAACAAGGAATTCATTCACTGCTTCCCACTGGCAAGCAGGTGCTCAGCCATCCCCAGGAAAGCAGGGGTCCATGACATGTGACGATGATTTGGGAAGACAAACACCATCACTCCAAACGTCCCCCCCTTCCTCCTTCTTCCCCCAGCTTAAATACTGAGAATGATGTCATATGGTGCAGGATACCCCCCTTTGGCCAGTTGGGGTCAGCTGTCCTGGCTGTGCCCCCTTCCAGCTTCTTGTGCCCCTGGCAGAGAAGTGGCAGCTGCAAAGTCCCTGACTGGTGTAAGCCCTGCTCAGCAACTAAAACATCAGTGTGTTATCAACAGTCTTCTTCTCAATCAAACCCACAGCCCTATGCCAGCTACTAGGAAGAAAATTAACTCTGTCCCAGCTGAAACCAGGACACCATGGTATTATGAGATGAGTTTCAAAACAATGTCCACTTTCTAAGAAAAATTGGAATTGTTTCTGTAAAGAATAAAAATACTTAAAAGATCTGATATGAAAGGAGATTAAAGAGTTCAGTCTTAACTCAAGAGTTAAGGGCTCTCTGGAAATGATTGATTAATTTGTAAGTAATATATAAATGATTTCTTCTAAAGTATTTCTTTTCAGTAGAAAAGTTTTATAGTTAGATCCAATAGCAGCAAGGCAACAGTAAACACACATTCAGCATGGGGACATTAAGAAAATTTTGAGGGGATATTAAACATACTATAGGCTATGTGATCATTTATAACAGGCCATGTAGCTCTTATGTGAGGAAGCCTGGCCAACTGTCTGCAGCAGAAGCAGCAGCTCAGGAAACTTGGATTTTTTGTCTGACCTGCTGATATGACAGTTGATTTAGGGCTAATTTTTTTAGATCTGTGTTATAAGAGCTAGAACTAGACAAATGTTACTTTTTTTCTTTACATTGACAGATCAAGTGATTAAGAAGGCTTGAATATGCTCTATAGTGTTGTGAAGTGACTGAAGGTTTTGACAGGACATTGAGCCCTAAAAAGAGGCTTTAAAGGCTTTAAAAAAATTATTTCTCTTACAGCAGAAATGAAGAATTAGGATGGTGAAGGATTCTCAGAGATTGTTTTTGGAATTGTGGCTGAGGTGCTTATGAGGCATCTTAGATAAAAAGGCAAATAAATAGGGGGAGGCAGGCTCTAAACTTCCTTGCACATAACCATGTTACTGGGTACACCATCTGAGAAGTGGGTGTGCCAAGGCAGTCTTGGGAAACTCGCACTGTAAAAGAGAAAATAGCTTTCCAGCAGAAAATGTTCATCACAAGAGAAGGAAGAGAAGCTGGAGGTACAGGATATTCACATGAGATTCTGGAAGGATTGAATATTATGAGGGAAAGGGACTGGAAAAAGACTCAAGTTTTGAGTACATATCATAATGAGGGGAAGTGTCAATGTGCCTGTTGAAAGGTAGGAGCCAGAGATAGTTATTGACAACACATGCAGAGGAAAAGGGGAATCTCAGAATCACATAATGGTTGAGGATGGGAGTGACCTTTGAAGATACTGTAATCCAACCATCCTGTTCAAAGAAGGATCACCTAGGCACTGAGCACATGTCCATGTCCATACAGGTTTTGAATAATTCCAAGAAAGGTGACTCTGTAACCTTGCTGGGCAACATATAACAGCATACATTTATTTAAGTGACCCTAGAAAAGGCATCAGAATCTAATGTTTCATTAAAAAAAAAAAAAAAAAAAACCAACACAAAACCCAAACAAAACCACAAACCCAAAAACCAAAAAGAAACCCCAAAAAACCAAACCAACCTTCAGAACGCTTGAATGTCTTATGGTAGAGCTCCAAATAGAGCAATGAAGTGATGCCTTACAGATAGGAGATTTGAACACTTTTGAAAATGAGACTAATCTTGACTTTATTATGGTCAACTGGAGATTCAGTTACTGATTTTTCATTCCTGTCATTAAATGTGCTATTAAATGTAACTTCTGTGAGCTATTTCCAGCTCATTTTCTTGTCTGTTTTATCCTAGAATTATATATATGTCAGCTCTGTAGCCTGTCTGGTCTCGTAGCTCTGATGGGAGTTCCTAATGTTATGATGCGGTGTCTTGTCTTGTTCTGGAGAGATGGCAGCCTTTGTTAAAGTGGTATTTGCTTTGCTAGAGACCAGTGAATTACATGCTGTTGGATCACAGGCAATGTTTGTGTAGTCTAAACAAATGAGGTTGTCTTGAGAACTTGGTGATTTTTTTCTTTCTAAATTAATGATCTTCCTTCCTTTGCCAAGTCCTGAAACTCTTCTCTACATTAGATGCCAGAAGAGTTTTGAATTTTTATCTGGAATGAACTCAACGTGTTAAATGGACAGAAAACATTTGTATCTAAGACAGTTTAAAAAGTCCACCTGTATCTCAGTGTTTTAGTTCTCTCTCATTTGGATGTTTTTGTGTATCTAAGAAACATTGAAGATTCAAGCAGATATTCTTTTTCCCTTAGAAAGAAAAAGGATGTATTTATATTGCTATTAATGTAGGAAAAACTCAACTTGAAAAAACAATATTACATAAAAGAGTCTTTGTAACATACTTGAAGAGCACTTTTATAACAGACCTATAGGACCTTCAGGATTAATGGAAAAGAACCACAATAAAATTGCAATTAATTGTTTAAAATGCCTTTTCAAAATAAAGCCTGAAGAATAACCAGCTAGTCTGCAATACTGCCAGTTAAAACCGGGTTTGCAGTTGTTGTCATGTCAAAACAATTGAGACAATCATTTTAGTTAATGAATTTGTAAAAGCATTTGTGCCTGTTTTCCTTTATTCTTGTAAAGGACTGAGTACTTTAATCTTCCTGATTTCCAGTGACAGTGGGGACTATGTCATTCCTGCATATTAACCTTTGTTTGTTTGTCCAGTTGTAAATAATTTGATGTATTCACATGAGAGGTTGGGAAAAAGAGAGGTGGTTTGTTTTTTTTTTTTTAACCTTTCCATGCTTGTTAGTGAATATGATATTTCTTACTTGGAAAGTTGTCATGTTAGTTTCATGACTGCGGTACCATATCTTAAATACTATTTTGCCATTACAACCATATTTGAACAATATTATATGCCATGTATGCTGAAAAATGTGTTTGATTGTATCGTAAGAATTACTTCATATGTATAAACTTTGTCTAAAACAGCTCTTTATTTTAACCTTTTTCCAGAACTGTGAGGACGTGGGATGTTAATAACGAAAAAAAGCACAAAAGTGTATTTAAACCACGATCAGTCCAAGGTAAACGGGTGATTCCTACAACTTGCACATACAGCAGAGATGGTAAACTCATTGCAGCTGGCTGTCAAGATGGGTCCATCCAGATCTGGGATAGGAATATGAGTGTAAGTCAAGTATTTGATAACAATATATGCTTCTAATATATCAAGTCCTGAATGTTGAAGCTGATAAATCAATTTTGGTACTTTTATACCTACATTTTATTCCCCCCCTCTGAAAACTATGTAACTCTTAGGCAAAATTTAATATTTCTTCTGCCTTTCTACAACTGATCATTCAGTGTATTCCTATTCAGTTCAAAACATTGAGGAAACTATTAGCTGTTGGTTTTTAAAAAAAAAAAAAAAAAAAAAGGTGGCCATATATAATTTCTTGTTGGTTCTTATGTAATTAAAAATGTATACTTCCATATTTTATTGGAGATATTGAATACATTAAGCAATAACTCACAAAATTTCATACTGAAATCAGTTATTCATCCAGATAATAGGCAGAGGAGAATAGCATCCAGTTGGGTGAGAATAAGGGTAATGCTGCACACTAAATGCCAAATGTTGTTACATTGTCCAATGTGTGAAAATTAACACTGAGGGAAATTTGAACAATTTATGTAAAAGCAGTGTGGTCAGAAAGAATCAGAATGGGAATGATTTCAAATGCTTTAAAATTATGAATTGTACTCTGTAATTTCTTCTGTTCATATTGAACTTTAAATTCAATTTCCAGTAGTTATGAATCTAACTGACAAAGAATATGTACAATTCTTGCTACTACTTCATAATTCAAAGCTTAGTGCAATTGGTGTTCCCTGTTGCTTTGTGTACTATAGTTTACAAACCAGTCCAGTTCTAAGAGTTTAATTTTGCAATGTTGAGCGCAAAGTCACCAGGGAAAGCTTTACCGCTTTTAAAATTAATCATCCTAATAATCATCCATATCTCCCTTATGCCCATCTTACTCAAAGAATTGATGCCCAGTCCCTTTCACTTCAGTGGGATAAGTACTTATGGCATGCGTAGGAGAAGAAAATGAGGTTAAGGTCAGTTTTTTTGAAAGCCAAAGTAAGATTACAGGGAAATGGGGCTGGAGGCAGGGCAGGATCCTTTGAATACAACTAACATCATAGATCTTTGAAATCTGTACAGTTCCAATAGCATGCCTTGGGGAAACAATACTAAACTAATACAAGTTACATTAGTCTGTTCAACTTCATCTTTCAAAACATTTGATTTTAAAAAGGAAAACAGGCAATTTAGGGAATTTTTCATGACGATTGAATAAAATTTGATTGCTGGAGGCAAGAGGAAATATATAGTTGTAAAATGAAAAGAAAGCCTGTTGATCATATTCAAAGTACAGCTTGTATTTTGGGATTGTCATCTATTTTTATTTCTGTTTTTATTTCCACTATAAACCCAGTAAAACTTCCTAATGGCATGAAGCTTGAGAATTCATCCTAAGTGTAAACTTGTTCTAACAGAATAATAAATTTTTCAGAGACTGGCTTTCATCACCTGTGTATGTTGTTTATTTTAACATATACAGTATTGAAATATTAAGCTTTCTAGTGTAGTTTTAACAATAGTGCTCTTGGTAGTCTGCTTTTTCATGTGCTTTTCCTTTTGAATTTTTTTGTGTCTATAAGATGACATATTGCAGTGCTGATTGAGTGCAGTTTAAGGTGATTATGAATAATTTAAAGATATATCCTGTGCATCTTGTGCGATTTCCAACTGGTGATCCCTGTATAACAATGCAACACAGTGATTTCCTAGTGGAACTGAAGTTGGTAGTGTCCTTGGATTTGTATTTTTAAAACGTAAAGAATTTTTGTCTTTGCTTTTGTTGGTGTCATTAAGAAACATGCAAGATTTTTGTGTAAAGGAGCAGTGTAAATTGGGGTTTTTTTAATGGCATTCTTATCTAAAACTGCTGGTACCCTCTGGAAATGTCTTTGTATATTTAAAATCAGGTGTGTCAAAAGGAGTCTTGATGAAATAATTAAAAAAAGAAAAAGCCTTCATCTTACATTTGGGGCATGGGGGAGGGGTAAGAAAAAAAAAATTAAAAAGCAACATGTGTTCGAAGTAGGATTTAGAAAGAGGAGGATGGGACTGACTCTTGTACTGGAATGATGAAAGCACTTACTGGCTTGAGAGGATGCAGAGATGCTCACAAAGGTGAACAGAAAATGTTAAGTCATGATGAAGTGGTGCAATTTTGGGGGTACAAACTGTAGGTGACAGGAAAGTAGGTAAAGCTGTGGAGAATCAAGACATGAGGGTTAAGCTGCTTGAAGAAATAAGTAGTAGGAATACTAACTTCTGATTTTTGAAGAAGAGATTTTTTAATTCCCATCCAGCAAATATCATTTGACTTTGTTGAAACAAGTGTAGAGCTGTATACACAGATTTTGCTGCACTATAGTACAGCTCTGTTTCAAGTCGAACTTATGGCAGCATTTGTCTTTAACTTTAGAAGTCTCTATTGAGTCTTTAACAAAAATCACTAGTGTTTGAAAGCAGAAAATAGTTGCTGTAATCTCTTGTCCTTGATCAGTTAGGAATGATTCTGTCATCATTATTTTATACTATGGATTAGGCACATATGCAGGAGGAAGGACAGATTCAGGAAGGTGTTTAAGAAGGAGGGTCTGTTAATGCCCTTTCCTAGAGCAAAAGGGGCACTCAGTAGAGGCAGGCACACTGCTGCAGTGCTGGTAGGAAGCCACTCTTCCTCTGGGGGTTCACAAAGACCATACCACTTTACAAGGTGGCAGAAGCTTCCTGATGAAACTCCCAGAAATCTTCCTTGCTGCTGTGGCCATAGTGCTGACAGCTGGTCAGAGGTTTATTATCCTCTGCTCCATGCATGACTTGATAGCTTTACAGATGACTACGGGAATCCTACTGATGTGTAGGCAAAGGGCAAAGAAATTAAAAATCAGCCTGTTGTGTGGTGGTGGTGGCCCCATCACCACTGTGGTCCAGAATGGTATGATTAAATAATTCTTTGAATATATATATTTTTTATATTTAGAAAGAAATAAATCTTCTTAGAAAGAAATAGATCTTTTCTATCCCATATTTTATCATACCCACTGAAGTCAAAGTAGCTCTTTGTTGTAAGTTAGGGTCATGAGTTAGTTGTTTTTTGAAGCCACTTAGAGCCACCTCAGTATCTGGTTTTTTTAATTACGTTGTTGTGCCTAAGAAATTGTTTTAGTGTGTGATCAATTCCCTTCTTTAGTTCTGACTAGTAATGCACACCATGAGAGTTTTCATTCAGTTTTCTGCTTCCACTGTTTTTTTGGTGCAATTCCAAATCTCCCAGCTGCATGTAGTGAGAGTAAAATCACTTTTGGAACTTTTGGAGGAAGACTTTTTTATCTTCATGACATTGACATTGGTAACTTGCTAAGGCTGAAGTTACCCAAATGCATTCCAGCTCTGCCTTGCCTTTCTCCAAACTTCCTCAGCATGATCATGATCCATTATAATCACCTGCCTCAGAGGATTTTTTCGTTTTGTCATAAATCTGTGTTATTTTCTCACGTATGTTATTTTGTCAGTGCATGGTTTTTCTTTAAGGTTCATGTACATGTGCATTTACAGTGCACATTAGCAGGACAATCTGTCAGCTTGTTTGAAATATTATGAACACTGTCAACTTGGCTTAAAGTAACAGCTTCAAAGGACATAAAATATAACTTCCTTCGAACTTCCAATGAATAGTGGAAACAATAGTGTGAAATAGTCAATCATAACATAGCACGTTAGAACTCTTTCAGTTTAAATGTTCTGAGACATGGAGAAGTGTCTGGCAAATACAGAGAGTTGGAGAGTGTTAGTGGTCAAAATAAGACAGGACCTTGAAAATTATTGATGTACAGGGCAGTGCAGTAAAACCACTAGATTTACCTGCGGTTCAAGTAGGTTGAAATTCCACATCTTGCCTGTGCTTGCCCAATCAGTGCTTTTTGCAAGACCAATAGTAATGCGGATTGCTGAACAAGCTGATCCGTGGAGCCAGTCTTTAGTATCAAGCATGAAGTGTGTCTTGCAATCAGTAGATCACTCTGTGCCCAGTTTTCCTATGTAGAAGTGGGAGTATCTCATTCGTACAGATATGGAAAGACTGAAGTAATTTTGGTAAAGACTATTAGTACACTTGGTGGGTAAGTTAAAAATGTCTATCAATTTTAACTCATAATACATCTCTCTAATAAACCAAAAAGCTCCCCTCATTTTCCACACTAAACAGGAAAGGATTAAGATGTTTTTCATTGATTACAAATAGGATTTATTATGATGAGGAAGCTAAACTTCTTAGTTAGCTTTTCATAGTCCTTCAAACCACCTGATGAGGCTACCTGTTATGTGAATTTTCCCTCAAGCTTTTCCTGGATGCATTCAGCCCAGGACTGCATAAACAACTTCTCTGTGTATGGCAGCCTGAGCCATGTTTCTCAGTTACACATCACATATTTTACAGTATATCATTGCAGCTGTGGTACAACAATATTGTTAAGGAAGTTGGGGAGGCAGAGTTTGTAAGAAGTGGTGATGTCTTTTAAATGCCTTTAAGAAAACGTGTTGTACACCCAAAGCCATGTCTGTTTTTTTTTTTTTTTTTTCTGGCTATATTAAGTTGGGTCTGCTTAGAAACCTTGAGTAATTTTTATAAGCTTTTAGCTAACTAAAAGCTGCACTGTAAGTCATAAAGAATTAGCTTAAACAGATATCTCTAATAGGTTTATCTTTTTATGTAGTATAAATCTGAACAGGAAAGATGCCATGTTTTATGATTTTTCAACATAGTTTAATTCTCATTAAACACGAATTGATTCAGGGAAAGATTTTTATAGCTAGTGATTAGCTTATATATTTTTTTACTTTCTTGTTTCCTAAAAGACCTAGTGGCATGTTTAACTCCATTCTTCAGCTCTTTCCTGCTCAAAAGTGAGCATCTGCAACACTATTGCCGAACTACTGCTTTGCTAGTGTTTTCTTTTTTCCTGGTTTTAAAAACTTAGTTTGATTTCAAATTGCTAGAATAATTTATGTATTTTGATCAGTTTTAAATTACTTAGCTAAAGCTCAAAGTGATTTTACAGAACTTAAAATGCACAATAATAATGAAATCCAATACCATCCTAATATACTGCCCACATGAATATGCCCCAAAGTGGTGTGATCAAGTGGTAATCCCAACAACGTGTTTTCCACACACACTTACGCCACCCTATCCTCAAAATACAAGACGAAAAGTAGGATGTCACAGTATGCACTGAAGTTAAGCAGATCTAAGCGCTGTACATTTTAATTACAAATACTCACGTTAAAAGTATTTTCCAAATAATTGCATGATTTATAGATGTAAGATAAATACATTTCTATATTTAGTGATTGTTTGCTTTGAAAGGGTTTTTGTAGGCTTTAGTTTTGTGGTGTGCAGTATGAAGTTTTAAGGTAGAGTTTTCAGAGATGAAAGGTTTTACGAGTATTGGAGACATTTTGAAGAAATAACGTACAACTAAGGACACAGGTTTAGATAATGCAAAAAGATCATGTAAGGTAATTTTTTTTTTTTTTTTTTTTTTTTTTTTTTTGCCTTAATAGGGTGACCCTTTTGTTTTGGAATGGGAATCCAAGCCCAGATCTTACTTGGAATTTTTTTTGTAAACTTTATTTTGCTGTTCTTGAAGGATTTTACAGCTGATGCTGCCAAGACAGAGTAATGAAAACTAGTAGTAAGATCTGAGACTTGCTGTAAATATTTTTTCCATTAATTGGAAGGTCCTTTGAGGGGATCTGTATCCATGCTTTGGGAAGATGAGATTGTAGGATCTTTGCACAGTTACAGGATGCTTTTTGTGTATGCTGGCATGCAAAAGACATAGCTCTTAGTAATAAATTCTTGAAATTTATGTCTTATGTCTGTCTACTAAAAAGCTTTACTAGTGCACATATGCCTTTTTAGATACAGTTTCTACCAGGCAAAGATCATAGTGTCTCTTTGGCATCTGGTCTATCACAGCATTCCAGGATTATGCTCTTTTTACACCAGCTAGATTTTATTCATTATTTTGGCCATGGAATATTCACTTGTCTATTTGGATATTTTGCTTTGGTTTTGCTTATATAGAATTTAGGGTTTATATTGATATCTTCACACTGTTAAAATTATTACAGTGAGTTGTCAATATTTAATAGAAACAATTTACAATGGCTATTCTTAAATTTGCTGAGTATCACTACTACAGCTAAACAGCAGACAAATCTTCCAGTTTCCCCAAAGTATGTAACAAGCTTCATGCTTTGAAGAGGGCAGTCTGGCTACATCTGGAAATTTCTTGTATAAATACAAGATGAAAGATATCCAAATACACTATATTCCCCTTTCAAACTTAAGGTAAGTTTTCCATATCCATAATATCCCACCCTTTCATTCCATATGTATATGTTCCAGACGTCTGCTCCAGAAACTGGAAATCACACACAAGCTTGCCAGCAGCAAATATTAACAGATTCATATATTATTCCTTCTTGTATACGTCTGGTTTAGCCAGTACATCACAATCTATACCCTGAAGCTAGCTGCAGTAAAGAATCTGACAATCATATGCTGAGATAAAATGTGCCCTGCTGTATTTCTAAGTGCATTTCTCTCTTATGTGATAAACAATTTATAGTTAAAAACTATCTAAATGTTTGCACTATCTAATACAGCGATGAAAGGCAATTCTAAATCTTGAAGTCTGTCACACCCCAATGAAAATAGCATAAAGGATTTTACTTTGGATTCATGTATGGTTAAAGGAAAAAGGCTTATCCCACAAGGATTATATATCTTTCTTTGATTTACTATTTAGAAAAATAGCAGTAGAGCTTAGAGAAATAATTTTAAAATGGCAATTTGAGAAGAAAAGGGTAGGCAGTATAGAAATACAATTGGCTTTATAATATTGTAGTGTTATCAATATTACTGTAACATGAATAATGTTCAGAAATTGAAAGATAAAATAATGAAAAATAATGAAACAGAAGAGCCTTCTTGAGCTAGCTTTGTTCTTTTAGAGAAAATTTCCCTTTTATGCAGACTTAAAAAGTTAAAAGAACAGACGCGACATTTCATTCTAAACAAGAAGTGAGCTCCAGAGTGGTCTGGCTTATCATAAAAATGGCTTTTAGATATTATACTATATGCACTGCTTCAGCCAGCTGAACGTTTCATTGGTCTAGAGCCTGATAGGGTTTGTAAATTACGAAAAGAATTTTTGCTTGATGTGTGTATTAGGAAGCTAGTTTTGTGTCCAAATGTTTCTCATTGTGGTTCATAGTATGTCACTATTTCTTGAAGTTTGTGAGGAGATGAACAGCAGGTTTATACTGTGAATTTTGTAAAAGCAGTGAAAAGTATAGTTCTGTACATCTCTTGGTCATTAAGTTTGTTTTATTAGAGAAGCCTAAAACTCCCATATTTTAAAATACTTATGAAAGGAAAGCTGTTACAGCTTGACCAAGTGGATTTGTTTAAGAACAAAAAAGGTAGGAAATTATGACTTCTGATCTGTGGAACATATGAAGATTAGGTATTTTCTGCGTATGCTTGCTCTATCTCTTGGGTTAATTTATGGGCCCTTCACCCCCTACCAGCTTTATATTTGGGTGTATCTCTTGCAGGGTTCACTTTTCTCATCAATTCATAACTTACAGAAAACTTTCTATTTTGAGGTAATCATAAAGAATAACGTTAAGTGAATTTCAGAAAATAGTGTACTAAGAGCTAGCTGCGTTGGGTTTTTAGGTTTTGCAGTTTTTAATAAAAAAGGAAATTAGATGTGGGGTTTTTTTAAAATGAAAAGATGGTTTCAGACAATACCCAATCTCAAAACTAAAATAACTATTTGGGATTTTTAAACTTTTAAAATATATTTTATATTTCCTTTATCAATTCTTTTCATTACTATAGTAAACTTTTCTTTTACTTCTTTTTTCCTGCTCTCATTTTAAATGTTACCCAATTTCTAACTTTTCCAGAGGTCTAATGTAGAAGATAGGTAACAATTTCTTGCCATTTAAGAGCTGTGGGATTTTCACATATTCCTGTGTTACTGACCGCTATCAGAAAGTGGATACTGGCCTAAGAAACTGATTCATTTTGTGTGATGCTTGTGCATAACCATTTTCATAACTGTTTAATTTAGAAAAAATACATTTACCAAGGAGAAACAGACAGAAAAGTATTTTAATATTTTTTAGTTCCATTGAACGAGAGTGATGTAGCTTGAAATGTGCTTAGTTTTGTGACATTAAGAAATGTACTCATATTTTTAATATAAAAATATTCCCCAGGAATCTGTTAGAAATTGAGAAGCTAATCAAAAAGAAGATAAGTTATGGTGAAGCATAGCTTTTGTATGTAACATTAGGTTACATACACTTGACTCAGAGGATGTCTGATAAAGAACAAACTATTTCTACACAAAACCCAATTGTTTCATGGCTGCATCCATTAAAAGGTGCACTTCTGTGAGGATACAGTTTTAAATGTGCTTAAATAGTTGGCCATAATATAGTACAGGCTGCCCTCAGTTTCTAAAGAATATATCGTAAGCCTAGTTAACTTTAAAAAAAGTTTGCATGGTATTTGCAGAAAATTCATAATAACATTATAAATCAAAAAAAGTTATTTTTGTGTCCATGATTATCAATGAGAAATAAGCTGCACAACTACACCATCTCTTGGCAACAGGTACAGAACTAAACTGGTCATATGAAATGAAAAGTATTTGTAATAAAACTATACTTTTTGTAAGACAGCCTTCAGCAAGCAAGTTTCTTGCAACTCTAGGTGTAAATCTCCTAAATAAAAACTAATTAAATATATATGAGGCTTTCTTTATGCACAAGTAAAACTTCTTCCAGTGCAAAATATTTTAAAATAAAGAGTTTTTTTCATGATATTCCTATTTCCTAAAGTTTGTTTTCAACAGATGTTAGTGCTAAACAGTTAGCAGAGAGGGTGGTGAAATAGGTGGAGCATTGTCCAGCTGTGTTTTATTTAATGTATGACTGCAGTGATACTATACAGACTGAAATCAGATACATCCATGGAACAGCTGCCTTCTTCGAACAAAGTTCTAAATTTCTCATGAGATAGAGAACTAGATTTGGAATTGGATGTGACTACCTATGTATTTCACACATGATGCATAAATACATATACAGCGTGTCTCTGTGTGTGTAAGTATGCCCACAAATTTACACTGAAATTCTAGCCATTTTCATTCAGATTAAGCAATGTGTAGGGTTTAAAAAAAAAAAAAAAGCCTTTATGGCTGTTATTTCGCTTTTTACCACGTGTATGTATCACTTCGAGATTTGGCTTGTGACTGTTTTGTGCTCAAAGCAGTCACCTGTAATCAATGCTAAAACTTCATTTGTATTTAATTTTCAGTGTAATACATTTTATTAAGGTTGAGATAGGATGGCCAAAATTAGAAAGTACTGGACTAGTTCATGTATGAAGAGTGAAATATTCTGAAAAAATCCAATTCATTTCATAATCATGGTCCATGATTTTTATGGACCCTAAGAGCTCCTTATGAATGTAGCTGCAGTGATCAGCACATACCCTGGTAAGAGCATTTAAGGTACTGTGTCCTAGCTCCATAGCCTGCTTCAGTGTCCTCACCAGTGTGCAGGTCTGTGGTCTTGTTTGGAGACCAGATTGAGCCCAAGATCAGCAAGCAAACTTCATCTCGTTGAGGTCACCAGAATATACTGCTGTGACATTTACAGAGGCTGTTTCACCAGGGCTTGCAAAAGCACAGCCCTTGTAATGGGAGGACAAGCTCATATTCAAGACCACCTTCCAGAGCCTGAGTGATTTTTCAGAAGTGGGGATACCTGTTTTAGTCAGCAGAAAGCATTGCGTTGCCAGCTGTGGGCTTGTCACTTGTCACAAATGTGCAAATGACCAGTTGATTTTGATACTTGATGTATGAAGGTGTGGTGCCAAACTGGGTAGGGGTTGAGAGGGATGTAGGAATGTTTTCTGTACTACAGACAGGTCACTGTTGTTTCTTGGCTATTGCACTGAGGTAGGAGAGCAAGGCAGGGCTGTGCTGCTGTGTGTCTGTGTGTATAAAACAAACGTTGGTTTTGATTGTTCTCATTCTGAAACAAATGTGGTGTGTCAGAAAATAAATCCTTTGCTGTCAAGTTGGTAAGAGGTTTATACCAACAAACAAAAGGCATTGTGCAAACTCAATTGCTACTTGTCTCCTTTTTTTCATAAGTTTTTAGTGATAGTTTACTGTATGTCCATATGTGTTATGGAAAAGGGAGTGGTGGTTTTGTTGGTTTTGACTTGTTTTTTCTTTATGTGAGAAAAACACAGATGTGCTTGAGGATTAAGTGGATGATCTGTAATTGCTATTATTGGAAGAATATATATTTAAGTCATTAGTAGAATACAGCTGTTTAAGAAGACAAAATGAGGCAACAGCTGACCCTAAAAGTAAAGAACCATTATCAAGGAAACAAAGAAGGGAAAGAAATCAAAGTAATAATACTTACAATGGCTTATTGATTGGATTTATTACAGTATGTTTTACAGTCTATGACAGAAAGGAGATGACACATTGTGATGCATATAACATTTTTCATACGGTGAATGGTTAAAAGAGGTTAGATCTTCTAGGGGAGCTGAGGAAATATGGTATCCAGGTAATAAAATCAGGAACAGCTTTCATCATGTTGAATTTAAGTTGCCAGTTAAACATTTACAAAATGATGAACTAAGATGTTCAGGAGGCAGAGAACGATGTACCTTTTCTTGGAAGGTTGTTTACTGGCATGAAAATATTGGTAGTCACCGTTGTGAAGAAGGTTTTTAAAAATGCATTGTGGAGTGAGTTCAGTGACCAAGGGGATTGAATAATGGTGAATATCCCATGAAACTGAGAGAAAGAGGGAGAATCATGCATCAGAGGGAACAGTGAAGAAGGGAGCCAACTTGTAGAAAGCATACAAAAGATACTGGACCTCATAAAACAATGAAGAAGGGGAATAGAAAACGGACGTTTTTTCCAAGGGTCATGAGAATGAGGATGGGGTAGCATTGTTGGATTTGTCAGGGATAAATCTGTTGAGACTCAAGAAGGAATTTAAGTGGGATTAACAAGGAATGAGGGTGGAGGAGAAGGCAGTATTGGATGAAAAGGCCAAAGTATGAAAAAGAGAAATGGAGAGACAGAGCTAAACATGGAGCTATTTGGTGAAAAGTGGATAATGCAAATGAGATTTCTGAAATATGACTTTCACAAACAGCAGTTCATGTGTCTTCCTATGCTCTGAAGATGACACTGCTGATGGAGAAGAAATACGAAATTGCTAGGCATGAGTGTGAGATAGTGTGCTGAAATGAAACTGGAAGGCTAGGATGAGAAAATGGAAGGAATATTTTTGTTGGATGGAGAAGAATTTTAGTGATACTAGTGGTAAAAGAGATTGTAGTTAGGAGAGGTTCTACAGAGTATCATAAAAAAATGGAAGTAGGAAAAGAAGAGAAAAGAGGGGTCTGAAGCAACATAAACAGTAGTGGAGAAGGCTAACTGCAAAACGAAAAAATTTGTAACACTTCTGTACTCCTCGGAGACAAATGAAGATACCACAGCCTGTTTGAGGGAGTCTTGGATATTAATTAGGACATTTTTACATTACCATAGCTTTAATAATCAGATTATTATTTATAAGAAATGAGAAGGGATTAATTGATTTAAGGAAGTTAGTTCCCAACAAAGAAATTCTATCCTCTCATATTTAAAAAGTAATCTGGTTTTGATATCTATTAATAAAGAAAACTAATTTTTAAAGCAATCCATGTTTGAAATATATTCAGGAATCTCACTGTAGAACAGCAAGCCACATTTTTCTAAAAGATATTACAAGTGTTTTTACTCTACCTAATGCTTAGGTACTTTATTGCGGCTCTGTAGGTCAGCTTGGAAACTTGATATGACAAGGTGTTATGCAGTGTAGATGGATAAATATACAGTGTGTTTTAAAACGAAAACATTCATTTTCAAGTTATTTCAATAATAAGTGTCAGAAATCAAATCCAAGTATACCAGAGCCTCATCTTGCAGAAGCAATGAAATCTTGGTTTTAAATTTAACTTATTTTACAAAGTATCTTTTATCACGAAAGATTTTTAAGGGTTTTTTTGTATTGAAGTTGACAGTACCAAAAAAACTGAACTGCCAGAGTTCTTCGGGACAGTATGTTGTTTCTGAGCTAAATGCTGAATAAATTAAAATGCACTGTTCAGTTGTAATTTGTTGTATTTGAACAAAACCACATTTTGTGAAAAGAGCTTTCAACAACTGTATATTGTACACATGGAAACAGTGATTAACACTGTAATATTTTACTTGTAAAAACAGTAAGTTTGTTATCTGTAACTTTGGGTTTACAGATTCTTAAGCTAAGTGGAAATTTATTTCTTTTTCCTGTGGAACACTGTGTTCAGTTAGTATAAACGACTTACAGAAAACAATTTTTGAAAATTTTTTCCACTTTGCCAATTTTTTGCTTACAAGTGTGTAGGGTTTTTTATTTATTTGCTTATTTAGCTAGTCATTGATACAAAATTATTGTGAGAAAGAAAGCGGTGTCAAAGAAGTAATCATGAAACTAAGACAGGAATATTACTTGAAAAGAAAATAAAGTTTGCTTGAGTTACCTTTTTTTTCCTCCCAACCAGCTTCTTACTTTTACATTTTACTCATATGTAAATCTGGGGCCTAATCCTGAAGTTGCTGAACTCATCAGGTAAAATTCTGAGCTAAAGGTAACTGAAATTGAGGGCATTTAGCAACTCTGTGTCTTGCAGATTAATAGCAGCATATGTTTGGTTATTAAAAAATATCCGTATCACCCACCATCCCCAAGTGCTCAACTGACCTGTGACAGAAGAAAGAAGTTTCCTTTAACTTCTCAAAAACAACTTCTCTCAACTTACTTTGCTGAATGATGATGGCTTTTTTTGTCTCCTAGAGACTTTTAAAAAAAATTAAAATATGTATGGTCCTTGAAAATCAGTGTTAAATATATTGAGCTAATAATCTCAGCCACCTTATGCAACATTATTTATAAACCACTGAGGCTCTGAGTTAAGAATGCTCATTTTGTCACTGAAATACTGTCCTGGTTTCAGCTGGGATAGAGTTAATTTTCTTCTTAGTAGCTAGCAAATATGAGAAATCATATTGAACAAAAAAATCATATTGAGGAAAAATACCCCTTAGCCTTTTAACTGAGGCGTTCTTCTTTGCATTCCCACCCAAATAAATAAAACCAAATCCATATTTTAAAAAATTTATAATACTGAATTAATGAGCAGAGAAAATAGGGCATAACCTTTGCAGTACTTTTTTTTTTGTTTGTTTTTTAAATCAAGTAACATAGAAGAAATAATAGCTCACTATATGTTAAAAGACATTTAGTGAAAATGACTGTTCGTTTCTTGGAGAAATACACCTACCTGTTGGAATACACTTGGTTTAGCTACTTTTTTTTCAACAAGTAAGTAAATTTATTATACAGCCACATTTGATAACTCACTACACCTTTTTTGGCTCAAGCATTAGTGAACCAGAAATATTAGCTTTATGTGAATTTCTGTAAATTTTCAGTTATATTTCACTCTATTCACACTGTACCGCTGCAAGATCATTAAAATGGGTCTTAAGCTTCAGGAGAACTGACGACTGAAAGAATATGAGAAATCATATTGAATTATGGAGGGAATAACTTTGTGGTAGTTGCTTTTTATAGACACCTTTGTAGCTTAAAGAAGCTACATTTTTTCTGTTTATGTTTTTGCTTGTTTATTGCCAATAGACAAAAGGCTAATTTCAATTGATATGAAACATCTGATGTTGGCGTAGGTGAATTTGAAGAAATCTGTGGACTTTCAGTGGGGTTCTAGTATATCTTAACTAAATTTTTAATGCAATTTTTACAGAATAACATAGATCAGATTTTATTCTTTTCTGGAAGGCAAAGGAACCTTCAACAGCTGGGCAAGTGTAAAAGCGATTATTTTTAAAAGAGGCAAAAGGAGGTGGGGGGTTTTGTTTGTTTGTTTGCAGAAGCCATATTTCTGATTGTAAAAAGGAGGAAAATCATAAATTTGCTAGGATAGTATGGAACAGGTTAGATAAGTTATGAAAAGATACAAAGAAATGTTTCTTTTACATCCGTGTACGTTTTTCTCATGCAGTGTAAAAAAAAAATCCCCAAAGGAAGCCAACTGAATAGTTTCCAAAAGCTATTTTTATTAGTAATATTTATTGGTTTTGTGGCCAAGATAGATGTTTGACAGTACAGCCAAACATTCAGCTGGGGTTTCATTTTCAAACCATTAGGCAAATATTTAGTAATGTTGTTAAGAAGTCATCTTTCTAAAATGGTTTCCTAAAATCTTTCTTGATGAATTAACTTAAACAAGAAGAAATTGTTTCTGTGTTCAGCAATATTCTTAGAAATTGAATGCTCCAAGTGGTGAAGGAAGCATGGGCTGATAGGAAGGACCTTCTCATCACTTTACAGTGGTTCAGAGACATCCCTAAGGCAAGCCAGCCTGCTTGTTTCCTTGTTTTGTCTAAACCCATATATAGTCAAATGTGTTTGGTGCCTTGCCTCATTATTTTCTGTGTAAATTTTAAGAGATTTTTTTCAATAGAAACAACTTTTTATATTAATTGCAATTTACAAAATGCTAAATCATTTTCACCTTGTCTGGCTACATTGCTGTAAAGCTTCTCTTCTAAGGATGCTGTTTTCCATAACAGCCCAACATTTTCCAACTAAGCATTTCACACTTGTGGGTTTTTTTTCATTTGTAGTTCCATGAATAATGCATGATTCATTGCAAGGGATTGAAGATTTTACAAACTTTTCAAAAAGTTACAGAGCTGTTACCTTTTTTTTTTCCTGGTTATGTAGGTTTTTCATTGCAATACAGTTGCTCAAGAAAAACTGCAGCATATTTAAAATAAAAAGCCAAATCTTTTATCTGTTTAGTAAATGCAAATAACAGGGAAAACGTCTCTGTGAAATACAAGTGAAAGATTATTGGAATCATTGCTGAGTGTGAGAGAGAAAGAAATCTCAGACTTGCCTCCCCTAGAATATCATCCCTGCACCCAGAAAAAGGCCTTCATTGCAAGAGACGAAAATGTAATGGACGTGCAGGACAGTGGAATACAAATGCCAGTCAGATGTTCTGGGTATGGCAAATAAAGGTTACTGTGTTCATAATTGGTTAATTAGGATTGAGAGAAAGGAAGGAGTGTTACAGGTCTGCTGACAATAGTTGTAGTTGTCACTGAGTTAGAAAATCACAGAGAAGAGCAAGTAGTGTAATCATGTAAATGCTAAGACCTCAAATTTCACAAGTTAATCTTGTTTTGCATCAGTATGGTCCTTACTGAAGCAGCATTCATTTCTATACCATGAGAAGTAGTATTGAAGAGCTGTTGCATAAATTGAAAGCCCAGGGATCGTGTTTACAGAGACTTAAGGAAAGCATCTGATATAATCTGCAACTGCTTACTCAGGGAGAAAATTGAGAAATTCCTGAATTCAGCTGGCATATGTAGACCTGATAATTCCTAAGTGATATGCTAAACCCAGAAAGTACAGTTATGTTTCTTTTCTGGAATATAATTGAGAGCAAAGCAAATATGATTCCTTCAGTAGAGATGATAGAAGAGGGGAATGGTGAAATAGCCATTTGGAGAGTGTAACTTGTGCCCTGGGAACCTGTCTGTCTTGTTAGCTGTGATCACAGCTCTGAGATTGCTAGCTGTCTCTGATGGGATCACTTTCAACAAAGACCTGAACAGTTTTGCTCAGTTGTGACTAAAAAGAAGGTTTCTGATTGGTTGGTTGCTTTGTTTGTTTTCTTCTTGCAGCTCTATAGCTCATGTCTTTGTCACCTTGAGACTGGCCTATGATAATATGTCATCTTGGAAGGCTTTTATGTTTACTAAAAATCACCATTTTTGCAGTTGAATATTGTCAGTGTCAGCTAATTTATTTTGCTAAACATATCTTAGTTGGGTGAAATCACTCATTTAAGTCTCAAACAGCCATACATGGCTTGGGATTTGCCTGTTGTCTCTGCCCAGCTAGTCCTGCCCTTCTGCCTCTTGTTTGAAACCAGCATAAGGACAAAGGGTAATGGCTTTAAACTAAAACAAGGTAGGTTTAGACTAGATATAAGGAAGAAATTCTGTTCTATGAGTGCAGTGAAACACTGGAATGGGTTGCCCAGAGAGGTAGTGGAGGCCCCATCCCTGGAAACATTCAAGACCAGGTTGGACGGGGCTCTGAGCAACCTGATCTAGTTAGTGGTATCCCTGCTCACTGCAGGGGGTTTGGACTAGATGACCTCTAGGGGTCCCTTCCAACCCAAAACATTCTATGATTCTATGAATCCTGATTTCCTGCTCTCTCAAGGAGCATTGGAGACATTCCTTGATATGAAAGAGGGGGAACAAACACTGTAGGCAAGCGTGGGAGGCAGCTCTAAGAGATGAGCTTCCCTGTCCAGAATACACCTTCCTTTGTGCTTGAGCAAACTGGATTAGATTGCACATTGTTGGTGGCATGCTCGGTGTTGGATAGAGTTCGTTTAGCTGTAGACTCAATTGTGCTTGCATGGTTGACTGTGTTTGTGCTAATAAATGAGTAAAACTTTGTTACATGTCTGTAATACAGGGAAAGAACGTTATGACAATCTTTGTAGATCCTCGCTTTCCGCAAGGCCTTTCTTAATTTACTGCCTCTGTTTTTAAAAAAATCTTGAAGATGTTAGGAACAAGAAGGAAGAAGAATGTCTTGGCTGGAACATTTGTTATTTCGTTAAAAGAAAAAAGGCGGGCGGGGAAGCATTATGATTTTGGGAAAGTGTCAGCTTACTGAGAAATATTGTATTCTAGAAACGATGTGGAAAGTTCAAAAATTTCGTCAGTTCAGCTTATTGTTGTTTTTCTCATGGACATGGCTTGGATTTCTGAGGTGAACAAAGTGACTAGGTCTATCTTCTGCTTTTCCCAGAACATGTTTTATTCAAGATTCTGGAGAGGGAGAGCAGTTGTGTGACGCAGAACTCTAACCATGTGGCTCTGTTGTAGGTCTTTCATATGTGATAAACACTTCATGTGGCCACTGTCTCCTTTGTTTCTCATATTAGCCCTCTTCAATCCATCCAGATTTTTGTACAAAGGATATTCTTTACTGATGCTCCAGTCATATACCTCCCCCTGCCTCTCCCCAGTCCTTTCTCTGGCTTCTTTTTATCTTCTGGTTCTCATCCTCTCTCTGAGGACTGCAGTGATACTGCAAACCCTGACTTTTATCTGTTACCCTATTTTTTTTGATACATGCAACTGTGTCCTTTCTCACATATGCTTCATGTTTTCTGCCTGTCATTTCATGTTGCACACAGGTCCAGTCAGCTGTAGTTGCTTAACAAAAATATATGTGCTAATACAAAGCTAGAAAGAAAGCACTTACATTGCTGGTGTTATTTGCTAGAAAGGCTTCAAACAAGTTGCAGAAGGTAGAGTGTGTTAGTGCAGAATTTGCTGAAATAACTAAGCCTTTCAAAAATTTTAAGGACTGATGAACTTGTCAAATTTTGTGTTGCACATGACTAGTACTCCACAATAGTAGGCACATTGGCAACAAAAAGGGAGGGGTAATGAGGGAGAAATGTAGATATACTTTGTCGTAATTATCTTTAAATCTTTATCTAGTGTTTCAATGCTCTCTCCTTTCCTTCCTGAATCGAACTTTAGAATTGTGTACGTTAAGTCTGTTGTTTCATGTCTTTCCAGCCAGAAACATTCTGATAACAATTTTTTTGCTAATGATTTGTTAGCAAGATCAGACATCTGTTAAAAATGTTGAGAGGCCAGAGGCCAAACACATTATTTTCTTTGAAAACTGCAATGAACATTTGCCAGTATATGTAAAAACTACTTGTTCAACCTTCTATCATTTTTAGAGCAATCTTCAATCATTTTAGAATTTTTGATTTAGTATTACAATTCAGGGTTATATTCCTTTGCAGAATAATATATGGAGGGCAAGCTTGCAGAGCTCAAAGTTAGGAAAACAATCTTTTTACTGGTAAACTGAGCAAACTTATTTTCAAAGACAAACAGAATTACTAATGCAATCTTATTGTCCCTGTCAGATGAGTCTTGTTTTACATGAAATCCTAAGGCATCGAGCTGGATAGAGTTGTGCTAAATTTGTTCTGTTGTCTTCATTTTTGTGATTAAGGGGCGAATAAGGTCTAAGTCTTGGATATATGAATGTTGCTATTTCTCTTTTTCTATGGGACAGCTGAAAAACTGTAAGAACTGGTCAAAGTATAGGTACTTCATTGAGAAGGTTCCATAGTGGGTGACATATTTAAGGTGAGCTGTTTAATTCCTGAAAGATACAGTTTAGGTTTGATGAACAGATTCATAACCTCATGCTAAATAAAATCAGTATTTTTGACCATGGAAAAATAACAAAACTCCTGAAATATTATGTGATTTACTATCTATCTATTTTTCTATGTATATATAGATGTTTGGGGCTTTTACTAGTAAAACATAAAAGAAAAGGCATTGGTTGGACCCCAGATCTTTTTCTTTATTTTAATTTGTATCCAAAACAAAACAGAAGGAACAAATCTCAGAACGATTGAGGATGAAATGAAAGAAAAAAAAAACAACACCCTTGTATTAAGTTGGGCAGCAAAATGTAAAAATTTTTTTTTAATATATGTAAGTCAGTGTGACGTTGTTGGAGGGGGGGGGGATGGGAGTGTTGAGTAGCCAAGTGTTTTGCAGCCCAAATTTAGTTTTTCCAATTTATTTGAAGTAGCTAATTACCGTATTATAATATTTCTGTCATTTTTTAGGTGTAATTATTAACCATTTATGACAATTTTGCAAGTGTCCATGGTATTTCTTAGACTGAAAAAACCATAATTTTAATTGCTTGTTAATGTTTAACAAATATTACAGAAAATTTATTTTTTGATAGCTATTCACAGTTTATCTTTTATATGCGACCACAGACTTGGAAAAAATTGTGTAATTGGATGCATAAAATATGTTTCTTAGTATTTGTAAATACCCCCATCAAAGACATACAGTTGTAAACTGCAATCTGTTCATAGAGTTTCTCCAGGATATGCACAATTGGCTAGAAATGACAGTAATTTCAAAACAAGTACTATGGCTAAATGTGGGCTATTACATTCTATCTCTAAATACTGTAAGAAGCATTTATTTGGTGTTTGAAGTGCTCCTTTGTTGAAGAGTCATTTGTGGAGGGACTGACTTATGCAACTCCTCTCAAAACTTGACTAAAACTGCACACCAAAATAAGCTTGCAATCATTATTAATGTCATCACACAGATTCTCTAGCTTTTGGACCAAATTTAGAACAAATATTTGAAGGGTCAACAACATTAATTACTTTACTAGCTTGGGTCTTTTGGATACACCATAGTCCATAAAAAGAGCCCTAGTAAGGTGCATAGTCCAAAGTCAGGAGATCCAGTAACTGAAGATTCCTGTGCAAGCTTAATTCAGTCTGTGTGTTTGCATTTTGTGATCACATCCTCCTTTTTTATTCTGTAGAACTGTGTCTCTTTTAATGTCTAGATTAGAGAGTAGTCACTAAGCAGCTGGTCAGTATTTTGTCCTCTTACTGTTCAGGGTGTGATTCTAGATCTAACTTCCTGCATGCTGTTCAAACCCTCCTCTGAAAATATATATGCTGCTATGCATATTTTTCTGTTTTCCTCATCACTATGGTAAATAAAATACTTTAAGGTCACTAGTTTGTCTTCCTCTCTGTATGAGGAAGGGCATGTTTTAATCCTTGTCTTGCAGCTGGGAAGCTGAAACACAGTTGCACAGGCAACCTTTAATTCTTGAATGCTTTATTTGACAAATATATGAGTTAGTTTTATTTTAGGAAAAGAGGGCAAATGAGAAGTGTGATTTCCTAGGTGTTAAAAAAGGAGTCAACCTGTCTCATATTCCTTCATCTCTGTTTCTATCTTTCCCCTTTTCTTCCATTTTCCCTTTCTGTTTATGAAAGGCATTTTGTTATCTTAGCTGAGACCTTTGGTTTTGGTTGGGAAGTGGGAAAGCTTGATTTTACAAAAGTGCTAAAATTTAATTTGAGGTTCCTCCCTTTTTAATAGCAGTTTTGCAGAATTTACTAAATAGTGACTTAAATAAGAAGTCAGCTTGATACAAGAACAAAGTATGAGTTTGAAAGTAATTTCTAGCTTTCTCTAGGTTTATCACCAAAACAGAAATAATTAAAAGTAAACACACATCATTCCTAAACTTGAATTTTATTGCAGCTAAATGGAACACAAACCTAAGAATATCTGAGCTTTGTTTTATATAAGCCATGAATTTTGTCGGGGATTAAATTTGGCAAAAGTAAGTTCCTCCAATCCTTCTTTTAAGTATGTATATTGTATTTTGGTATTTTTTGTAACTATATGTCTGCTTAGGGGAGTGTTGAGAACTGTCTTAAAATATATGTTTATCTTAACCAGGCATAGCCACCCTTATTCAGTGCCAGCGGGAGTTTTCCAAGAGTGCTGATGCTATGTAAATGTGGACTGTAAAAAAGTAATATCTTGTATTCAAACTCTCATTATAAAAGTATATTCTGAATCATATAGGGCTTTTTTAAAAGGCTGTAGAAATATTTAGCTTCTGTACCTATTAAAAATGCACAGTTTTCTGTTTAAATTTAGGAATGGCAACTATAAAAAAAATGCCATAAAGAAATATTTGTCCCATCTTGAAATAAGCAAATTTTCTAATGTTTTATTTGTTTGACAAACAGGTACACACAAAGTTCCACTGCAGGCAAGCCCATGCTCCAGGCACCGACACTTCATGCTTGACATTTTCCTATGATGGTACTGTACTTGCCAGCCGGGGAGGTAGGTGATTGAAAGAACCCTTTGATGTGTTGAATCTAATACAATTTTAATTTTAAATGAAAGGGTTCAGCGAACAAACCATTTAAATCATATCATTGTTAAATGTTACTGTTTATGATGGAGGTAAGATGGTGAAACCAGATACTAGTGATTTAAACCTGAAGTGTTGCACAATTGCATCTTTTATTTGATACACCATGCAATACTCTGTTACTGAAAGCACATTTTACAGTAGTTAAGAAATATTTTAAGAGAACTTTGCTGTTTATATTACACAGTTCCTGATCTGTCGTCTTCTTTAGCATTAGTAATACACCAAACCAAAATTATTAGCTTAATTAAAAGAAAAACAAGACCAGTTTCATTACTTAGTTCTTTCTGGGAGGATTACTGCTCTCAGTAACAGTCTCTCTGTTCTGGAGTTATTAATTCCTCAAGCAGCTTCCTTATGTGATGTCCTTTTCTGTTCTAATTGGAATTTTTATCTAATTTATATTAGATCTAATTTATATTATAATTTATATTATATCTAATTTATATTAGAAGATGCAATGACTGGAAGTGAGTGGCCATGATGTACTTGAATGGCAAAAAAATTTGAAATGTCTGCAGAACAGGAAAGAACGCTTGTTTATTAAACTTCAGATAAAACTTCTCTTAAAAAAGTCTTAGATAACAGAACAAGTCTTGAGAAAATGAAGATACATTTGAATACTCATTCACTCCAGCATTAGATGTATTATATAGGATGTTAGCTGCCTAAGACAGCTTTTCATACAGAGATTTGTCTACCCGGTATTTTGTAGGCAGGTGCAAGCATACAGTCTGAGCTGTCTGGATGGAAACCAGCTGTAACCAGAAGCTATGTGTATGCATTAGCATGGCCCCAAGGCCAAATAAACAGGCCTAGGGAGAGGCAGTGTATGTTAATGTCAGTTAACGTTGTGCCTAACATATGTACAGGACATCTGGTCAGTTTGGTACATAGACATAATGAGATTACATATATAAAATACCAGGATAGAGGTATTCATAGACAGCAAAAACTCTGAAGCAGGGAATGTGCTTCCAAGCCAAAGGTTGTAGCTTGCAATTGCCTTGTGTCCTCCTCCGTTCCCGTCCCTGATGAGTACAGTGGCATTGGTGGCTTTTACAGCAGTATGCAGCTGCTGTTGGATGCTGCCTCTCTGGATTCTTTGTATGTCTTGCCATGTTTCTAAGATTCCAAACATTATGTACCTCAGATCACATCTTTCACAGTAAGACGATGGTAGTCTTGTCCTTGACAGCCCTAGGCTTACTAGGGCATGCTAACAGTACTTGGATTGTTTCTTAATCCTTGTTCAGGCTTCTGGATCCAGAGATCTACTGCCACTGTACTCATAATGAATGAGTTCCAAGTGGTTGAGGCAAACTCTCAACCTAGCTGGTCCTTACTGACCCAGACACTTACTATGTGAGAACCTTCTCAGAAAGTCAGTGAAGTGTGTCTCTCTCTTCTCTGGGCTAAGTGAAATGTTGCATCTGTCTGCCAGTGATGTTGCTCCCAAAAAATTCACACAAATGTACTTTATAAGATTTAAAGAGAAACCTCAGTGTGCTTTTAAATATTAACAGCAAGCAAGCTTGATACTTACATGAAGAATATTCACTAGCGCTGTCTTGAAACCTCCATTTATGTAAATTTTCTTATGTTTCACATTTATGAATGTAGATCACATAAGTGACCTTTGCTTATTTTTATTACATGTGGCACTTTTGGTTGCCTGCTCTTCCTCATCTGTCTCCAGTTTTCTGTCGTGTTAAACAGACTTTCACTTATGTTTTATCTACCACACTCTGCTCTAAGCTATATAAAATGTTGATTGATTGTTTGCAGAATGTAAGACTGTACAGAAATTTGGCCCCTCAGTGTGGATAAAAGTGCTACCTTTGTCTGGTGTATTAAAAAAAAACCAACCTGTGTGTGCTATGCTAGAGAATGAGGAGGATTCATACCTTATTTTGACTTGTTTGGTTAGTGCTTTAATATGAGTATTGCTTTGGATCTGTACCAACAAAAGCAGATGTGGTTCCAGCATTCATAGATCAACACACCTGCCAAGTGCTGAGGATCAAAGAGAGGACAGTTGTTTGGGGATTGGGGACTTCCATTGAAAGCCTGATTGACTCTCCTACATCTGATGTAGATTCTGTGTTGGATATGAGGGAGATGAGGCAGGGCTCAGCTGCAAGCACAAGGGAAAATGAAAAACTAAGGAGCTGCTTATGAGAGATCCCAGTCTTACTTTGGTTGGGTATTAGGGAGTAACTTGACAGAAACTTAAGTAAGTGATATTTTTGCACACTTGTAACCATGAAAGTAATTTTTTCTAAATACAGTGAAGATAGTATTTGGGGACCCTTTTTTTAGCAATGAAGAGGCAAGCATTAGGACTGGACTTGGGGTCCTATGATAAAAATTTTAAAAATCTTTTTTTGACTCCTGGTATGTACAGAGCTTACGGAGTTAGTCTTTGTCATGATATGGGGCAATGACTTCATTAATTCCGTTAGTCTCGTGATAGCTATTAGTTTGATGGTTTATTTATTTTCTGTGCCATGAACAGTGTGCAGACTCAGTGTCATCTTAATCAGTAAACTTACATAGGAAGATAAGTTCACTGTAGTTAAACGCAAGAAAAAATATTCACATTTAAGCCTATCAGATAGCTTATGCAGACACATGCTTTCTTTTGAACTCAAATTTTTTTGTGTATGTTTACTTTTGATGTTTTGTTCTTGTTTCTCTTTTTACAGTGTTCTTAAGGAAAATGAAAACATTTAATTTTGAAGGTGGTTTAAAAAGTAGAAACACCTTGAGTACAGTTTTGTGTATACTCTATGCAGCAGCATGTATAGTGACTTTCTATTTTGTGTAAAGTAGTAATATGTTGCTCTTTATGGTAAATACAAACATTAGCATTTTAAAAATCAAATGGGTTTATGTCAAATAATATTTCTCAGGAGCTGATGTTAATTTCAAACAGTGCCTAAAATGCATTCGTTAGCTTTACTAGGCATAGTCAACTATTTGTAACACTTGGAGCTGAAATGACTTTCTCAAAGTCTGCAGTATCCTTCTGTATGTTTAGCGAGGATGATGCACTTAAATATTTCTGGTATGGATGCAGGTGATGGTTAGAGCTGTTCCGAGAGTAAGTGCAGAATCCCTAATTTGTGACTTCCCTCCCGCTTGGCTCAGAGTGAGTGTGGTCCTGACCTCTGGTGCCTCTGAAGGTTGTTCTCTAGCTGTTGCAGCATCTCTTGCAGAACCAGTGCAGAATGCAGAAGCATGTACCTTGTTCTCTTCTCACCTACATAGTATGAGCCTTCATAGAAAGGGTCAAAGTTTATAAACATAATATATTTTTGTGATCTCTCACAGTATGTTATGCTATGCCTTTCCTATGTTGTATTTCCTTTTTTAAATTCTCATTTCCTATATTTCTTTGGTTTCCCCAATGATCTTTGTGAATTTCTGTCCTTGAGCTTTGCTTTCAACACAGGACTCCCTCTTTAAAATAGGAGCTTCTTGAAGGGTGTTGCTGACTTTAGGCTTATGAGTTCCTAGCAGCACTTTGCTTCTTTTCGGTCTATTTGCATCCATGTACTTGTCTTCCTGGTCAGTATCTTCTGAAAAGGGAAAAAGAAAAAAAAAAATAAAATCACATAAAATCTTTGTAGTGCATTGGCCTTTTTTTTTTGACTGAAAGCCATTTGCAAAATGCCTATCCTGGCTCACCAAAGAATTTCTCTAGGACCTAATTTTACCTCTAATTAAATCCACTACTCAATACCATTGGCATAATGGTGTCTGACCTATTGTATCAGACTAGAGCCTGTTTATTGGTATTCTTCTTATTAAAATGGCAAAGAATAGAGTTTGAAATGCTACTAAGAATGCTATATAAGCTTTAGACAATCCTGCCAGGCTTTGGAGAAGTTTGCCATCAAGAAAAATACTGACCAATCTGAGTGCTTCTGACTGAATTATTTGAATGCTTCATACTGAACTGTACAACTTCTGTTTTATATGTTTTTGTTTAAGGATAACAATTTTTGTCCACTTATGAAGTAATTAAAAATAGACCAGTGCTGCTACAGCTCTTGTAAAGAAGCCCTTTAGGCATCAATGGAAGGATGCTCCTAGAAAAAATCCTGGTGCTCTGGAAAGTTAATATGTCTGTTTTCTCAGTCACAGCAAATTAAACTCCAAATGAAGATTAAATTCAGGAACCACTATTGTATTTGTAACACAAAAAATTTTAATTTGCAAAAGTGAATTTGGGCAAATTGTTAATGAGGGTAAGAGTTTCACAGCATTGGCCGAGTCATTCTACTAGTGCTTCTCCCTTTCCAAATACTTTGTCATCTATTACTGCACAGTGTAAGACAGTGTTGATTTGAAATCAACCACAACTTTTCAAGACCTTCTAGAGTCTTCTAATTTTTTAAACCAGCAGATTACATTTTCTTGTTAGCAGAAGAGCCATAGCTAAATGTCTGACCTAATCTCTCCTGCTAAAGCCTGGCAGACTACAGCTTGAAGAACATGTCAAGGCTCATTCCACTGGGAACAGAACAGCTTTGGCTGCTAGCCTTAGATCTGTCCCTGTCCAGAAGATCTGCAGAGTGGCCAAACGGTATCCTTTGCATACATTTATAAAGTGATGATGCTTTAGATACCATATCTTGCAGATAGTGGTTTTTTGTTGGAGGTGGGAGGGAAGAGGGAGGCTTCATATTACACAACCAAATGCTTTGAAGTGCTTGGGATGGAGTCTACTGGGAAACAATAACAAAACAGATATTCCCAAAATAGGCACTCAGCATTTTTCTTTCTTGTCATTTTTTAGCTTCCCAGTGAACAGAAATATACTCTGCTCTAGACATCATTTATTTAAGTTGTCCACTTCTTAAAAATATTTTGTAGTAAGGAGTTATCCTAGTCTTTAATATAAACATACATGATGTACGAGGCCACACATTACTGCTTTCCTTGTAAAGGGTCCTGCTGGCCTTGATTTCTTTTGTTACAGCATGTTATGCTTTTTTTTTTTTAATTCTATTTCCAAGGCTTCATTTAAGCTCTTGATCTCAAAGACTGTGAGTCCACAAATTACTTTTAGACAACAAAATTACTTCCCCGCAAGGTTTGTACTTTGGAAGGAAGCACGTCTGTGGATTACCAGTCATTGTCCTCCTTTTCCTCCTATGTCAGGAAGATTTTGTATCTTCTCACCTAAAATTAATCTCTGGATAGTTTTAAAGAGAATTGTTGTTTGAAAGTCTTTATTTTCACCCTCGAAAGCACTGAGGCACTGATGTCAAATGCAAGGAGATGTCTAGGTGCCTGAGTGAGGTGCTTCAAAGCTCAAATTCTGTAGCTTGTCTCATGCTGGAAATATGTATCCCAGAGGGCTGATCAGCAGACATGTAGATCTCTCTGAGAATAACTAATTAATCTAATTTTTTTTTCCTGTTCTCACTTTGTTAATATATCATGACTTTTTGAAAAGGAATAAACAGCTTGACTTTTACTGGTCTACAGTCACACCATGTTTATCAAACACAGACAAGAATTGCTATAAATGTCTTGCTGTAACCTCGATTTTGGCTTTTATGGCCAAAGGTGGTGTGGAGGAGTGTGAAAAGGTTTTGTTATAGCAATTGCGGGTTCACTTGCTTCCCCAGGGATTTCTGAGTGATCCCAGGGCCTGTTCTCCATTCTGAGATTGCAGTTTGTTGTTGTTTGCCTGTTGAAGAAGGGGGAAGACTTCATGTACCTTCCATTCTTCCTGATCATTTTTTCAGTGCAGGTGGAAACCAGAAACAAAACTTGTTTAGTTTTTTGATCTAGACCATCCATGGTAACATTTTAATTCTTTTGATATCTTAAAAGTTAAGTTTACTCCTAGTAGCAAAGCACCAACACTCACAAGCACAGAATAAATTAGTGTTTGGGGAATCTGATTCCACTGTGGGTAACGGTTCTTGGTAGGAGGGGTTGCCATGATGGAGTTGAGCCACTGAGGAGAAATTTCTAATCTACTGGACTGCAGGAGGTGGAACTTCTCATCCTTGCACTTTCGTAGTCATTTAGGGACAAAAAACTTCCAACTATCCCCATTTTGAATGCTTCTGCTCTATCAGTCTGTTCTTTTTGTGCCTGAATTAAGATGATCTTTTCTGAAGATGTCTAAATTCTTGACTTAAATTTTTTATTGCTAACCTTTGTCCCTTTTGCTTCATAGGAGATGATACTTTAAAGCTATGGGATATTAGACAATTTAAAAAGCCTCTTAATTCCGCGGAACGACTGCCCAGCTTCTTTCCAATGTAAGTACTCTAACTTACTCCAGCTAGTAGGAATAGCAGTAGTTGTGCTGAATAGGAGTGAGTCTACTGGAGTTCTCCTCCTCAGTTCTCACTAGATCCAGAACTGTGCGGGAAGGACTGCACAGGGAGGACTCTGCAATGCGTATTCTTGGCTATTTTAGAACTTCACATTGCTTTAAAAGATCTCGTACTTTTTTGTGATAATTCACAGCTAGCTTTGCTTGTTTTATGCTGCTTTTCAGTCTCATATGTCTTATGTCTCATCAGATTAGCAGCTTTTCAGGAGGAGGCCAGTTCATTGCCTTATGTTTGTGTAATGAGATTCAGAAGTAATCCTCATTCTTATTTGGTCTATGTTTAATAAAAAGAGAGCTGGATTGAAAAGTAGAGATGAAGGTCCATGGTACGAATTCAGGTTATGATGTTAGAAGTGCTGATGACTGTTCTTTGGTACTAAAATACTATGTTGTACTGCATAGTGCTAAGTATTGTATTTCATATTTTTATTGGTACTACCTCCATTTCTATAGCTGTAGCACAGACAAATCCAACTCTAAGGACAATTTATACTTTTCAGATAAGGTCTTAGAAAGGCAGGTCATAGACAGCTCAGTCTTGACTGCAATTTGTAGCATAGAGGAAAAGTAAACAGACAAACATTTTTGGCCACTGAATAAACACTGCCTTACATCACTGAAGAATGTATCATCATCAGAAACAGATTTCATAATTGATTTAGTTTTTCACTTCATGATGATAATCAGATTTGAAAATACTGGTTTTTGTTTGTTTCTCATCTTGAAAAGTTTTCAAGACTTGAGTGGAGGAGAATTTTGTTGGGAGAGGGATTTTTATTGGATCTGCCAGTTTTGCACATTCTGTGCACATCTGTAATTGTACATGTAAATTGATACTGTACATGTATCTGATAACTATAGTAATAGATGACAGCTGACAAAAGATTTTTTTTAAAGCTTTGTCTTGAAAAGATTAACAAATAGAAAGGATTATTTTTAAGGAGTACAATTTATATATAAGTTCCCTATATATTAGCTATTGATTTGCCCAGTATGATAACTTGTTTTCTTCAACAGGACAGATTGTTGTTTCAGCCCAGATGATAAAATAGTCGTCACAGGCACTTCTGTTAAGAAAGGTGGTGGCAGTGGGAAGCTTTTTTTCTTTTATCGGGAGACATTCCAGAAGTTGTATGAGATAGAAGTTACAGATGCGGTATGTATTTTAGTTTTTATTTATCAACTATTCAAAATATGAATGAAGTCGTATTCATAAGCATTGTTCCCCTTGTACAAGTAATGACCTACTAATGCCTAATGACTTACTGTATTTTTTCTACTCCATATTTAAGAGGCAGAGTGGCCTAAGCAGGTGCTATTCTCCTTTCAATAAAAAAAAAAAAAAAAAAAAAAAAGAAAATAAAATCTTGAGCCAAGGTGTTTAAGCACTAGGAGGTGCCTGCTTTGGTGTTACCATTGCATTTCTCAAAGGTTTCTGTGAACCCTTCTAGATCTGTGAAGTGAGGTATGAATCCTAAAATTCTGACATGTTTATGCTGTTTACTCCATCAGTTATCATGATGAAATGCCATATTGTGACAAAAATACTACTTGTCCCTGAAACTAGACATGGTTACTATATAATGTATTTCAGTGGACTCTAGCTTGTGTAAATGCAACAATTTTGTGGCAGAAGGAAGGCATCATTAGGAATTCCTCTGTCAAAAATACCATTCTCACCAGTAATATAAAACCCTAAAATTGTGACTCTGTAATACATAAGAGTCTGTTTATGGCTTGAACTGCCTACCTGTTCCCCTCTGGTTCCTGCCTCTCGATTGCTTACGTGACTCTTGGTCTTCTGCGTAGGCGCCACTATAGGGCGGTGGTCACAAAGGGTCTTTTGGGCAGTTGTAAGCCCCTTCCTCAAATAAACTCTGCATGACCTCCAGCCATGTGTGGCACATTGTCATGTTGGGCCGATCTGAATACAGGGTGTGGGCCTATCAATCAGGACATGGAACTGCACACCATCTGGCATGCTGCCCGTGTCCTGCGCCAACCCAACCCCTTGTCTGCAGTCCCCACTGCCATCCAGACCACAACGTGCTTTGCCACAATTTTTGAGACAGTCCCTCATAACAATGCATTTGGACTCCTTACAGCTAAGTGTCTGGATGTGGTCATGATGGCATCTCCGTTTCATGGTGATGAAGTCAGTGGCAGTGTACAGAAACTTTGCTTGACCTTTAACACTGCAAAAATGAGAAGCTTGTCAATGGTGGATCCTGCATCTCTGAAACAAATTAAATAGTGAGAATTACTGCTCATCAACCTACCTGTTTTTCATTCAAAGGAAATATAATTTTCATTTGCTAACTCTGTCTCCCAGAGAAAATGATTCTTTAATTCTCTGAAATAGAGTCTGTTTACCAGCTGAGGTACAGGATTGTCCTGGTTTTGGCTGGGATAGGGTTAATTTTCTTCATAGTGCTGTGTTTTGGCCCGAACCAGGACAATGATGCTACAGGAGAGTCCAGAAAAGATTGTTGTGCTATCAGTTTCTCTCAGAATTAAGGGATAATTTTCTGTTGTTCTGCTTCAAAATGGGAGAGAGACATAGAGCTAAGAACCAACAGTAGGAAATTGTTAGAAAAACAAACCTAGGGGTCAGTAAGCTAATTCACTGGGGCCACTCATGTACTAAAATTTTAATTATGTGTACAAATCTCAGCAGGTTCATAGTTTTATACCATAAATTTGTGTAGGTGGTGATATTTATATGGTACTTTTTAAGGCAGTAGTAAATTACTTTTGTCTATAGAATTTTAGTGCTGCTGGTTTTCTTCATTTGTAGTTATAGAATTTAAGACTGTCATTCTCCTGCTTTGAATATAATAGAGCAAATTAAACTAATGGAAATAGTAGGTGAAGAATTGATGCTGATCTTATGACATAATTTTCAGTGAGTCAGCCTAATAATACCTCTACAATCAATCTGTCTAGCTTCCAGCTTCAATGCTACACATATAAGAAAAAGTTAAGCATATCAACCTGAATCTAAAAGAAGAAAAATTACTATAAGTGGTGCTATAAAATAAAAGCAGTATATTTTTTTTTCAAATCTTTCTATTGTTTGTATCTTTCGGCTTTTTCATTAGTGTTCTTTTCTTGTTCTTCTCAAATTGCAGTGTTTGATAAAATATAAATGCATAAAGGCATGCTAAGAACAAATGAGTTTTCAAGAAGCTGCCTTTTCTATTTTGTAAGCAGTACGTGCTGTTTGTTGGAAAGATTATTGACCTATAGATTGGTTAACATCTTGTGTGTAGTTTGTCAAAGCATTTTTTTTCAGCAGTCCAGTAGTTACTTGCTTTCTACAAGCTACTTTCCTAGTTTCCCTTTTTTCCCTATACTCTCTCAAAAATGGAGATAACAGTGTAATTAGATAAACACATAATATTGTCTAAGACTTCAGTTTGTCTTCTGTAACTAAATATAATACTTCTTTACCTTTTGTATGTTATCTAGTGCTTAAATATGTAATTTCAGTGTTTCTATTTTTTTTTCAGGCATTGCATAAATGGAAGTTACACTATGCCAGTATGTGTAATAAAAGCACAAACATAGCAATGCCTATCTTTGCAAAGAGCTTGATCTGCTCTCATTCCTCATGAAAATAATTTCAGTGATTTCAGTTGGATTTAGTCCAAATTGCTAAAGAAAAAGGGCATCATTAGTCATTTATTTCAAGTATAAAATGAAAATAGTAAGACTTTTGAGGGCAGCTATGTATCAGTTTAGTGGTAGAACATATATAATCAGAATATCAGAAAATCTACTGTGAAGAGAAAACATAAACTATTAATGTGTTGTTTTTTTAATTTCACAAGGATTTTTTAAAGGAATGTTGGTAAGCTTAGAAAATTGAAAACCACTAAAGAGCAGTAAACATTATCTTAAACCTCCTTGGTAAATAGCCAGTGCTATTGGCCTGTGAATGAACCTAGGAGGTAATGGGAAAATATTTAATGGGAATGTTTGACCAAAGCTGTGTCTGGCATTCCTTTCCATCATACCACACAAACCTTTTTTCACCTTTTCTTTCAAGTTTTCATGGGAAAACCCATTACTGTTTCAGAGCTGCTGGAGTGAAACCTTGTGGTTTTACTAATGGACTAGCAGTCTGATTAGTCTCTGCTGTTGTAGCTGGGCATAGAATATTAATTTGCTTTTCATTTCATGTGTTAGTCTTTTTTTTTTTTTTTTTTTTTTTTTGAGTCACAATCTGGTACCTAAACCAGTGACTATGTTGTTGCATCTGCTGTTGAATGCCATCCGACCATGTAGGCATTAGGACTTCTGTAGAACTGAAGCTTCTTGGATAAATAGCAATACTTTTTGAAGAAAAACTAAATAAATGTCAGAAGGGGTGCAGACCATGGACTTTGTCTCTGGCCAGTAGTAGTGTGCTGGCAGGAGGTGTGAACAGGGCAAATACACAATGATGCTTCCCTCACTATCGTGTTCTGCCTCCTGTGATCTGTGACTTAGAAATATCTTGATGCAGACATAGGAATCTTACAATTAATAGCACTCAGTGGCTTTTTCTTCCATGATGTTATCAAGGAGTGAAATTACCCATGTTGCAGGTTACTGGCAGGGTCATTTACTTACTGCAGATTAGATCAAAACTCAGCTCCTGCCTCTCCCAGTCACATAAGGAAGCTGATACTCTGCGTGCAGCCTTACTCTGTCTCAGTGTGTACAGGTGTGATTGGAAATTATGAGGGATTTGTATTGTCACCGTAGTTATGTAGGCTAAACTGTACAGAATTCCTCTCTTTTTAACAAGAACCAAACTTTTAAGAAATCCTGTTATGCACGTGAAGCTTTTTTTATAGTCTGTCTCTGTTTCTTCTATCTTGAAAGTATTATCTGTGAACCGTTTTTTTGCTCTCACCTCAGATATCCCCAAGAAAATATTTATATTAAACTTTCTCAGTCTGAGTATCTGAGGCTTATTTTATGTGAAAGATTTATAATAGCATGCAGAATGTTCCTTCACTCCATTTAGATGGATGAAGAGACTTAAACAGATATCGGGAAATGTAACTGCCAGAGGAGGGGTACAAAGTGTGTGCACAGAAACTCAGAGGCCATTTCCCTTCCCTTTCCTTCCCTGAGGTAGTATGAGAGAAAGGAAGACCCGTAGCTGATACGGGATGAGGTCTTATCTTTTGTGATGTCTGTAACTGCACTCTCTTTCTGTAATGGAAGGGAGATTTCATTGTCAGATGCAAGTCAGGGAGGGTTTATTTCCAATTCCTGGTTTAGTTATGCAAGTATGAGGTCTTCATGGGAAACAGTTATAACTACCTAGTGTATGGGAAACAGAGTTGGGTACACAACATTTCCACCAATGTCAATTTAATTTAAAAAAGCTGTGGATAGCCACTTGAATCGCTCTCACATATCTGTCATTCATTTGGCTAGTTCAAACAGATCACCCAGTAGTTACCCTTATTACAGACAAGATTGATTTTGGCAGCAGGAAAGCAGTCATTTTCCCCATATAGAGAGGAGTAGTACACCCTGCTACTGCCAAGCAAGAGTGGGCACTGAAAAAGAAAAAAAAAAGTTAATACAATTACAGAAATTTCTAATTTAAAATGAAAATGTAAAAAATAAATTAATTATAAATGAGCTGAGATTATGAGATTGTATACATTATAAAATAAGATGTGCAAGTTTTTAAAATATCCCACAGGATATCCAAAACCATAGATTTATGGTTGGTTTGGGAAACTTGTTTCTGTTAGGAGGATTCTTCAGTATTTTCTTAGTTTCTCAAATATAACCAAAAGTTAAATTGTTAAATACTTCTGAAAATACCTTTAAGGGATGTTTCAGGAAGGTCTTCTGAGACAAGCTATAAATAAAGCTTCCTTTTAGGTTAGAGAGTGAAAAGGAAAGAAGGAATAAGCAATACGAAACTTCCAGCATCCTTTATGCGCAGTTGATATAGGATTGCAGTATTTCTTTCCTTGACCTCGAACGATATCATTTAGTATTTATAAGGTGCAGTAATATAGTAAAGGGCTTTTCCACTGTGGCCCATTTCACTAAGATTTAAAGCTTTTGAATTTAAGAAAAAGAAATTATTTTAACTTCTGGAAGATATCATCATGCTACTTCTGTTTGGGTTTTTTTTTTTAAATAATTTATTTTATTTGGAAGGAAAATCCACATTTTCCACAATAAGGAAGTAAATACAATATTTAAGGTCCAGTAAATTTTTGTGATGATTAAAGTAACACCACCACCCTCGCACTCCCCCCCAAAATCTAGTATAAAAGGTGAATCACAGGAATGTGTTTTCTTTTATAATGAGATAGCTTGTCAATTTTTATTATCTGCTTTCATTATGTAAAGACAATGTCTTCCTTCCATTTTTGTATATCCTGCAGCAGCATGTACTTTGTTTTAGGGGAGCTGTCACTAGAGGTTTGAGGTATTCCTCACTGTAACAGGGAGTCGGGGGTGGATGTGAAGGTCCTCTGTCTTAGTTTTGCAATATACTGTGATGAAACGGTGGCTGTAATTTTAACAGAGCAGGTACTTGAAAATCCCCTATTTTGCAATACAAGGAAAACAGTTTGCCACCTTGATTAAGTTGCTTTTTCTATTCACCAAAAAAGAAAAGTGTTATTCAGTGGCTCAATTCACTTCTAAGAATGTATTTTATAGCTGTACCTTGAAAGGTAAGTGATACAGCATTGCTGTCTGTATGTTCTATATTGAGAGTCTGCTTTAAATTATTGGCCTCTGAAAATGTTTTTATGATATTCTGGTTTCTACATAGAAAATTGTAAATTTTATCCATTTCTGGTCCCTTCTCTATTGAATGTTTCCACACATTTTCTAAGTCATGTTTCACAAGAGAAAAACATTAGTGTTGTTTCCTCTACTACTGTATTCTCACGAGTATTTTAAATCTAGTGATAGCAGGTCACTGCATTCTAGATATTCCCTAACCTCCTACCTTATTTATTGTCGTTGGCTCTTTTCCTTGGAAGAGCTCCAGGGGAGTCTCAAACCTGAAGATTTTTGCAATTGGGGTTTAAAGTAGATTTTTAATATAATATTAGTGTGTTTTTATTGTGTGAGCAGCTTTTTTTTTGGATCAGAGTGTGCATAGTATCAACTTATGAGTGTTAACCACCTTTTTGCTCAAAAAAGAAACAAGGTGGAAGCAAACTGGTAGCATTTGTTGTTCAGCTTTGCAGACATTTGGAAATGGCATAGTTTCAAATCTGTTGTTTAATCTTTTTTTAAAAATTAAAAATACAGCAGTCTTGTAAGAGTTACTCAGTCTACACTTCTTTCCCCTCCTCTGGTCGGTGGATGCATCCAGGAGGCAGACCAGCCTTTCCCAGATACAGCAGCATGGAAAGCCAAGTCTTGGCTTTTGGATTACCACTGTGCTCTAAGACACTAGCAAAAAGAGATTACAGAGTGTGCAGAGGGAATTAATGTTGTCTCTGAGCAGCATTATCGTTCTATGATGCTTAAGGCAGAACGTCTGTTGTTCTTGGAGGGGAGCAGACAGTTAATGTAGCTGATGTTTCATGCAGATCTTCTGCAGAGAAGTGAAGGTGACTGTAGGGAAGGAAAGACCTATCTATATAAAAGCCTTTCTTTACAATGCTAACCTTATCGTTTGATTTTACTTTCCATTTTGCATGGCAACCAATTTTATTAATGATCCTTGATTAGGTAGAAATAGTGGCATTTCTGGACGTAAGATTGCCATCAGGTTCAGATTATTGAGTTTCTAGTTTTGTGGGTTGGTTTGTTTTTTGGTTTTTTTGTTTTGTTTTGTTTTTAAATTTTTGCTTTAAATTCCAGTTGCATGGAATTGGAGAGAAAATCTCTGTACATTTGGGGAAAAATCTTGCTGGTGCATTTGGGGAAGAATGTGCTTGAAACATTTACTTAAAACTCTTTTAGGCCTGTTTCTGGACTTTATAGAGTATGAGGGCATGAGAGGGAGGAGGTATGGGTTTCCTTTTGAAGCTTTGAGATCTTGAAGACAGGCAGGAGTCACGCTGCTGCTTGTAAGTTAGAATGCTTATGGACCTTTCCTGCAGCCCAGAATAATGAGGTTTTTAGTATATTCTGAGACATTTTCCTCTCTTTTAACAAGTAGTGTATGCATTGTTGCTGGGGTGTATTTCATAAGCAGTTGCAGAGAAGTTTTCAGTCCGTGAAAACTGTGGTCCACTTCAAACATGCCCCATGAAGATTTGTACGAAGACTAGATTTGTATCCCCTGTATAGCAGTCTAAGTATCTGAAGCTTCTAAATGGTTCCACACCTTCATTACGAAATGAGAAAGCTTGAAAGCCGCTGCTTGAATATCTTTCCTAATTATAGAAGTTGTTTAGAAGCAGTGGTAGCCAAACAGGGATGTGGAACAACCATTAAAAGGTTTTGTGGTAGTGGGAAGCTGTCTTTAGATGTTAGCATCCAGTTATTTTAACGTGTTATTTAAAGGCATAGAAATCCTTTGAAATAAGTACTGTTTTCTTCTAAAATAACTTTGTACATTTCCCTTCTCTTCTGGGAAGAGGTATCACTGAAGTCAGATGGCTGTAATGTTGTGCAAGGTCCAGAGCTATAGCAGATTAGGCTGTAAGGCACACTGAGCATTCCAGCACAAGCTTGAAATCGCTTAACCCCCTCTCAAATATAAAGATAATGTAATATAACTATAGGCTTAGGTAATGGGTGAGGTTAACTAATTTGAAAGTTAATTACTGTTTCTTAAAAAAAGTACTAACAGGCAGTTAGGTTTCCTAGGCAGCGTTGCTTTATTATGTTTTAAGCTTTTACATGTTTAAAAGAATTGCGTTGCACAAGCAGCTCTTCACCATGAATATGTAGGGGGTTTACAGGAGAAAAAACAGAGTAGATGTGCTAAATAAACTAGTAGCATGCATATTTGCACTGATTTTAACAGACTTTTTTTTTTTTTTCCCAGCAGTGTTGGAATTTGTAAAAATTACTGTTAAGATAAATATTCGGTTCAGTTAGAAAAGCCCCATTTGGCCACTGCTGTGGTCACCTGTCCTTACAGAATCTATGACCGTGGTCAGAATGTCGTTTTGCACGTTCACTATCTTCCCTGCTGACATGCTGCTTATCTGGCTGTCTGGACTGCCAAGTGCAGCAAATCCGAGCAGCGCTGTTCAAACACAACCTATCACATACCGTCATGGCCACTGAAGCAAAGCTTGCACATAGGAAAGAGAGAAGGTTTGTTTAAGTTTTTCTTTTCCTAACTGAAAATATTTTCTTAGAGCAGCAGCTCTTGCTGTCACTTTTTTATTGTATAGCTTCAGAACAAATTCTGAAGGAGTTATTTATTAGATTGTAGGTTAGGAAAGGGGTAAGGGACAAGGGTGAACGTAGGCTGTGTTTTTTCCTGGTTTATCCCCATTCAGTTTTTAAATATCTCCAGAGCTAGACCTGATCTTTCAAGCTAAGATTCTAAAGATTTGTTGGACAGTTTTAGGAGTTTGTATCTGCTGTATTCTTCCTGCACTAGGAGTATTTAATTTAGCTTCCAGGATCCTTTATCCTTGAACTGGTGAGTTTTAGGAAAGAAGCACAACATGCTGTAATATAGATCCTCATTAGTTTTCTGTTTTTCTTATATGGTTATTTTGGCCATTGTAGGCTGTAGGGATTCACCTGACAAAATATAGATGTCTACAGCTGTTCCAGTCACCCCAGGCTCCTTTTCTAATCAACAGAGAAAAATAAACACATCCAGACTGTGATTTTATCTCATCCTAAAATAGATATTTAAAATAGGTTAGATGAAGGCCACTCTAAAATGCTTATTTCTCTCAATTAACTATAAAGGGAGGTGAAAGCTTGTAGGCATTTAAACAGGCCTCTAAGGGTTAGAGGTGTAGACATCTCCAGTTTGGTGAGGTAAGTCCCATCTAAGATCTTTACTTCCCTCCTTTGGTGTTTATTCTCTCCTGCTGGGAAACTTCATCTCTTGTGCTCTGACCTTGCCGATAGCGAAGTAGGAGACAATGGGTTTACCTTTGCATCCACTTCTATTGATTTAAGGATTTATGACTGTAGGCAATTTACAGGAGAAAAGCCTGCCACTCTATGAAACGATTGCGCTAGCTGAGAGTGAAGTCTATGCTCTCCTACTTGCACCTGATTTCTAAACATAACTGTCAAAACATCAGCAACTTCACCTTAGGATCACAGAACTTTATCTAAATTTTAACAAATTTTTTTTTTTTTTAAATCACTGGAAAACCCCATGAATTCTGGATTCAGCAGTTAGAGAAGTGTGAAGGCCTAGGATTAGCATGTTCTTTTTCCATTTTCAGTGTTTTTCTGGAATTAGCAGTATTTTTTTCTAGTGGTAATTTGCAAGGAAATCACTTTTGTTTTTTCCGGTTTACAAGTGGGATGTTGGCTGCACACTCACCACAGAGATAGTATGAATATTAGCTGTATGTCAGCATCATTCATTAGAGATTTGCACCCCCTCAGGGTAATTTTCTGTGAGTGTTGGAAGTAGATAGATGCATCTTCTCCACTTACCGGATTTGTTTGTCTGTACTTTAGCTTAAAAAGGTTTTGCTAATAGCCATGGTAGCAGACATTAATATAGTGAACTTAGGCTAAAAGTCTGATAGCTGCAGATAACTGAATAATCAAGTCTAGCATTCTGGAGCAAATGTATAATCAGGCTGAGAGTTGAGAACTATCAGAGAAGAGTGAGGCTGTACCTGAAGTGAAGAGAAAAAAAATTTGAAAAGGTTTATTCCGTAAGTGCATAACTGATAGGGGAGCTTTCCCTTTTCCCTGCATGGCAGGAGGAGCTTTACTAATGAACTTGAAAAAGTTGATACATTATCATGTATCATCTGAAAGTACACTTCACATGAAATGTTCATTTTCGAAGACGAATGCATAGTATTTAACCTTAAAACTTAACTGCCTTTAGGGAGAAGGGGTTGTTTCCAAAGAAAACAATGCCTGATTGAGAAGCAGTAAGACCTCCTGAAGGAGGGAAAAGGAATTAAAATATCATTGTAAAATATGGACCCTCTAATTTACTTTTCATTTTGCAGTAGTAAGAATATAGCCCCATTGACCTAAGTGCTGCAGAAGTGTATGGTGATTCCTGTTTATGTCAAAAATATGAGAGTCCTTGGGATTTGTTTGAAAATGGTGAAACTTGATATCGTGCCAGTCTTGCAGAAAATTATGGCCTCCATATTCCATTAGATCAGTATATGCATACATGTCTGTTTAATAAAATTTTGCTAACAACAAAACATTGGCTATTATCTTGGGGTTCGTATACTTACAAATGGAGTTAGATTTTGTTGGGTATCAATCGAAGTTTCAACTGAAATGCAAAAAATAGGAAATTAGTGCTTTTTTACAGCTTCAGCTCACAGACATTTAAAATGTTGGTATAGGAATACAAGAAGACATCTGTGGAGGGAAACCTTAATTTTCCTCAACTCTTGGAGCAGGTAAAAGATGACAGAGGGGAATAATACTTTCAAGAGACATTCTTCATATACACTCTCCGTATTTTGTTACATAACGAGCAACCTTACATTTTGGTAGATTCAAAAGACATTAGTGAGACTAAGTGACTGCTCAGGCTCTGGAATGTGGCAGAATAATATTTTAGGCATAGAAATCTGTTTATGTGAAGGCTATACATGTTCTATAATATGTAGGAACTACGCATGCTTGCTGTATTTGCTCAGTTTTTTTTTTCTTAATATGCTTTATCTATGCTTTCCATAATGCAACCCCTCCTAACCTTCTCGCAACTCCCATAATCTGCCAGTCCCTCTTCCCAGTGTGAAACATCTCTCACCTTTCCTAGTTTCTCTTACTAGAATTTATTAACCTTTCCTTGCCTTCCTGCCTCCAACCTGTACAGACCTACTGAAACTGCTCTTCCCATCCGGGATCCGCTCCATCTATGCTGTAAAACTGAATGTTTTGATCTGAAGCATGGGCCAGGGAACTGAATTTTGCCTTTGCTGCTGCAGTCTTGAACGATTATAAGCAGAGATCCAGGAGAATTCTTTCGATCCTTGACATCAGTCTGTAATTTTATGACCTTACCAGCTTCATGGCTTCATCTTAGGGGTAAATTTTCCATTCCTATGCCACAAATCATTTTAATCTTTTCTGCTGACCTTGGTAAAATGCCCTCTCTGCATTGTTTACTCCTGTCAGGTTGTTACCCAAGTGCTCTGGACAGTTTCAGCTGAGGTAATTAGCTTTTTGTTTGCTGAGAAATCTGCTTCAGTTATTCTTCACTTTGCCTGCTAAACACAGGGGTATACTTCTAGGCCAGAATAAAGGTCCCATTCTGTTTTACAGAAAATTATGTTTCAGGCTTCAGTTTCTCATTTTAAATCCCATCAAAGCACTGTTACGTGCTTTGTACCAGCAAAGCCACATGTAGTGAGCTAACCCAGGTGGAGAATAACTGATCAGAAAAGTTATTTGGTGTAGTTTACTATTTACCTGCAGCAACAGCTCTGTTTATATCATACAAAGGGAAACACACAGGTGAGAACAGTTTGTTAGGGGTGAGACTATTTATGAACCACCCCAGAACTGCACATGATCTGGGACTGCACATGTCTCAGAAGAAATGCAGGTGGAATAGCACATGAGGGAACAATGATATCATCACTTTTGCCTGCCACCTTTCTTCGTATTTATGAGTTTTGTGGTTTAAGATTACCACATATCATTAAGCTTTTAAGTTGTTGTAAGTAAACTTTTCTAAAACTGGAGTTTACTTTAAAAGAACTAGGAGTGTGAAGTGAGTATAGTGCTTAGTTTAAAAATAAAGTAGAAATGATGTGGTGTTCGGGTAATTCATATTTTCTATTTAAAGTAATAGTATAGCAACTTTACAAGAAGGTATGTATAGTTTCAAGAACAGTCAGTAATATGTTCTTATTTTATAAGGCAGTTGTTTAAGAAGATAAACATTTTCATCCAGATTGCAAAAAAAGTTGTCCTTAAAATTGTGTAGATCATTTTTAATTTAATTTAATTTTAAGTCAGTATTACAAGATAATTTGTTACCTGAAAATAATTAAAAAGGCCTACTATGAGTAACACCCACTGAATCTGTTCTAGCCTCTTTCACAGACAATGGAGAAGGTAAATTTGGAGTGTTTCTTTTGACGTTTTTAATATTTTCCCCGCCTGACTTCACAAAAATATTTTCCCCATCTTTTCCCAGTATTTCCCAATGCAGGCTACTGTGTTTGTATATGCAGTAGACATTGCCAAAAGCTTTTCAGATTGATTTCATTTGAAGAACTTAAAGCTTTTGCAATAGCAAAAGTACCAAACAGCTTTTAAATCATTATTAGTAATTGTCTTTTATAAGTGCTGTGTTTTCACATCTTGCTGTCACAAAGCTGGCCACATCAGTTCCATGGATAAAATTATTTTCAGGATTTTTATGACAGGCTTCCAGGACTTCATGCTCCAAAGATATACTGTCCGAAATATTCAGCCATTACAGAAGTATTTTTCTCAAATGTTGAAGACATTCATGTGATGATACATTCTGCATTTTATCACTCTTATTTGTTATAATAAAACATTCTTTTCCATTTGCAAAGCTGAGATATGACTTGGAATTTTTTGAATTTCAGAATCAACATAATTTGTCTTGTTCAGCTTTAAGTGTTAGAAGAAGCAGTTTAAGTCTTTTGGTGTTGAATGTTTGAATCTAGACTTAGTTAACTGAAGTTTTTTGTTGTTCTGCTGTTCTTGTTTTCTGAGTCTTGAAGCTGTCATCCACAGTATTTCCTTACAACCAGTACTTAGGGTTAGTCAAATCTTTTGTGCAAGGTTTCCATACAGCAATGTTAGGAGGCAGTTTAATTCCCTGCTCTGTTACTTCTCTTACCAAGCCTGAAACCACCTTGGTAAGTGGAGTGAGAGCTTGCAGTTTGTTTCTAACTGCTCAGGTTACTGCTTCCAGACTGAGCTCCTGTCTTAGGGGCAATTGAAACCAAAGTACTGCCTTGTTTATGTTGGGTTCCATTGCAGGGCACAACCTTAAAATGAAACAACTTATTCTTAAAAAGTGATTGTTGGGGTATTTGGTTTTGGTTTTTTTTCATGCTGGGGGTGGTAATTGAAATGGGTTGCCCAGAGAGGCTGTAGAGTCTCCATCCTTGGAACTATTCAGAACAGAACTGGACAATGTCCTGAGCTACCTGTAGCAGTTGACCATGCTCAGAGCAGGGGAGTTGAATTAGATGATCTCCAGAGCTCTCTTCCAACCACAACCATTCTGTAATTGTATAAAATTCAGTGTAAGTAGGTGGGTATCCACCTATGTGCATAGCCACAAAAACACTTCTCTTCCTGCTATTAACATGCTTATTTGCCTGGAGACCTGGGAGGTAGGACCTTCTTTGAGCTGGAATTTGGTGTTTAGCATTTCCAGTGATACAGATGTCTACCCGAGCTATTCTAAGTGTAAACAGTAGGAAAGTTAGAGGCATTGAAGGATAAATGCTCTTTAAGAATTAATTTTTTTTGTGTGATAAAGATTCCCCTTTCCTCCTCACTCCCAATGTTAAGACCTAGTCTATAATGATCCCTTTGTTGTGTAGTTGTTTAGAATTTTTACTTCTTTAGGATTATATGATTGGGAAAAATTATTAGGATCTAGTTCAGGAATTCAGTATTTTGGTCTTTTTAAAGTATTGCCCATTTCTAAAATACTCTGGAAATCTGCATAAGTGGTTTTTATTATTTCTTATAGCGTAAGTTTATATGGCAGTGGATTAATAAAATTACTTGCATCTTCAGAGCTTGTATTTGTTTAGTTTCTAACAAAATATATCCTGGAGACGTTTTACAGTTTCAGAAGATTTATAGGGCTGCATTTAATGGCAGTTTCTTTCCCCTGCTCTGCAGCATGTGCCATGGTGGTTCTAAGTGTGCTGTGCATGTTTGACAAGTTAGAAACTTAGCAATCCCCATCAGTGCTGAGCCACACTGTCTCAGGCTTTGTTTTTTTTGGCTGGTATCCAGTACCATGCTATAAAATACATTTACTTGACAGTAGAAAGTGGAGAACCACATTAACTACAAAGTTTAAAAAGGCTGGCTAAACACATGCAATAAATATTAATAAAAGAAAAGGCCACCCACCTTTGACCTTCAGTACTTGTTATTAACTTTGTGTGTTTTAGTTACCATAGCATTTTGAGCGTTATATAACAGTAAGTAAGAATCTCTTATTTAAATCAAACAGCTTATTAGCAACCCTGTATTGGTTATTTGGGTCACTTGTGGCAGGGATCATGGACATAATACATTATCAGAATTCTACTTTGTCCTTCAGAGTTACCTGTAAAAAGATTGTTGTCCTTCAGTTGTCTCGTAATAAGCAAGCCAGGTTTACTTTTACCTATAAGTAAGTGGGAAGGTATAATGTTGTATGTATATCTATGCAGAAGGAGGATGTTTTACAGAGTGACCTTGTACAGAATGGTCAGTTGATTCAAGCAAACTCATCTCACTGAACAGAGCAGAAAAACAGCTCGAAGAGAGTCATCCATCATTTTGTAGTAAAATGAAGTTCTGATTCATGATGGCTGAACGGGCTTCAGAATTTTTTTCAATATTTTTTATGTTACATGCCTCATAACATTCAAAGAAATGGGATCTGGACTAAACCAGAAATAGTGTGGAAGATGAAACGGGAAGTGATTCAGGAGTCATTCCAGCTGATACTTAACCATTCTTTTCCAGATTAGATGGTTCTCCTCTCCCAAGTTATAGGGCTATATTACACCCTGAATTATATTTTAGCTTTGCTGTGTAGGAAGCTTGGGGGAAAAAAAGGGCTAGAAAAAATGAGCATTTCTCAGTGAAATACTAACAGGATGATGCATCCTGCTAGCTCTGGATACATTTATTACATAGGTAACAGAAATACTGTTAAGACCTGTCTTCTGTCTGGAACAGCGTTCCTTTAAAGAGTTACTATGTCTCAAAAATAGATACTCCCCCCCTCAATTAGTCAGATGTACATACAGGTTTTTTGTGTGTGTTAAGATGTATTGACCTTTGTGGCAGATTGTACCCACTTTTTTGGTCTCTCGAGTCAGAAGCTTGAGCCTTACAGAGTTTCTGTGCTGGCCCCCTGAATCAGACTGAATACAGTAATCACATGGAGATTCAAAGTCACATGGAGAACTATGCTGTATGGATAAAAGAACAATGCTCTTAATGTCTGAAAACAAGTTTCCCTGCTGACCAGAAGGGTGACAGAGCTGTGAGACATTGGCTTCAAATACTAAGTTCTTCTGGGTGTTGTGGGGAAGAAAGAACCGAGAGTGGCCATCAGCTACTCTTCCGTTTCTGCAGTCAGCGAGTGAAAGGTCAGCACTGTGTGAGGAGGCGGCAAGAACAGATAAAGAACAGGGTGGAAGAATTAAGAATTAAAAATAAAAATGCAGAAGTCATGAAGGCCTGCATTGCTATATCTGAAGCACTTCACTGTTCTCCTTTAAATCCCCCTTTGACTTTCTATTTCTATTATGCCCACAAAGACCTTGGAGCTGTGAGCCTGTGGAAACCACTGGTTATCACACTGCCACCAATTTATATTTCCTTCTCTGCCTACAGCCATATGTCGCTCCCTTTACATTGTATTCTGCTCTGGAGAGGAACTTTTATTCATTCACATATTCATTCATGTGCTTAAGCTTGTTCCTGCTACAGTGTGACTTCGATCCACTATTTGACAATATGAATATTAATTCCAGGATCTAGATGAATGACCAACTAACTGTCAATATGTTGCTTTATTTCAGAGTGTTGTGCGTTGCCTTTGGCATCCCAAGCTGAACCAGATCATGGTTGGTACAGGAAATGGTTTGGCCAAAGTGTACTATGATCCTGTCAAAAGCCAAAGGTATGTAATCATGGTTAATGATTAAGAACATCATTTTTTTCTCAATTTTAGCCTGATTCTCTAGTTCTAAGATTATACTAAGAAACAAGAAAACCTGGTTTAGTAACATTTGCTTTGCAAAGTTTTACTTATTTACTAACAGTAGAAAGAAAAAAAAAAAACCAAAACACCCAAACCAGATTGTTTCTGAAAAGCAATACATTTTCCTTTGGGCTTTTCATAGTGCAGTATGCCAGCTGTTCTACCTGAATTTACAAAGACTTTCATTTCTTAATTGCATGAAATCTGCAGTAAGAATAACCAACCTTTCATGTGATCTCTTGGAGGTTGCTGATGTGGTGTTATTGAAAGGATATTTATTGTATTCAGTCATACTTTTTGATGACTTTTCTTTTTCTGAAGTAAAAATCTTATTTAAAAGCATTAGCTTAAACTTCAGTGTCTGTGAAGTAATACTGGAAGACCCAATTTGGGAGGGGGCAAACCAAGAAAGCACGTTCCAATCTTTCTGCGAGTCTTCTCCCCCACCCGTCACATGTGGATTTTGCCTTTACATGTAATGGAAAGGTGGTAGTGATTCATCAGAAGGGGACTTGTCAGCGTAGAATGAAAAGAAGAGGACTTAACTAGTCTATAAATACTTCTTTTGCAGTTAGTTTGCTTTTACTGTCCTGATTAGCTGGAGAATTGGGGCATGCTTCTTTCCTGTCAGCAGGGGGGAAATGTACCCTTCATCTGTACTGAATGGTATGAATAAGGTGTTCTTCCCCTATATGCACTCACCTTTGTTTCTGGATGCTCATTGTGACCTGGACACTTGGATGTGAAGATAGACTCTTGTTCACAAGATTATCAGAAATAAGTTTTATTTTTCTGGTCTTTGTCAATTTAGAGAACAAGAGAGTTGGTCATCCTTGTTTGGACCCCTCTCCAGAGGGCAGCCTGAGTCTCCTAGGCACAGACCACAAGAGTCCTAGCTCAGTTTTGTGCCCAGTTTCTTTCCTGGTACTTACCATGAGGAGGAAAATACCACCAGTTTAAATGAGGCTTACTGCAGCCAGCCTTATACAGTCTTTCCTGCTGCAGTGTTAGACACCCCTGGTTAAATAACTGCCACCCCTGCTGCTTAGGAAGAGGGCTAGGAGCAAATCATTGCCCATGTTTGGAGAGGAGCACTTCCAATGCACAGGCTACAAGTACTGTGGACAAATGAAGTGTGAAATGAATCTTCCACCCTTATTTCCTCATGTCACATAAACTGCTCTGTAGCAGAAATGCTAATCTCTCCACCCTCCTTCACATGTGCATGGACAGGCAGAAATACACACATTCATGAATATTTAAAGTGCTACATAATTTTGTTGCGACTGTCTTGAAGAAAAAATGGTTTCTGTTTGATATAAACGGACCAACTGAACTGCTGTATGTTTCCTCCTAGGGGAGCAAAATTATGCGTGGTCAAAACAAAACGAAAAGAGAGACAAGCGGAGACTCTTACACAGGATTACATTATAACACGTAAGGAATTTAAACATATCTTTATAGCAGCATATCTTTATAGCTCTTTCTCAGGTTTGAAATTATTTGTAGATTGTTTAGCTTTATATTTTCCCCTCTAAAAAGTTGCAGTCTATCATTAAGTGTTGATCGTTGGTGTGACATGTTCGTACTTCATACAAATTCTTTTTGTAGCCTTGCACAACCAGGAAGTTATATATTCTGTACGCTCTGGAAAGTTGTCAATAATGGTTAGTTTGTAGATTCTGATGCACCTGAAGGACAACAGCCTTAAAAAACCAAACCAACCAAACAAAAAAATCCAAAACAAAACTTAAATATTTTGGAGCTTTCTTAAATCCTCAGTTTTGCATAACTAAATTGGTGAGTGTAGGTGGGCTTAGGAAGTGTTCAGCCACTTGGGAACATTAACAATATCAGTGGCAATAGCAGAGACATTAGAGATAGGTCTTGAAGAAATTCCAAGTAATTTTTGCAAAATTTAGAACTTGCCCAGAGTCATATGGGGTTTTAAATAGCTTAAATATCTCTCTAGCCTCAGGGTTGTACTTGTATAAGACCTTATGTTCATATTAAGGCTCAGTGATGCATAAGAAATAGTTATCGTTGTTACTATAAAATGTTTAGTGATCTGCCTTTTCCCAAGGGCAAATTTTGCAAGGGGATGAGGGGCTCAGCTGAGAGATTTTGGCCTTCCCCATTAGCATTGTGCTATGTAGCGTTTCCTCATGTGAAATGAGTCCCGTCACACAGTTGTGCTGTCTGACCCCCTTTTCTTTCTCTTTTCCCCCCCCCCCCCCCCCCCCCCCTCTTTCTTTCTGCTCTTTAATCTCAAGATTGCCTGTAATGACTATTTAAAATGCAGGAATGTTGTTTTGAGGGATTAGGTGTTACTTTTAAAACACAGGAATATGCAGTTTGGGTTTCCCTTCAGAAGTCTTGACTCTACAAATGGCAAAAGCTTGTATCTGTGCATTAGTCACCTCAGATGCTCTATGCAAACTAATCAAGCTCAGTGCTTGCCAGCAAATTGTTCCAGGCATTTCATACTTCATGAAATCTGCAAAAATAAAACCTAAACATTTCTTTCCAGAGATCTACTGCCGTGTCACCTGGCTGTGACTTCACTCAGTCTAATAAACTGAGCAGGCTTCCAGAAATAAGCTGAAAAATCAAACTGATAGGTCCCTGGATGCACCATTCTGGTTTTTTGTATTCAGTATGGAACTGGCGCTCCTAAATTTAAGATTTGTTTAGTTAGTTTTTGTTGGTTTTGGGTCTTTTGACCCCAACACAATTTCCCACATTTTGGGAAGCAGCAGCAATCAGCACACCTGAATGTGAGAGCTAAACCTCACAAGAAGAAAACTGTGTCCCTTAACAGGGTGTTTCTCTGTTGCTGACAATTGTGTCTCTTGTCTGAGTGGCCCAAAACCATTACTGTGATTGACATTACTGTAGCAGGTTTATGAGGAAATGGAATTTTTAAATCCTGGTAGTTTAGCCAGATTGTCCCAGTTACAGGTATTCTTCCAATCTTGATTAATCTCATAATTTAAGAAGGAACATGATTGTGACTTCATATGCAGAAACACTACATTTTGGATCACTGAGGGGATTACACCCCTCTCTTTTTCAGATCCAAGAATGTATCTGGGGTTTTGTTGTGCTCTTAGAGTATTTGAAAGCTGTAAAAACATGGAAAGTTCAGAAAAGAGCAACTGGTTGGTCACAGTGCTAATGTTGAGAACTGAATGGCAAAGAAATAAATTAAATATGCATAATTTGTGCAAATAGTATTTCAGAGGAAACGCTCCTGCCTGAAGGAACCCTGGAAATCTGGCTGCTTTCATCTTTGAAAAATTCAACAGAAAGAAGCCATCTAAAATACACATCAGTAAACCGCTGCTTGGCTACAGTAGAATGGGAGGCTGCTTCTGCCACCTTTTCCATTGCAAGGAAGAATCCCAGTCATCTTTGTATTTGTAATTAATACCTTAAAAGAAAATGTAATTTCTAACATCTCTTTTTCTCCAAACTGTCACCCTTCAGCCCACGCACTTCCAATGTTCCGTGAACCACGGCAGCGAAGCACCAGGAAGCAGCTGGAGAAGGATAGGCTGGACCCCATGAAGTCTCACAAACCTGAACCTCCAGTAGCAGGACCAGGTAATCTAGGCATAATCGTTTCAGACTGTCATATGCCAAAGGGGCCGTCATGCTTGGGTTCCACAGTCGTTCAGATTTGCATTCAAACTTTTTTGGGTGGCAACTCTACTATATATATGTGGGCAGTGTCCAGCACTCTAAGACATTGGTCTTTGGAGTGCTTGCCTGGAATAAATTAACAATTGCAATGACTTACTTTGTTATATAATCAGTAAAACACTTACGTGAATGCAGCTCTAATTTAGACTCTTCCTATAATACTAAATAACTTCTTTGTATCAGAGCACTGTTACAGACACAATACAACATTTATACGTTTATTTCTTAAAGAGTATTCTAGAGAAAAATACTTCCTTTTCTTTTTTTTTTTTTTTTTTTTTTTGCTACAGGTCGTGGTGGGCGTGTTGGAACTCACGGAGGTACCTTGTCGTCATATATAGTCAAGAATATTGCACTGGATAAGACAGATGATAGCAACCCTCGAGAGGCTATTTTACGTCACGCAAAGGAAGCGGAGGAGAATCCATACTGGGTTGCTCCGGCATATGCTAAGTAAGGAAACAATTAAAAATTCAAGTAATATTTCTGGAGGCTAGTGGGAGTTTGGTAAAAATAGAAGACACGCATTTTTAATGGTATACTTTGCCTTTTCTGGATTGCTGCCATGAATATGTAAACCCAGAATATGCCATACTCTTTTATGAAGATAAGAGTTTCTAGGAGGTTAGATTGTTGAAATTTGACATTTCCATGTTTAAGTTGTACCTATCAGTGCTAGAAAATTATTTTAAGGCTTTCTAAGTTGATTAGAATTTAGAATCTTCTCCAAATCAGTGTCTGAAATTGCAATATACCTTTTAACAAGGTATATGACTGACTGGAATGATAAGTTTTCCAATATGCCCTCTAGTTCTGACTGATTCTTAGGTTAAGCCTTCAAAATATTTACTTGGTGTTATGACAGCATATTTTAGATGATTTCTCAAATATCATAAGTTTTTATTTGAATTTTTCCTACATAAGGACTTGAGTAACTGCTTGAATTAACTTGGTGTTAAAGGTATAGCAATATTAAAAATTGCACTGATAAAATCTCCTACCAAAAATTCAACGCCAAGAAATAAGTGTTCAGTTGTTCTTATGTAAATTAAAGAGCTTCATCAAGATTATGGTAGTAAAATCTCTGTAATCCCACAGATGGTAATTTACTCAGTTTAGATGGTATGTGTGAGTGTGGTATTTGTGTTTGTGTTACAATAAAACCGGTGCAATATGCTTCTAGAATGCTTTCTACCAAAGATTTTTTTTCTAAAAATAGATACAATTCAAACCATCAAATACATTCACAATAGCACTAAAATAAATACTAAATAAATGCATTTCATACTGGCAAACAGAAACCAGCACTTTAAAAATTACTAAAATTTTCACATTTTATTATTATCATTGATGTTTTTGCTACACAAAATAACCTATCTAGTATAAGTAGTATTTTCAAAATGGAAAAGAAAAAGGTTTTGAAGTGATGGAAATACTGGCAGACTGTTCTGTGCAGACTAACAAACTATTTTTTTATCTCCTAGGCTGTATGTTTGTTAGTACTTTACTGACTGTACTTTGTTTTATTAATGTTTAGCTCTTTAGTGAAACAATCACCACCTCTTTCCAGAAACTCAACATATATTAAGAATCATAGCTGTTTCTAGTGGTGACGCTTGTTTTCTGACTTGACCCACGTGCTCACAAAGATAACCGAAGAGCTGTTCCGAAGCAGCTTGAGAACATCAGTGACCCAGCCTGGCTTTGACTGCCTAATAAATACGTACGGCATTTGATGTTGTACATCAAATCAGTGCATGATACAGCATCACCCTTGGTACAAAAGAAGGAATATTTGAAAGCCTGATTCTGTAACAGTTGTTGTCATGAATATGCTAAATATTGATTTTTGATTGTTTGAGAGTTCATGTTTGCTAGAGATGAAAATTACTTTGAATGTGTAGGCACCTGGTTTTATTTGAGATATGCAGCTATCCATTCTCAAAAGTAAATACAATCACACATTCCATCAGGCAGATAGATACCTCTATGTATTTTTGGCTCAGTAACCTCATTGATTGTATATTAAGTCTCATCCCTGACACCTGCAATATAGTAGGCATGAAAGTTTTAAAACATAGCTGTATTACAGAAGGCTTACTTTGTCAGGTGGACAGATCTAATTTACAGTTTCTTGTTAAAGATGTACCTGCAGGGGAAGAAGAGAGCTGGCTGAGAAATGGGGAGGATGCAAGTCCAGACTGCTATTAACTTACACACCAGACGGTGATAGTTATGTGGGGGAACTGGGCTGCAGCCAACAGCATGCTGCCTTGATGGTTTTGTCAGCTGGTAAATCTCATGCCAGTGAAACTGCCATTATCCTTGCTTTAAAAACTTGACTTTAAGATGTGCTCTATGCAAAGAGCATACTGTTGTTGTTGTTGTTATTATTATTATTATTATTATTTGGCTGAGACACTGAAATGCAAAAACTTTCTTTATAATTGTGTTATGTTCTTAATTTTTGAAAATGGAGGTCTAACAGCTGCAGACCAATGACAGTCGTAGGTTTCATTAGCTGCTTGCCTGCACCCACAGGTAATACAGAAAGCTGTGTTAATTATATCCTATATCTGAATTTACAGGGCACATATGTTTAACCTGTGTGTAAAGCATCTTATGGATGCATATTTATGGAATATATACATATGCAAATTATAAGTACTTGATATAACTTATCACATAATACTGGATTGTAAGAGTGCCCCTGGGGGCCCTGTTAAAATCAGGAGCTCATAATAACAAGCAGTATACAAACCTAAGAAAACTGGCGTCTTAGCTATCGTATAATATATACTGTAAAGTTAGGTAAGGTGACATTCTGGTACATACTTAAAATTACATATGTTCTTGAGACCTAAACCCAAATATCCAGTATGTTTCAGTTTATTTAAATAGTGTTTATTCTTTTTACGACTTTATTTCTCTGCCACCACTTTTTCCACATTTCTTGTAGTAAATTTTCACTTAAATATGGTATAAAACTATCAACTTGATATATCTTTTGTTTGACAAGGTTTTTGGTTTTGTGTTGTCTAATGGATGGTTATTCACGTACAGTTTTTCATTCTCCTTAAGTCAATGTCCAAGGAAACTATAGTTACTTACTTCAGTGATGTTTATTGAATAATTTTAGGCTGAGAAGACTGAGAAACACTTTTTTCTGGTTGATCAGAGTTTTCATAGCTCTGAGTGTGATGACTCTGTTAGAGTTCATCTGGTCCTGATTCATACCAGTTAGGTCATTCTAAATGAGATAACTGATTTCATGCTTTTTTAATTGCATTTTCACTTCAATAGTTCCTATAAGAAATACCTGCATCATGACTTCTGCCATTAATTTCTACATTGTATGTAGAAATATTTCCTTTTTGTTGGAGTTAAAGGTGCCTAATTTATTCTTGAAGCCAAATAGTAATTTGCATTATTTATCACTTGAAATTTTTTTTCAGGCTTGTTATCATTAGCCTGACCTTCTTGTTTCTCCTAAAATTTGAGCCAGAAAAGGAGGGGGAAGTACGTAAGGGGAAAAGGATGGATGAAAAGGATACCGGGGTGATAAGAAGTAAATGCTGAATCAGGAAATGACATATCACAGAAGCCCAGTGTGAATAAAGTGTCAAAAAAGTTGTGATCAGCACAGCAGAAAAATCATAATGGATGAGGATAAAGAAAAGATCTTGAGATTTTTCAGGAAAAAGCTTGTTAGAGACCTTGGCAAGAGACATTCCAGTGGAGTGAAAGGAAAGGAAGGGCAGATTGAAAATTTCAAGTAAAGAACTACAGAAAAGGAACTTGAGGCATCAGTTGTAAATGTTTGAGAATTACATTCTTTGTGAGCTGTTTGTTTTAACACAGCTGTACAGAGATACTAT
>NW_009267230.1:4659495-4669376 GCF_000687185.1 Egretta garzetta
TAGCTCTCTTCTGTTCTGTAGGGAATTTGAGGGTGAAATTTCCTTCCCCACCAAGATAGACCACAGTTCTTAGAAAATACCTTTAAGTTCAGTGATGTTGCCTCTATTTTGCTGTCCTTGTCATTGTTGCTTGTTACAGGCAAAAGGGACTGACTTGAAGCAACAGCCTGCAACTGTGCTGGGTTCACTGAACTTTTTCTCAGTGGCAGTACCAGTGGGTGAAGCCGTAGTCATGTAGTGGCCCAGGTATCTTCAGCTGAAGAAGCAGGACTGAAAAGAATGTTTTGTAACAGTGATTTTGTTGGCACACGTTGGTATATTTAAGCTAAATCTTCTTTCAATATTGTTGATTTTGAGAGGGAAGCCCCTGAGATTCAGAGAAGTGTCAGGGTAAGGAATACAAAGGGGCCTGATGCTGAAAACCTTCACTTTTCAGTCTGGAAGTAGCCTTTGTGATACTATTCTGGTTTCCAAGCATGCCTGAAAGTCTTATTTTTGCTTTGTTTCAGTGCAATATAAACACAAATTTCAAAAGTCACTGCGACGTGAGTCACATGCTGTGATATGCAATTGTTGTCTCCAGCTGGTTTAGCTGTAGCAGTATTTTTTTAGCTGCTAGTCTAAACCTCAGGTGTCAATAAACTGCTTTTATTGGATCCCTGAAAGAAGGAACAACAACCCATGACTGGAAGAAGTATTATGGTGACTCTAAAGCAGTCTGCATGGCTCCTGGAGATTTTTTTAGGGGTCTGCATATCTGAATATGTTGAAAAACACTGAAAAAGAGAGAAGCACACAGTATGAATAAATCACATTAGTTTGTTTTCCTGTTTTTGTTTGCAGCCTGTTAGTGTAACCAACAATAGGAATGTGTTTGTCAGTGTATGAGATACTGGTTTCAACTGACAGTCATTTGGAAACACAGGCCCATAGAATAATTTAGGTAGGAAGGGACCTCTGGAGGTCTAGTCCATCTCCATCTGGTCCAATCTCCTGCTTAAGGCATGTTCACTTAGACCAGGTTACTGAAGTCCAATTACAGTTAGGTTGTTCAGGGACTTGCCCAGCCAAGGTTGAACATCCTTGGGGAAGGAGATTCCCCAACACCTCTCTGGGTGGTGTGTTCCAGCAGTCTGTCTGGCAGGCATAGTATGCCCTTGCTAAATCCATGCTGGCTGTTCCCTGTCACCTTCTTGTCCTTCATGTGCCTGGAAATGCTTTCCATGGGTATTTGTTCCATAGCCTTCCTAGGCTAGGTACACCATCCTGTAGTTCCCCAAATCTTCCTTTTGTCCTTCATAAAGATGGTGTTTGCTTTTTCTAGTCATCAAGAACCTCCTCCAATCACCATGACCTCTCAAAGATGATAGAGTGCCCTTGCAATGATATCGGCCAGCTCCTCAGTACCTTTGGATCTATCCCATCTGATCTCATGGATTTGTGTATATCCAATGAGCTACGTACTCCCTGTCTCTGTCTTCCTCTTTTGTTGTTAATGTTTCATTCCTTCCCAAACAGTGTAGGGGTCCTTGATGACCTGAGGACAGACCTTCTCAGGGAAACTGAAGCCAAAAAAAGCACCGCTTATCTTGACCTTTTCCGTATCCTGTGTTAGTGGGTTACCTGCCCCATTGAGCACATTTTCCTTACCATTCCTTTGGCTGTCAGCGTAGCTGTAGAAGCCCTTATTGTTCACATTTCTTCCCAGTTTCAACTCCAGCTGAGCTTTTGCTTACCTAGCTCTGTTCATGTAATGCCTCTGTTCCTCTTGGCTAAAGCTGTCCCTGCTTCCTCTGTCTGTGTTCTTCCTCTTTGGGGTTTGGGGTTTATCTCAGTCAGGAGATCCCTGCACATCCATACTAGGCTTCTGCCAGACTTCACTTTCTGCACATGGGGTGGAATGTGTTTTGAGGAGGTTGTCCTCAAAGATCAACGCGCTCTCCTGGGCCCCTTTGCCCTCCATGGCAGTCTCCCATGGGATCTGCCAAGCATATCCCTAACAAACTGAAATCAACCAAGGATAAATAAAATTCAGAAATTTGATGGGGAAGAAGAACACAGATTTCAACATGTACTTTTTAGCCCTTGGAAACAAAAATATTTTGAAGTAGTAAACCTGTTCTGATAATTTTTGTATAAATATTAATCATGCAGCAAACTCCTTCTGCACTAGCAATCTCTAGTGCAGTTACTAAGGAACAATTTGTGTTTAAATTAAATGATCGCTGCTGATAATGGTATAACAAAACCAGTGTTTTCTATGCTTGTTTTTAAAAAGGTCAGGCATATGAATCGCCCCAGGTGCCCCGGTTAGTGCTGTGTAGCTTGTGACGGTGGAACAGTTAACATTTCAGCCCAGCTGAGGCTACAGCCATTTCATGCTAATTTTAAAAAATGAGATAACAAGCAGCCCTGATTTCCTCTGTATGTTTTTGCTTTAGCTGGTTACTGTTAGATTATGCTACAGTTTCTTTTTTTTTCCTCTCCCAATCCCACCCCAAGCATTACTGGACTCAGTAGTGTACTTGCTTTAGCTGAATTCTGTCACTTTTCTCTGCACCATTCCCATCCTGGAAAGCACATAGGTTCTGCTGTTTGTTTCACAAATTAGGTCATTCTTCTTTGTTGGAAGTTTCTAACCAAAATCATGATAGTGGTAGGTTTTGTGGTGAGGAATAAGTTTATACTTGATTAGGTGCTCTTTACTAACAAGCATCTCCATACTGACCCCATGGCAGATACCTTTTGTCTATTGTGATAAAAGAAAGGTAGACTCTTAAAATGGGCTAAATAAACTTCCATCAAGATATTTTGAAAAAAGAGAAGATTCCATACGTTCCAACTCTTAGGCAGCTAACAATATCCAGTATTTTGGCCAGTAAAGCCTTTATTCCTGGTGTCTGTTTTGGATTGAATGTTGGTTGGGGTTTTTTGGGTTTTTTTTTTTTTTAAATCTTACTTCAGTGGTTGGTCAAGTAGAGTTTATGTAATTGTTTTTTATGAAATTTTTAAATTGGAATTTTTTATTTTAATCTTAGTGCTGCTTTCCATGGAGAGCAGAATGACTCCTCTAACTTCCAGTAGTGTCAGTCCTCATCTGGGTGCAAGGTCTGCCTAGGTGTAATGAGACATACAGCCTGCACCCCCAGGACCACGTGCCAATACAGTCCCGCAGTAGGACCATCTCCGGAACATCTTAGCATACTCCTTACCTGCATGGCAATTTTGGGGGATGGAGGAGAAAGCAGTCTGATAGAAAGATCCTGTATATAAGGGAAGGGGTTTTTTTACGTCTTTTGGTGACTTTATATCTGTTTTGTGCCCCATATTTAACAGGTGGGGAATCCTGCTTTTTAATAGCTGATGGCTTGATATCATTTCTCAAACTCAGTGGCAACACTAAATTATGCCTATTGTGTTAAGTAAGGCAGATGCAATTTTGTTAAGGTTTATGCATTTTGTAGAGTCTGCCAAATAAGAGTTATTATAATAATAGTGTTTCACATCCTTAGACTGCTGTAAAAACATTCGTTAATATGTTAATGAGATGGTGACTGCCTTAGCTGCATTTTATACTTGTTTTATCTGTTGTAATGAGAAATTGAGCTGGGAATTAGGTTGGAAAAGGGGACTGTGCCAGTGATTAAAGTGTAAAACAGGGGAACTGAATGTCCAAACAGTTTATTGAAATGCTTCTTGATACTGTGTTCATTTAAAAAATAATCAATAATTAGTTTTATAAAGTTTAAGTGTTATTTAAAATACAAGTAAACAGTGGAGGAATAGATACCATCAGGCTTGACTGGAGGTTACACTGTGTGCTCATATGAGGAGCATTAGGGTTTTTATGTTACGGTAGTGGTGGACAAAGTCTCTCAAGTAGAAGCTGGGTTTTTTCATGCATAGGCTAAGCCAGAAACCTGACTTAGCTGTTCTGTTTTCACTTACTGGCTGCTATCATGCTACAGTGTATCAAAATGGAAGGGTTTTTTCATTAATATCATGGAATGAGAAGACCTGTTGTTCCATTTTTCTAGTATTGTATTAAATTGATTTGTTTCTCTCTTCTGTCTTAATTTTATTCATGGAATACACAGATAATGATTGTGTGCTGATGACGAGATAATACTTGCAAAAGATGTGTGTTTGTTATGCTTGTTCTTTGCCGGAGAGCTATGAGTTTCTTCAGTTCTTAGAAGCTCAGATCATGGGTTTATGCTGAAAATGAAAAACGGGCAAGTCTAGGATGATCTTTTTTTAAGTATAGAAAGGATGTCATTTGCATCTAACATAGTTTCTGATACAGAGTTGTAGTCTGACCATTATTTTAATCTTTTTAAATATTTTCTAGAACACAGCCAAAAACAGTTTTTGCAGAAGTGGAACCCGAAGATGATGAAACAGACAAGCCAGAGTGGAAAAAACGTAAAATTTGAAGAATTTGGTTTAAAGAATAATTTTAGAGCATTTGAAACAAAGTACAGCATTTATTTCTTTATGTTGGGGAGTGGATCAAAATTTGAAAGCAAAAATTAATTTGGTTCATAAAACCTGCTGTAGTGTAAAAAGGGATTGTTGCATTACACTGGATTGTGATCCCACATCTGAATTTTGTAATAAGGAATGAATTACATTGTGCAAAGAACTCCTCTGTCAGTTATTTAGCTTCATGATTTAAGTGAGAAGTATTTCCTTATAGATAGAGCTCTAGTGAATTCATTATATTGCCAAATGTTTTAAATTACTGCCAACTTTACAAATGCTGTGTCCTGACAATGTTCAATGATTTTAAGAATATAAATAAAATAATACAGTTTCTCAGACTCCTTTTTATTTTTTCTGGTTAAGATCTAACAAATTACCCCCTTCATTGCAACTGTAACCAAGTTTACACTTTTATTTAAATTAACACAGATTTAGTTCACACTTCTGTGTGAACTTTAGAAAACGTATTTTCTAGTGTCTGTCCTTATTTGAATTATGTTCCTTTTAAGTATGTGTAATATCTCACAGTAGTATTTTATATAGCTTTTATTTTTCAACAGTGTGAAATTAGAATGGACAATTATATATTTTGGTTTAATAAAAATAACATCTGTTACCTACTTGATGCAAAATTTTCTTCAGGCTTCTTCTCCCTATTAGTTTGTGCTGGTAAGTGTTAGGATAGAACAGAGCCGTGTATTTATTATCAGGTCTTTGTATCTATTGACTATATTGTATGCCTGAATTATGTATATCCTGCCTCACACTCTGAAGACTGATCCTGTCCTTTATAAAGTGGTTTCTCAGATATTGAAAGTTTTTATTGTTTAACACAAAATTGCAATTCTGAATGTCGTAAAGTGAAGGACAGATTTAAAATTAATGTCCTTTAGAGAAGGAGAAAGGAACCCAGGTTAGTTTTAGGCATTTATATTGTGATTATAATAATATGCAATATAGCAAGCACTCTGCATTTCCACGAAGAGTAGAGAGTAATAGACACCATAAACAATCAAGCTTTCTTAATTACGAATAGATTCTGAAGGCTATATTTAGCAAAGCACTTAATCACCTTCTTAACCTCAAGCGTGTGGTCCTGATAGTCAGCAGAGTGGGGGGGGTGGGGGATGGGTGGGGGTGTTAAGTGTTTTTCTGCATCACTATTCCATTGTAAGATTTCCTTCCAACCTTATTTCTTTCTCAGTTATCATTTTTATACTTTAGGAAAAAGTCAGCCTGACTTCAAAAGGTGTAATGAGCATTGGCATTACATTCCCATGACAAAATATTTCCACTGCTTTCCCTTAGTGTAGTATTTTGGTAAGCATGGAACCTCAGTAAATAATCCACAACTTTTCTTTGTCCCTTGTAAAAATATTTTAGTACATACTTGCGTAGAATAGCAAATCAATGCTTAATTTGCAAGTGCAGCTGTAATATGTAGAATGAAGGACTTAATGTCTGAGTGGACAGTAAATGCAGGAGAAAAAGAAGTACCAGATGAAGAGCAGCGGTTGTTAACGACTCACTAAAGACCTCCCTTTGCAATGTCCCCCTCAGCAAATAAACATTAAATGTCATTGTTTCATTTAAGGCTACCTTTTGTCTTTTTTTTTCATCCAAATAATGCACTACAAAATAAAGTAGTTTCAAATAAATTTCTATAAAACCTTGAATAAGCTTTTAAAAGGATTAATATGTCCCTGGTTTTAGGCTGAATGCTAACAGTTTATAATTTCTGTTGTTAGTTGTTCACCGAGGCAGTGTGGCTTAGGGAGCAGAGCTGCAGGGAAAGGCAGATGAAGAAAAATGCTGCAGCTGTTCTCTGAGCTCGAGGGGAGCTTCTCCTTTTATCTTATTTATTCATATCAGCTAGATCTTGTTTCCTAATTCTTAGAAGAATGAGTTCTGTAAGTGAACCCTGCAAAAGTTCTGTTAGAATTTGTCTAAGAGTTCGTCGTTGTTAATTACAGTGATTAATTGTCTTGAGTGACTGTTTTAGCAGCCTAGAATTTAAAGCAGTGCCTGTGCAGATACGTATTTAAAAGATTTAAAATTACCTTAAATTGTACTTTTACTTGGTTTGTTTGCCATGGTTCTTACACTGGATTTTCAGGCATGTTCACCAACAACAAGGCAAATCTTAACACATTTTTAAAAGCTGTTTTTAATCTTGAACAGCTCAATGGTAAGAGTTAATCTAGTCAGGAAGGAGATATGAACAGTCTGCTTGACCATACTTGGGACAGCAAACTCTGACTCAGCCAGAGTTTGAATTGTCCAGGGAAAAATCTTAATGTTAAAAATATCAACATGATTAAATATTTGGTATAAAAGACAGAACTCTACATGCAAACTGGAATACCAGAAACTATATTTGTATTAATATTTTATGAACCTAATTTTCTTTTAAACTTCATGAAGGACCTAGGTTTTAGTAACTGCCAAGTTGTAATCTTGGTCCTCCCTGTGTCCATATTTAGTGTTAATGTGGCCAGAGTCCAGATGGGCTTTTGTTTCCATATTTCTTACATGAGGTGGGCTTTTTTTGTTTGTTTGCTTCCTTAGAAGAGTTGCTTACAAAGGTGCCACAATCATCACTAGCATTTTGGCGTGCAGAATGCTTTCCATGGTGCTTTCCCCAAACCTGGATTTTTCTCTCCATGTTCTGAGCAGCTTCTCGGTGCTTCTTTGTAGCAATTTATGGTCTTTTGTCCTTTGTGCTAACGATGAGTTAAGACCAGATGTTAAATACTACATGCCTGTCTATAGGACCAAGGCTTTTCCTGCCAGGTCATGGCAGCCCACCAGCAAGTGGTCAGCCTGGTTTCCCGTTCCTTGTTTGCATTGCTGCCACTAGTATAGAGCTCTTAAAGTGACTCTGTAGTCCTTTGTCTTGTCCTATCCTCCATATTCCTTTGTCCTATGTTATTTTTTAAGTCTTCTGCAATGGGTGAAAATATTGCTACGTCTGCCTTTGAGTCCTGGCACTTCTCCTCTGGCTGTTTGCAACTACTTCATGATTGCTGAAGTTCCTTTCTTGTACCTGTAATTTACTGCAGATGATCCTTTTGCCTCTGTTTTTTGTGATTGTTAGCAAGAACTGTGAATTTGAGCCCAGTCATTGGCTCCTTGCTTATAATTGCATGCTGAGTTTGATGTTCTTTGTCATGCCTGCCTTTTCTCTGTTGGGCTATGGAAGAATACATATTATGGGAAGAGAAACCATGAATCTTTATCCTATCAGTTCAATCTCTGCTGGATCCTGAGGAGTGTTTTGCATTGAGTGGCATTGCTGAGCCAAAGTGCCATACTCTTGGTTAGATCTTTGCCCATTAGTTTCTTTGACCTCTGATGCCTTCGGGAGTGTCCAGCTTGAGACATTTGTAGCTCATGTCCTACTTTAACACTGGATCATTTGAATTTTGATGTGGCCTCTTAGTCACAATAGTATTGCAAAATCCCTCTTCTATTTCTTCCTCATGCTAAATGCCTGTATGTCCTCCTAGCCTGCCTCTCAACAATGGGAACTTGCAGAAAGCCCTACAGCTACCCTCATTAAAAACCAGCAGGCTTGTTCTGACACGGGTAGGCTAGGATTTTGTGAGGTTCTGTCCCCTGTTGTTGATCCCTGAGCTCTTCTGATCTGTTGACTCTTTCATGCATACATGTAAATGAAGAGTTGGATAGTTGGCTAGCAGAGATGTCCTTATGCTTGCCTGGCATTGAAGCATAGATGCATCTTATTACATCAGTTTTTAAATCTAGGATTTTTGGCTAATCCCATTTAAACATAAGTTTGTATATAATAGGCACTTCAATCATCTTCTGGGACTCTAGCACCTAATTGCTTCATGCAGTCTGGATAGCTCTGAAACACAAGGTATTTCTCTCTCTGTAGCATATCATCCTGGTTGAAATTTGCTTTGGTTGTCAAAGCTTCCCCTCCTACATGGAAAAGTATTAGAGCATCGGAGCATGCTGACAGTCTCCCACTTTGGCAGCAGTGTCTTATACTCAGATGAGCTTGTTGGAATCTCCATAACCTATGTGTTGCTTGATTGCCTTGGCAATAGTTTATGATTCTTTTTTTTAATGGCTGATGATCAGACAGTATGTTCATCTCATACTCTGAGATGACTCTAAAGGAAGAAGGCTGATTCAGAAAGCATAGCCAATCTGTGTGTGTCTCTTCTTTTTTTTCCTCCCTCCCCTTAGCTGTTATGCAGGGCTGTTGTATGTCAGGGCTAGTACCTATGATTTTTCTTACTCTTTCAAAGAAGTATTCCTGTCGGTTCTGGCCTTTTTCCTTGTTGTATCATGAAACAGTATATGCACCAGATAAATACCTGCAGTAGATAAACTGGACTAGATGGGTCCTTGAGAAGTTATGTAGTCCATCCTTGACTCAAGTTATAGCTATACCTGAACCAGTTCTGGCACGTTTATTGGATCAGCTCATTAAAACACTCCCATGGTAGACAATGCACAGTCTCCCTAAACAAATCTGTTCCAATGCTTCATTCTTCTTAGCAGTAGAAAATTTATCATAATCTCTAAGAAAAACATTCTTGCAACAATTTAAGCCCACTATTTCCTATCCTGTTCCCAGCAGCCATGGAAGTTGGTTTATGACGTTCCACTTTGCAGCAGCTTTTTATTATGTTTGAATTTTATGATCTTCTCCTGTCTCCTCTTATTCTTTCAGTTTTCCTTTATGGTTTATGCTTTCTGGCATATCATAATTTACTTGCTTTTCTCTGCCTTGTTCTGATTGTCCACGTTTCTTGAGGCGTGCTGCCCACAATGTATTCAGTGTTTCAGATGAAGCTACTTTTTTAGCACTACCAAGTAAACAGGAAAAATGTTTGCATGTCCAATTACAGTCACTTTTTTTCTCTGCAGTTTGGCACTACGGATTTGTGTTCAGGTCCTAATCCCCCTCAAACTCCGAAACCCCCACTGCAAAGCTGCTGCCCAGCCAATTCACCATCCAGTGATTATGCATTATTCTTAAGTATTGGATTTTGTCCTTTGTACTGAATTTCATTGCATTTTCTCAAAATGTATCACCATTTTGTTCAGATTATTTTGAATTTTCTCTTGGCCTCAAAATGCCTGCAACTTTTTACAGCTTCTAGTTGTCAGCGGATGTAACAAATGCATCCTTTGTTCATTCAACTAAGCCACTATTGAAGTTGGCGGTTAGTGGCAAATCCATAAGGTTTCCCATATGTATGGGAGGGAAATGCTTCATACAGTGTTAATTTTCTTAAGGGTTCATAAGCTTCTAGTTAATGTGCTCAGAAATTTTTGGAAAAACAGTTGGCTTTCCTGGAAATTGCTGGATTCTCTTCATGTCCTTTGGTTTCAGGATTTTTTTAGCAGCCTGTTCT
>NW_009267230.1:4669388-4690395 GCF_000687185.1 Egretta garzetta
AGGAATCCCTCTGACATTTAGTGTTTGATGTGAGAGACCTCAAGACCTCCTTGTGTTCAGCATTTCAATACTCCATATTCTGAATGTATTTCCAGCCTGTCACAGGTGTTTTGATCCTGAATTCTCACTTACTTTAATTCTCCTTCTGTAATAAAAAATGTCATCTGCTATAATCTTGTATAGTGTGTGAATTAGCAGTAGCCGCACACCTATAGGCGTGCATCTGGTCTGATCTACGCTGGGATTGAATCACTACATTCACACCTGCCAAGCGCTGCGATACTGCAATGAGATCTGTGGTTGCCTTTCATGTGGAGGTTGTATTGCCCACGCATTGACTTCCCGAAACTCCAAGCATGATGGAAGGAGCCATGTTTCTTGTTCCACAGCTTTCCTGTTCACCATCTGCCCTTCCAGTGGCCTCAGGAATATTTTACTGAAAACCATCATCTTTTAGGCGTTTTTCTAGCCCGTTACTAATGCTTGTCAAGGTCACTGAGACTGCACTGAAGCTGATTTAAGAACATAGGAGTTTACGTGACACTTGGCTTGCAGATGCTAGGTGGCACTTACTGTGCGGGTTTCCATAGTGGTCAAATTGCTGCGGGCATTGGAGCTTGTTAGGGGTCTTCTCCGGGAGGCACCGTCTTCAGGCACTGTCTGTACTTCTATTCCTTGCATACCACTGAGCACCCAGTATCCCTTTCTCACATCCTCAGGGTCACCATGGTTCCCAGACTGGACATTGTTTCTCCTTGATTTCTGCAGAGTGTGCACCTGACTGTGAAACCTGTCCTTCTGGTCCACCCCTGTCCTGCATTATTTAGCTTGCTTCTGTGAATCTGTTCTGCAGCCTAGGATGCCCTTTAATACGGAGTTGCCACTGCTAGTAACAGGCCGAGGTTTTGTATTCAGCTAAGAGGCCTCAGGACTTGCCTGGCTTTGGACCTGCCTTGGGCTGCTTGCAGCTTTGCTTGAGGTTCTTTAGCTGCTGTCTAACAACCAGGTGACTGCTGCTTCACTTATTTAAGGTTTGGCTTAGCTTTATGCAGTGATGGGGAAACTCATGTTATCATTCATGGCTTTGTCACCGTACTCCGTAAGTAGTAATTCTGTGTGGTTGTTCTGTGTTGAATGAACTACTGATGGTCCTAGAATTAAAATGCATCATAGGGGAGTGCAAGCAGGGGGTGATAGCAGTGGCTTACGAGGTGTGGACGCAACTATACCAGCAGCCCTGGGGCTACTAGGAACTCGACAGTGGTAATTACTGGTTGTTCAGAGAATGCAACTTTGGGAGCTAGATAAGCTGTTTTGGGGGATACCAAAGAGGAAAAAATCAAACATATAAAGCAAGCCATATATAGTAAATAGAATCATAGAATCATTTACATTGGAAAGGACCTTTAAGATCATCAATTCCAACTGTTACCCTAATCCTGCCATCCCACCACTAAACCATGGCCCTAAGCACCACTTCTACACATCTTATAAATACCTCTAGGGATGGGGACTCAACCACTTCCCTGGGCAGCCCATTCCAGTGCCTCACAACCCTTTAATTGAAAACATTTTTCCTAATGTCCAACCTAAACCTCCCCTGGCACAATTGGAGGCCATTTCCTCTCATCTTGTTGCTTGTTACTTGGGAGAAGAAACTGACCCCCACCTCACTACAACCTCCTTTCAGGCAGTTGTAGAGAGCGATAAGGTCTCCCCTCAGCCTTCTCCAGGCTGAACAACCCCAGTTCCCTCAGCCGCTCCTTGTAAGACTTGTGCTCCAGACCCCTCACCAACTTTGTTGTTCTCCTCTGGACATGTTCCAGCAACACAACATCTTTCTTGTAGTGAGGGGCCCAAAACTGAATGCAGTATTCAAGCGCGGCCTCACCAGTGCTGCATACAAGGGCACGATCACTTCCCTGGTCCTGCTGGCCACACTATTCCTGATACGAGCCAGGATGCCATTGGCCTTCTTGGCCACCTGGGCACACTGCTGGTTCATATTCAGCCGGCTGTCAACCAGCACCCCCAGGTCCTTTTCCACCAGGCAGCTTTCCAGCCACTCTTCCCCAAGCCTGTAGCGTTACATGGGGTTGTTGTGACCAAAGTGCAAGACCTGGCACTTGGCCTTGTTGAACCTCATACAGCTGGCCTCGATCCAGCCTGTCCAGATCCTCTGCAGAGCCCTCCTCCCCTCGAGCAGATCAACACTACCACCCAGTTTGGTGTCGCCTGCAAACTTACTGAGGGCACACTCAATCCCCTTGTCATTGATAAAGATATTAAACAAGACCAGCCCTAGAACTGAGCCCTGGGGGACACCGCTTGTGACTGGCCGCCAACTGGATTGAACTCCGTTGACCACAACTCCCTGGGCTCAGCCATCCAGCCAGTTTTTTACCCAGTGAAGAGTATGCCTGTCTAAGCCATGAGCTGCCAGCTTCTCTAGGGGAATGGTATGGGAAAAGGAGAAATCTGACCATAACATGGAACTACAGAGCAGCAGAGAAAGAGCAAAGGGTTATTATGTCTTGCAAAATGTATAAAAATAATCCCATGCAGATTCTACAGTGAGGACAGCCCCCTCTCCCCCCACCCCCCCATCAATCTCCTGCCAAAGAGCTATGGATGCTAACAACTTGTCACAACACCTGACTGCCCTATTGCCCCTCAGACCCAGGCCATCAGTTTAGGACCCAGAGGGGTGGCAGATGGGCAAGAAGGGGTGCTTGTGTAGGGACTGTGTGTATAGCAATTTTAATCATATCGTTATGCAGACTTTTTCTGCAGTAGTAGTAGTATTTATTTTTGTGCCGCTGTGTATAGGCATGCTTCTTCATCCCAGATAAACTATACAAGTTGTAGCCCAGCCGCTCTACACCAGTTGGGGATCACCCTTTTTCTGTGTTATTCACTTCCCTTGTCACTTGGTGGCATCTCTCTAGTGCAATGAAATTCAAGTTTGCAATGGTTATGCAAGCAAAGGACTCGGCAACTTAGGAGTCTGCATGTGATTCTAACAAAAGGCATCTCTTGGCAAACAAACTTCAGATTTTCTACCTCTATGGCACCAGCAAGGGGGCCACTTTCTGATGAAGTTGTTGTATAGTTTGCGGTGGGCTCTTCATTTAAAGTTACCTGATTAAGCAGAAGCAAACATTGGGAATATTCCAAATAGAGAGGTCAGCGTCTTCAAAGTAGCCTTTGCAAGCAAAGTTATAGCCAACGGCTCTAAGTTTTTGTGGCATTTTCCAGTAAAACCTTGATTATTCATAGAATAGTTTCAATGTGTCTTGATATACAATTAAGTGGCTGAGTTAATAGTAAAAGCATACATTTACTACAACATTTTTGGGAGAATATGAAGTTTCCAGTTTGTTACAGTAATACCACTATAATTTGTAACAACAAAATGCCTGTAGCCATGTCCCCATAGCTTACTAATGCATCACAGAATTGGTGCAAAACCGGGTTGTTATTGCAGTGATGCAGAGAAGTTTAATTCAACCTTAAAGGCACAGTGTAGCAGTACAAGGAAAGCCAGAAGCAATCCCAGACCATGCAACTAAGGCCTGGTGACTCAGGAATTTTCACCTGAAAATGGCACGTCATACGAATGCAGCTCGAGCTCTTGCAGAAGACGACGAGGAAAGAGGTCACGATAAATAACAGGGCACGGAGATGAGTGGGAGGTGATCGGTGGGATGCTGCAGGAATAGGGAGTTTATGTCCGGTTTTATGTAACATCATTTTAAACTACCCCCTTCGAGATCATTAAATAGGATGTTAATGAAATTAACAGATGATGCAGATGAATACTGCAAACACCACTGAAAAAAGAGAAGCAGGAAATAACAAGGAGTCACCCTGACAAATGGAAGATAATACATCTGGAAGGCAATAATTCAAAATGCAGATTATTTTTTTCCTCTGTGGTGGGATGACTCTCGGCTACGCCAGGGTCGGTGGATGGCAGTTTGTGTTTCTGCGTTTCCTCTGATGAGGCAGACAAAAAAATGCACACGGAGCTTTTGCCAAAAGGATTGCAGCTCCTGACAGAGCAGCTTGAGTGACACCCGGACGGGGAACGTAGCACGGTCTGCCTTGCAGCCACTGGGGAGTACCGAAGTGGTTGGGATGGCTTTCATCTGAGAATCAGCTTGGTAAATACAGCGTAGAGGAGTCTCCTTCTGCAAGCACCAGATGCTGATGTCATGTGTACTACAGGTTAAAAGTGCTCCTTTCTGTTCACAGTCTTGCAAATTTAGCTGGGTCTCTGAGAAGAAAACTCTTCATCAGCTTTAAAAATCTCCTTTCTCTCTCCTTGTAATTGCAGGTTTTTTGCATCCTTAAAATCCTAGTTTTCAAGGGAAGTTGCAAGAAGATAGACCTTTTATCTCTCTCTTTCCCCCTCTAGTTTGGAAATTTTCATGTTTCAGAAAGCAATTCTGTTGATCTCTTCTCAGTCATGCTGTTACCCGTATGGATGTGCTTCAGGTGCTCTGTTTTAGACTTTCTCATGAATGTTGAATTGTTGGGACAGGCATTTTTCCCTTGTAAAAACAATTTCTAAACATTTTTGGGTTTGATTCTCCCAACCCCCCACCCCCTGGATATAGAGACTTCAAGGAAATATATGTCAAGGAAATATAAAAATGAAAAAATAAGGCTGATATTGGACTTGCCAGCCCATTATAAATTGTCCATATGCAGTAAGGTGGAAAATACTTCCTGGTTTGTTAATTTACTAAACAGCCCATGCTTAACTTCCACATCCATGATCCTTGTAAAATTCGGTGTTTGGACAACGCCAGCCCAGCAGGGTCCCGATTCACAGGAGGCTCTCGCTCATCCTGCAGTGACACCGCTACGGGTGACTGCCACAGGGCAGATTATCCCTGAATCCTAAGGATCGCCTAGAAAATTATTCTGAAAGGAGTGTTCTGTGTTACACTGACAAAAAATCTATGACAAAACCTGATGACTCAAACTGTAATCTTCTTGCAGATTAACACGTCACATGCTAAAGGAACTGACATCAGCTTTGTCTTTAATGCGACAGCCATTTGTATATGCATTCATGTGTATGTATGCTGTTTCTTCCACTGATGGGGACCTGCTATGCAGGGAATTGTGCCCAAGAAATAACACGCTACGTGTCTCAGGTGGTGCATTAACTGTGTGGGTGAGCAGTTACCCTGGGTGATATTTACCTTAATTAAGGCAGTGCCTTGGGTGAAATGTAGAAGACCAGAGAAACTGAAGCTGGCCGTGTAATCAATGAGAGGCATAGCCAGTGAAGGAGCAAGTGGGAGAATCTGCAGTAAGTATTTTAATCTGAGAGACATGAATCTCCCTCACCCCAGCTGTGGTACGCTTAGGCAAAACACAAAGCATCCTTTGCAGAATGGAACAGTGCACTGGGACAGCCCTGAGAGCCACAAAATGGAAAGATAATAATAAATAAAAAAAAGAGGAGAGACTTAGACTGACATGGTGCTGAAGATCATCTTCTTGGTGGGATTTTCCCCAGTGCTAAGGCACCCATTTTTAGTTATCCTTAGGTCTGAAGTTCAGGCTTGTGGGATCCTATTGCACTGACACTCCTTTAGGAAACATTTCCAGGAGTGGTGGTGCTGGCAGATGGGCACCCCAGGCTGGTTGTAGGATGAAGGTGAGGGATGAAGATGATGCACACCCATGCATCACCGCCCATGGTCATAAAAATGTTAATGAGTCAACCTTCAAAGCTTCCATAATGTTTTTCAAAACCATTGTAAAATCATCCTGTAATGCAAGAAAGATTACAGAAGAAGGTTTCAATGAAGATGACAGCTGTCAAATGCAGTGAGAGATTTTGCTCTTCACAAGGTGGTAAACTTTTTGGTTGAGGCTCTATAAAATATCCATTTGTAGGATTCTTTTTTTTAATTTTTACTAGCTTTCAGCTCATGTTTACACTAAAAAAATACAAGGGAATCTTTAGCTCTGGAAATGAGATAAGTATCACAGTGGTATATATTCTTTATGTTTCTTTTATCCATTTGTTTTACTGTCCAGCATACTGTCCTACTCTGGCATACAACAGTTTGAACAGTTCTTGAAGAAAAGTTGTTAAATGCTTTTCTTTTTCTTTGGGGGGGAAAGAGGGAAGGGGTAAAGTAACTTCATCAAATCCTAGAGTCTATCCCTGCTTCCCGCCTTTCCTTTTTGCTGTTCTACAAGAATCCTTGTTCAAGTTCAGGCTTTTATTCTGTTAGGTGCTTCTCAAACTTACGATCGGAGATGGTATCATCTACTCTAAGGCTCTAAATGGGAAAACCAACTATTACTGCAGGATTGAAGAAACAGAAATACAAGATGAGGAGAATTAATCAAAGTCATATTAGTGTCAGATCTAGGAATATAGCTGGGCTATTTCAGCATCCCTTTGGTGCTCTTTACCAGCATCTCTTTGCTGCGGGGAAGTCTGTAAGACACCTTTTCGAACCAGGAAAATACTCTTTATCTTGTGGTTGTCATCTAGCTTTTGTGGGTTTGTGCTTGTAACTGAGTTATGAGCAGCGCTGCGTAGCTGCATCAGCAGCCATTTGGCTGTCATGAGAGACCAAATCCTTCAGGCTGTGGGCATATCACCCTGGCGATTCAGGTCGAAATGGCTCCTTTGGAAACATACCCCGACTGACGCATTGCTTAGTTCTGCCTTGTGCTTGTCTGCCTTCGCCCTGCTCCTTAACTTGCTCCTCCTGGCATGCCGCTCTCTGCGCATGGCGAGGAACGTTGCAGCTCCTTGGGGAAGCGAGGGCGCTGCCCTGGCGCTCCACAAGCCAGGCTCGGCGTTGATGATGTTTATTACTGAATCACGCTGCACAGCTTGGGAGCCAGGGTTTTTTTAATTAAAAATGATTGCAATCTGAGACGTAGGGCCCTCTGCCTGCAGGAACGAAGGGACTGCAATCTGACAGTCCGGGGCAGAATCAAACCCTGCTATTTTGCTTGCGCTGTTTAGAAATGCCTAGACAAACAGACAGGACCCCAGTGGGACAGCTAGACTGTCTTCCTTGTGCCTCGGCATGATCAGCATTCCCATTTGCTTTACTCAGCATTCCTACACAGTTGGCCTTTGGTTTAATTTTGAATCTGTTGATTAAATGTGATTTTTTTTTTACAGGGAATTTTACAGTCAGTTTTTAGCACATGGAGAATTTTTATTGTTAATTACCAGGGTATCATTAGACATAGAGTGGATGCTTGAGGGGGAAAGCTGTGCACAGCTAGGTGCCCTCTGCAGCACAAACATTCGGCTCCCAATGTTAACATGATTTGTTTGACTCCTACTAATACCACAATCAAAAATATCATGCCAGTAGCACAGAGCAAACTGGAGTTCAAGAGCTCCCACCTCTGCTAGTGGAAATGAGTGCTAAGGAGCTGCCGTTACTTAAGCCAGCAGAGGATGTTGCCTTGGGTTTTAGCATGTTTGTTTTTCCAGAAATTGTCGCAAAGACACTAGTTTTGTTTTAACTAGACAGAAAGACGTGCCAGAGTTCTGTCTGCAGATCGTAGTGCTGCAAAGTGGAAGAAGTCGGTCTGCGCCAGCACAATGTGAGCATATCTCCGAGGTGAGCTAGTTGATTACACAAGGGACAGGGACTGGCTGCCAGGTCTCCCGGCTGGAGAACAGCTCTGGGCAGCAGCGAGGGAGAGTGTGCAGAGAGAGAAAGTCAAATGTCCAGCGTGGGGATGGAGGGGATTAGCAGAACTGTGGGTTTGGGGATCGTAACATATGAGCAGGCTTTTACACGTAATCCCCTTCTGCATGCTCCATAATCAAGTGCCTTGGTACAAGCACTGTAGATAGTCTTGTATCTCTTCTTTTCTGTAATCGTGGAGAAATCTGTCAACCTCTTTTCAGTAAGTTTCTGCAGGCACAGGAACTTCTGAGCAATTAGCAATTAGAAGTTCTGAGATTTAGTGTGTTAAGTCATCTAGATGAAAAACACTATAGAAGGAGGGAGTATTTTTAAAGCTACGATTCTCATTGCTAGAGCATAGTTATGTAAAAATATTAGACAAAAAGCTGAAGAGAGGTAAGTTGAATCAAATAGGATCATGGGATTGGTTTTGTATGTGGTGTGATCTCTGGAGCCTGGATGTGGAGTGTGCGTAACATGCAGCTTGCCTGGAGGGCATGCACGGCGCCCAAGTGTGAATCGTGTGTGGGATTCCTGCAATGAAAGCCCTGCTTTCTTGCTGCTTTTTTCAAAAGTGGAACATCCATCCGAGGGTTTTCCAGCACTACCACTAGCACATTGAAGCTACCGCATTTAATTTGTATCTGGAGTTTGTACCTATAAATGGCATCAAATGCGCATGTGTCTGCTGTTAATTGGTTGCAGGGAATAGGGCTTGCAGATGCCGCTGTTGCAGCAAGTAGTGAAAAGAAGTCTGTGCCCAAAAATATTTCTGGTTTAAAAAGTATTTTCAGAGGTATTTCGTAAAACTACAAGAAACAGCTACTTTTAGCAAGCCATGTGCCTTTACTTGAGCATGTGCGTGTCTGACGCTTGAGTTAAGGGTTGTATCACCTTACCGTCTTCTTAGGGCTGTTCTCATTGACAGTCATTATAAAATGCCGAGGTCCTGTGCCATATATTGGTGCCATGAGCACCAATACAACTGCGATGGCCAGCTAATGATGAATCAAGGTGATCAGGAGGGGCAGAAGCCTTGAACATGTTTTGAAGAGAGGGTTTGCTGAAGGGAAAACACCACCTTGAGGTTTGTATAAGGAAATAATTTTAAACCAGGAAAATAAAATAACCTTGGAAAAAGCATCTGGATATTACGCAGTTATTCAGAGCTCATAATACACTGTGGTACTGTATGTGGTTCGGTCAGAAACTAAAATTAGGTGATTATGTAAGGAGACCACAGAGTACGTCTGAATAGCTACTGTATTGGGTTAATGATGTCACTCATCTTTATTGAGTCTTCAGCTATTCTATGGCTTGGCTGGGGGGGCAGTGTGAATTCAGGAGTCATGAAATCATAGCCAAGTTAAACTGCAGTGAAGTAAACACAACAGAGCTTTTACAAGGGAAAGCAAAACATCTCCCAACCAAAGGTCTCCTACCGTGACTCCCAGGTGACGTTGTTGCCAGCTGTTATTCTCTGTAAAACTTGAGGAAAGCATATGTATAGCTTTCAAATCAATGACAATACAAATGCTGTGATTAATCTATCTGTTTGCAATTGGTTTGGAGAGATCAGATGAGCTATCAATTTTAGCATTTTGGTTGTTGTCTATGAAATTGGTTATGTTTGCATTGAGGTCCTATTGCTAAGACAATGTGTGAACTCTGCACTGTATACACTGCTGATGTGTATAAATAGATGTATGCCAAACGTAAAGTGAGAATTAAGTTTTATCTACACATAGTAATATGCCTTAGCTTTCACACCAGATACAATCCAAATCTAAATCAAATATCCTATCATATCTTTTATGAAAGTGGTTTATTTGCTCCCCTATGTTACATGCTGTAGCTTTTTCCCACTTGGCAGTGGTATATACATCATACATTTCTCCACTTTCTCCAGGCTTTTTCTGAATAGTGGCCAATTTTACATTTATACTGAGGAGGACCATCAAGTAAAGGCATGTATGCAGACACAGCTGGGTTGATTTCCTCGAATTTTGTGTGGCTGAGAACTCTGATCTGTGTCAGAAGTCACTTGCTGTCATGGTTCTGGTGCCTTTATCTGGAACAGCCCTGTTTCAATGAGCTTTGGGGCTGCCCTCTAAAGTTTCTCCATGGGGTTTCTCTTCCAGTGGCCTTGAGTGCCGGTATCACAGACCCTGGCAGAAAAAGCCTCTACAAGGAAGAAACCTGGAAGTAAATGAAAGCCTGTTTATTTATCAGAAGGTGCCCAGACCTGCAGAGTCACAGGGCTTTAAAATGCCAGAAGTAATTGTTTTGGGGATAACCTGGCGGTGAGTGTTGAGGGTCCACTCTGGGAGCAGGGCGTTGATGGTGGCCGTGGTTTGCAGCCCCGGCAGTGCATGTGTGAGTGCCCATGCTGGCCACGGGCAGAGCTCTGCTCTCCCAGAGCAGAAAGCAAAGGCTGTGTTTGGAAACTCGCTCTTTTCCTAGATATCTACTCCCTTCTTTGAAGTAACCGTTCCCACGCGTTTCCTCTCAGGGGTCCCCCAGGCTCCCACACTCTCTTTTCACTCCCTTCATTTTTAATCCAGAAATCTGCCTGCTTTGGGAAAGTTTGCCTGGGATTGCACTGTACCCATTTGTTTGCAATGAATGAGAAGCATTTTTCATTTTCTCTGAATTATTGTTGCCAGATACCATGTGTACACATGTTGCAGGCCATCTTGCAGAGGGAGCTGGCAAATCTGCAAAGCTGATGCGCAGAGCTTCGGCAACTGAAATGGGCTCCTTTCAGCCAGACCCCTGCTGAGGTCAGGAAACACACATTTATTGCTCTCTGTAAGATTTCAGAAAGAGGGTTTTCTTCAGCTGGATTGAAATATGGAGATTGCAGCCCGGTCTCCCCATTCCAAGCACCTTTCTGTTTTCTCACTGCACTCTCATCCGTCCTGTTTGTTGTGCAGTTTCAGCAATTCTCAGCAGCACAGGTAGCCTAGAGCAAGAGTTAGGCTTTTGGGGAACACTTAGAAAGCACATGAGCGATGAGACTAAAACTGCATGACTTAACACAGTATTAGGACTCTCTTTTCAAGTGTTTTTGCTCCTCTTAAATTGATGATGTGAAAGTCATTGCTGCCTTCCATTGTCTTCAACAGAATGGCTCCATAGTTGTTTGCTATCAGAAAGATGTTGCTTTTTTCTACTTTGTTTTTTGTTTCAACATGTCCCAGACAGTGTGAATATGTATGCCCTGATTAGCATCCCATCAGCTGGCTGATCCAGGACTTGTCAGGCTGGACACAACCTACTTGCAGACCGGTATTGGAAGTGAAGTGCCAGGAGTGAGTAGCTAAGGATTTCTTTCAAAACCTGGTGGGATATTTCACCTCTGCAATGCCAGAGCACTTTCCTTCAGCTTTGCCATATAGCCTGATGTGCCATTATATAGCTGAGCTGCCATTATTGCTTGCCATAGGAAGCACTGGCTGGACGGATGAGTGATCACAGAAGGTTTCTGTTTCGCTGAGCTGGCTTCTGATGGACAAACTGCTGAGTTTGAAAAAGCGTAGGAAAAACAGTCAATCTTTACTGTTCTTCTTAAAATATTTGTATGTAGAAATGCATAAAAGTCCAAGAAGCAGACTATTTGCTTGATTCCTCTTGCTAAACAGTTGTGTGTGTGAATCCCTGTAGGTCTGAGTGAGGCTGGTAACCGCTGAAGGGGCGTCACTCCCCTCCGACCCTTGGACGAGGCTCAGAGGACTTGCTTTGACTTAGTCGGCCCTGAATTGGTCAGGCAGTTGGACTAAATGATCATTGTAGGTCCCTTCCAACTGAAATAGTCTGTTCTATTCTATTCTGAGACTTCTTATGGACACAGACAACCCCACAGCACTGGCAAATCCTGTGCACAACGGAGGCCACTACACAGTTATATACCACTGGTTTGCAGTGTTGTGCCACCGGTAGCAGACTTCTGTTGGATGTGAATGCCAGCCAATGTTTGTATTTCCTTGTTGCGTTGGCCTTGTTGCCCACGGTGATGGTGCTGTGCTCAGGGAGGGTGGCAGAGGCCGGGCATGGAGCGCAGCAGCCCGGTGCCATGGACTACGGCGCATGCGGCTTCTGCATTTGTGTTACTGAGCAGAGCAGGAAAGGGATTTTCCACTGGGCCTCCTGAAGGAGGGCAAAATCAGTACACACAGTGAGACTTCACTGCTGCTTACAGCTCTTGGATGGGGACGGATATAAAGATCAAGACATCAGCTGGGCTGTTTCTAGCATGTGAGAAATTATTGAGCCAAAACACTAAAAAGTGAAAAAGAGGCCCCGTTTTAAAAATATGCTATTTCTTGGGAAAAAGCAGCCATAAATGTCATCAACAGGCTAGGAGAAAAGAAAGGCAATAGTACCAAATGATAAGTGTGACTAGGGGATGTGTGTTACAGAAAGTAGATTTCTCTCATAAGGAACAATGCTTGACAGTTTGAGAAGAGCTGACAATAAAACACATGATTAAATGAGCACCAGAGAGCAGACTCAGCCATAAAACTATACATTTAGTGGCTGTCCTAGCTAAGCCATAGCAGTATTTATTGAGTTATAACACTGGAAGAGGTGAATAAACATGACTGAGACCATGTGGGCTCAGAGGGATTACCTTTAAGAGAGGCTTTACCATATTTGCTCAAAAATCTTCACACAGTGTAATTTTAAAGTACACTTCTGAGTCTGTAGTTAGTGTCAAAGAAGATAGAGGAGATTTATGGTTTATCATGAGATGGGTAAATTAAACCAATACACGAAACTTTTAATGAACTTTCTTGTCCTAAATACAATAGCATTGCTGTGGCTTCTGATTCTGGACACTCCTGTTTTTCATTTATCCTTCAGACAGTGGGGATGGGGAAACAATTTTAGGTTGTTCATTATTTCACCTTGTGCAAAAAAGCATGTCATGCAGGGAAACGTCATGTCACTGATGTCATGTAGGAAAAATCTGTAAGAGATTTGTTTACATTAAATACGGCCAATATCACATCTCTTCTAAAAGAATAGGCAAAGATTTAAAGCGATTTAAAACAATCTACCAAGAGCAGCTGGCCAAAGAGATCTCACGACACAGAGGTGCTTCAATGGTTCACATTAGCACATGATATACGGAACCACTCACAGTCAAATATAAACCAGAGCCTACTACCGAGACTTACTTGCATTGTCCTGTCATAGTCACACATTATTGGCACTAAGAACTCAGCCTAAGGTGTTACCAAGCCTTTCTTAATAGATTAATGGAACAAATTCCAAGGTTTTGGAGAACTTTTTTTAGCTATTCCAAATTTTGTTCCACCAGTTGCCAGAATCAGAAAGGGAGGTTTCTGCACTCCTTGTAAAAATGCCTCGTTATCATTGACTTGCTCTGAGTTTTTAAATGAGATTCCCACTTGCAGCTGCAATGAAACCAGATATCCTTGATAGGAAAAGATTTGCTGTTACCAGAATTTGACCTGCTAGATAAACACCAGAAAAAACCGCTGCAGGACTTTCTTCAGCTCCTCCCAAACATCTGCTTCTTAGGTTGTCTTCGTTTCTTCATCATGGTAGGCACCCAGTCCATGTGAGACCCACAGAAACTTTCTCTTTTGGATATATTTTTGCATTTACTCCCCTTGCTTGCAGCAGCACTTGGTCACCATTGCTTGTCCTTGGGCTACTGCCATATCCCTTCCTCCAGTAATTACTGTTTTCAGGAAGGGCCAGCTCATTGTCTATGATCTTTTTTGATTTAAGGCAGCCCTCTGGGTAGCTCCCAAAAGACAAGATCCCTTTAATTAACTTCAGTGAGCAACAAGACACAAGATTTGTTCCTAAGTCAGATGGGTGCCTCAAAGGTGGAAACTTGGGATACCCACACACTGACAGCTCTGGGAGGTGGGTATCTGTTGGTACCGCACAGTGGTCCATCCCTGGGGCAATGGATTCTGGCTCCACAGCAACTGCACACAGTGGTTGCACATCAGTAAGATGAAATCTTATTTTGGCTGCCGCATGATATCTTGTATAGACTGAAAAAGTTGGATTTAGTTGGGTTCAGGCCTGATATTTGGCAAAAATTTCAGTGTTAAATGAAGGGGATTCCCAAAAGGATGCAACTTGTTGCCTCTGAAGTTATGTCTCTGATGAGTTCCCCATCCAACACCTGAAAGGAATTACTTGAAACAGAGTGAAAAACAAAACAGAAAATATCAATATGCCTCTGTTGAAATTCAGGGTTTGCTCCCACCCAGCATGTGGATGGGAGCATCTTCCTCTCAGAAGGAATGTGGTCTGATTGGAGGAGAGAGAGAAGACACGGATGGTAAGAGGTATGAGGGCTCCTCAGACTGGGCAGACCCATGTGGACTGTGAAGGTGGAGGAGGACTCATCAGGACACAGGAACATCTGGGCAATTGATGAAATGGAAGTTTAGTGCTAGCAAAGAAGTGCTTGCTTGCATTGCACAGAATTAAATTTCCCCAGAGTGCAGGGGAGCCCAAAAGAATAAATTCACAGAGGAGGATGTTGGGTGTTTTCCCAGGGAGACAGGCCTGCCAAGGGCTGTTGGACACCAATGAAACATCTGGCTCAGAAAGTTCCTGAACTGCAAATTGTTGGAGCTGGGGTGGGGTTTCCAGGGAAAATACCACCCCCAATTTGCTTTTTTATTCTACTCTTTCCTTTCCCAGCTGAGGACAACTACCAAAGATGGGGTATTTGGAGATCTTCATCCTTGCCCTGGCTGTGCAGCCACTCTCACACCCAAAGGACCTGCCTAGTCCTGAGGAAAAGGAGTCTCTGTAACTTTTGAAATTCAGAGTTATCCAAAGTTGATCTCCAAGCTGTGGGGGTTTTTTTAAGGAAATTTTCCCTCTCCAGATTAAAACTGTTATTAAAAATAATACCAAATGCTAACAAGGAGTGCCTCTTGACCCCTGTTTGTATCTCAGAGGGGAATACTTTTAACCTGAAATAAGGGAATATTTGGACATGTTTACAGTATCTGTGATACCAGAGATTAACGTGGGAGTAATGAGACAGTCAAAGAAGACAAAGCTGTGGGAGAGCACCAATGGAGAGGGAGAAAAGAAGGGTAAATTAGCAAAATGGTAAGAGCACAGTGAAATGTTGTCATGGCTTAATCCCAGCCAGCAACTAAGCCCCACCCAGCCACTCAGTGGGATGGGGAAGAGAATCAGAGGAGTGAAAGTGAGAAAACTTGTGGGCTGATATAAAGATAGTTTAAGAGGGAAAGCAAAGCAAGCAAAGCAAAACAAGGAATTCATTCCCTCCTTCCCATAGGCAGGCAGATGTTCAACCATCCACAGAAAAGCAGGGCTCCATCACGTGTAATGGTGACTTGGGAAGACAAATGCCATCACATCCCCTACTTCCCTCTTTTTCTCCCAGCTTTATATGCTGAACATGATGGCACGTGGTGTGGGATACCCCTGGGGTCAGTTGGGGTCAGCTGTCCTGGCTGTGCTCCCTCCCAGCCTCTTGTGCCCCCCCAGCCTCCTTGCTGGTGGGGTGGGGTGAGGAGCAGAAAGGGCCTTGACTCAGTGTAAGCCCTGCTCAGCAACAGCTAAAACATGCCTGTGTTACCAACACTGTTTCCAGCACAAACCCAAAACAGAGCCCCATACCAGCTACTGTGAAGAAAATTAACTCTATCCCAGCCAAAACCAGCACAAATGTCTTGAAGCTCTGGAAATCCCAGGACACGTGAAATAGCTAAGAGAAACTTGAAAGAGAAACAGAAAGACTAGGGGGACTGTACAAGGATCCAGTCTTTGTATGTGAATATTGCCAAGAAAATCAACAGCTTGGATATACTTATTTACATTCCTGTGAAACTGGAGTAATTCCATGACAGTCAATGGAGCAGCTCTGGTGAGGATGCCGGTGGCTTTAGACCTGCTAGGACCACCTGGGGATACGGCATGCAGCTATGGGCCAGGGACTGATGTTTGTATCTTCTCTGGAGTGACAGAGAAGCAAGTGTTCCTCATCCAGTGTGCTGGCAGACAGGAAACCAAAGGTTTGGGGCAGTGAGAGGAAACCTGCACCTGCAGCTCAGCCCATCCAGGGCTGGGTTTGCTGTCAAAAAGCTAGAGAAGTTGCTCACAGAAGTTCAGGCCTGTGGGTAATTACAGCAGCCCTTCGCAGCCTTCAAAAGCCCATCGTGTTCTTTGCCATTTCTTCAGCTGTGAAGTGGAAAGGTTTCCACACTTGTGAGTGATCCTTTTGGGGAAAACTGAACAAAATGCCATAGTTTCAAAGTGAAAAAGCCAACAGGGAGTGAAGACGTCTCAGTGCTGACCTCAAGTACAGGCGTTCAGTGCCTGTCCAAGGAAACTTCCCAGCATGAGGCTGAGCTGAGCACCGTGTTTCTGTCGCTGGCTGCTGCTGTGGCTTGTCTGAAAGCCACTGGGATTAATACTGCTAGAATATATGGTTTGTTTAGCTATTTTTATTGACCCGTGAATATACCTACTGTATAATTTATTGTAACGTTAGTAGTTCAGTTCTGTGATGTTTGCTATAGAAAATCTTCACTTCAAGCCAGAGGGGAAATTTTGCTAGGGTGAGGAGTGCAGGCCTGGCCTCTGCCTCGCTTTTTTTCTTTTCCATTGCAACACAATTAACCTTTTCATTAGAAGAGCTCTGTTCCAAATAAGCAAACTTCTCAATGTGTATTACTGAGCCATTTCAAGCTGTCTCTTGCTTTGGAACAAAATATCTTTGTTCCAGCCATGCATGACATTTGAAGACCTATTTATACAATGTGTCAGCTCCATTTGTTTTCTTCATCCTGATATTTTCCTCTGTATTTTTGGTTAGCCATCCAGCTTGCAAGGAGCGAGGCTGCTGCTGGTTTCCTCCTGCGCTGTTCCAGGCCGAGGCACTGGCTGCCTTTGGCCTTTCTCCCCTTCTGTGGGCAGAGGTGAAGCAACCCCAAATCAAACAGTTTTTCCTACTTCATCCTCTCTGCACTGAGACCAGCACCACCAGACAGCTGTGGGACGGAGAGCGTAGAGAGCTTGCAGAAGGACCTGGTACTACCACAGTTTCCTCCGTGATGCCCTGCCTGTGGGTGACGCTGCCTGTGGGATGTACACAGCTGCAATCCCTGATGCTGGGGGGCACTCTCTGAGGGCCAGATTTCCAAGTTGCATCACTAAATATGCCCTCCTGCAAAATACCTGCTTTTTCCTTAAATGTTCATAATTTGTCCCAAGTCTCTAATCAGCCCTTCTTGTCTGACAGCACAATGCTAACCGATGCAACAAAACCCAATGTAAAATTTAAAAAAAAAAAAGATCCTTACCAAGACGTTGACTAATAAAACTTACCGTCCTCCTGATTTTAGTATTGAGTAAGTATAAATAATTATGGGGTTTGGTCCATCCTCTCCCTTGTAAATAATTTATCTAACTTGGGACACATCATCTCCTTCCAGCAGGGAACCAGGGTAGTGCTGCCCTGCTACTCAAGCAGTGACATAGTGTCTGTCCCAGTGCTGGCACTAGCTACTGACAAAGGAAAGCTTAAGTCCTTTTTGAAATCTTTTGCACAACCTGCCAGCTGAAGGCTTCAAGCTGCTTTAACACGTGCAGGATGCCAGGGAAGTACTGCAAGCCTTACTTTAACCAGAAAATGAGGCTGAAGGTGCCAGCCCAGCGGTGGTAAGTCTGGGGCTGCAATGGCAAAACCCCACCTGCTCTCTCCAGTATCATCCTCACCAGGAAGGTTGGGGGAGGAAGGTGAAACAGCTCGGTGCAAGCAAACCTGCTCCTCCCAGCTATTATGTGGCCCACATAAAGCCAGGGAAGACTTCAGCGGTGGCCTTGTGCTTCCCCATCCACATAACAGGAGACAGAAGGTTTGGGCTGTAAGATCAGAGATTAATCTTCAGAGCACCTCACAGTCATGCTTTACGTAGACACTCCATCCAGCTCTTGGGCAACTCTACGATCTCTGCTGAACGTGAAGCTGGAATTCATTTCCATGCCAAATAATGTGTGCCATATTGGATCAGACTACAATCAGCAGCCTTTGTGCCTGGTGGATGGGCTTCTGCTGCAAGGAGTGGAGGTGGTGGTATGTGAGGAGGAATGCCTTCAATACCATGTGCTTCAAAAGCAGTGCTTGCAAGCTTTGCTTTCTGTTCCAGCGGCTGGGCTAGAGCTGCGTGCATGGCCTCACTCGGCACAAATGAAACCAAGGCATCCATATGCTGTACATTAAGAGAAAGCGTGTTTGATCTCCTGCTCCTGACTCTCTGCTCAGAAGCTCTCTCTTCCTCTCTGTAGCAGCTTTGAGTACAGAGCCCAGTGTCAAAACCTGTAAGTCTGCATGCGTTTATCGGCTCTGTGATGGGAACTCCAGCACTTAACACAAGACCGTTGAGAAAATGTTGCTGGCCACAACCACAAAACCTGCCCTCATCTTTTCCATGATGGTGGCAGAAAAGAAAATTCCTCAAGTTGTATTTTCCTATTTAAAGATGAGGGAAAAGGACTGCCAAAGTGGATGGAATGTAGTCCAACTGATGCAACACCTGGGTTAGCAAAGCAAAACATAAATCTCCTCCGAGTGCAGGAACTGTGGCCATGCATGGCCAAGGCTACCAAGAAGCCACTGCAGCCTTGCATGGGCAAGGGAAAGGTTGGGTAACACCAAGCTTCAAGCCTACCACTGGGTTGATTACTGTATCAGTGCCTACCATGCTTAATTTTGAGTCTCTTATTGCAGTCATCCATTAATGTTACGTTCTGCTAAGAAGCTACAGACATCTCTGATCCATATTAAAGATTCTGGTGAGATAGGAGAGGAAAGCTCCACTGCATAGAGGACTTGCTGGCTCTTCAGCATTGCCCCATGTGTGTTGGGAAGCGGCCAATACTGCAACTTGGAAGTAGTACAATTGGGAAGAAGCATAAGCAACAACCAAGTAACAATAGAAATGAGTTTTATTTTGTAAAAAGTTATAAAATGAATATTGTACAAAAATAAAGTCTGTAGAGAACTTTGGTTGATTAACACAAATGACTGAGACATAAATCGCAGGTGAAGTAAAAAACTCCAGAGAAGCACGCTCCTGTCTTCAGTAAGGTCTAAAAAATAAAAAAAAAAATCACGAACTTTACCCTTTTGTATTTTGAACATAGTGATTTGCTTTGGTTGCAGCCTCTTCAAGCTGCGCAGAAAATGCTTTGGGGCAAGTTTTCAGCAACAGGGGCAAGTGCAAGCACACCTCTGAGCACTGCACCTTGTCAACCGCTCAGTAGCACAGCTGACCCTCAGCTTAGCAGGCTTTTACTGTCCAAATCATGCCAATGCTAGTGGTGGTATCAGCTGTACCATTCCTACCCAGCGTGCAGGGTAAGGTATCCCCATGGCGGTGCAAGAGCAGACCCTGTGGGTGGGCTCCGGAGCTGCCCTCTGCCCAGGAAAGCAGCGGAGGTCAGGGCTGAATCACATTTCATACACCTGGTACATCTTTCTATGCCTGTTCTGGACTTTTTTGACCTCTAGACCCTTCTTCTGTGGTGCCCTGAGGGGCCCAGGCAAAATGAGTATGGAGAGCCATTGCATGCATGAGATAAAACGTCAGACCATCGTTTTTTGGTTTCCAGTAGGGATTTTTTTTCTTCCTGTTGTTTTCGTGGGAGTTGATGCTTCACTGGTTGCCAGGTACGTCTAGTGACACGCACTGCTGCTCCTTCAGGAAAAAAGTCTCCAGAACGAGAGCTTGTGTTAGCGGTCAGGTACGAATGCCTTTGCTGTACAACCTCCCTTATCCTAAGGAAACTCAGACTGTTCTGCTGTGCGGGTATGATCCGGTAACATTTCAGCAAATTATACAAAACATTTTAGTTATTTAACACAACTGTTTACCTGCAGGCTATATTAAATCCAGGGCTAACTAGTAAGAGGGATTTAACCTCTTCTATATGGAAATACGGAAGGAAAAGCTTAAATAAATATAACAAGAAATTATAAGGCTAAATGTGATTATTTTCCATTTGTCAATAGTTATATGAGGTCAGTTGGCAAAAGTGTGAGAAAAAAATGTGGCTACATTTAAAATATGACTAGAATTAGTTTTTCTAACAAATTGCTAATGTTGAGCCAAGCCCTAGAGCCATTGCTGCTCCTGTGCATATATGACTGCAGTAATTTTCAAAAGTATTAGTGAACAGGAGGAAGGGCTGCAGGCTTTGGCGCTATATTTTGTGAACATAACCAGGATTTTGTTTAAAAGAAAAAAAGGTAAAGTAAGTGATTTTTTGCATTCAAGTTAACACTTTCAAACAAAAGCATGGACCGTTGTTCCCAACTTTGTTATCCCTCTGTATCTTCCAAGCACCTTCTACTTTGGCACCTTTGAAAAGAAACTTTAATAAATAAGGAAAGTAGACTCATTACTGAACTGTAATAAATAACAATAACTTAATCTCAATAAATATCTTCTGTATATTTATGTCTCTGAATGGATGCATTGCATCGAGTAGTCTCTGCTCACTCACAATGACCAAATAGAAACGTAGTTACGCAAGTGACGTTAGTCCTCTGTAAACCAAAAGAAACACATTTTGTGTAGGCCGGGCTTGTTATTTCTCTTACTATACTAGGAAGAAGTGCTTAAAAACTTAATTTGTTTTCATAGGTAGCAGAAGAATGAAATCCTACTCTCCTTTTGAAGAAACACGAGATGGAAATAACCAAACTCAACCAGTAAGTGGAACTGTTTTGCTTCCTATCGATACTGGCCCTAGAGAACTTCAGCCTGGGAATTTTGCTATTTGCCTCATATCACCTTACTTACAAAGTTAATCTTGTTATAGCTTAGAAGTTGCCCTAAGTGCTTAGGAACCACCCTTCAATGAGTACAATGTGTCTTTAGTAAAGCTGAGGACACAGGGGATGAGTAAGGTACTCCTAAGCCGCTTCTCAGCCAAGCTTCCCGGCACAGATGGTATAACTACAACACAGTGTGGTATGGCAGGGTTGGGTCTTTAAGCACGTTCCTCGTGGATCCGAGTCTCACTGACGGTGGACTGTGTCAAATGGGAAAGGGAGGGCGCACGCCATCCAGCTGTTGGCATCGTCACCTGAGCTTTTATTTACTTTCCTGTAGGATGTCAAAAGCCTCCATCCTCCTATGCCGCCTTGTGCTCCCCTGGCCTGGGCTCTCATGACCCCTTATTCTGCGTTCTTGGTCCTCTTTTCTCTACTCTCAGCAGACGCTTCCCCGGGAACCTTGGTCCCTCTCTTTGAATCGTAGCAGGAC
>NW_009267230.1:4690777-4698749 GCF_000687185.1 Egretta garzetta
CTGGCGCCTCCCCTGGCGTGCAGCCGTCAGACGCATCCACACCTTTTTGCGGAATGTTTTTTCAGTATGTGGTAAACCAGGTTATCATCCAAAAAGGACAGGTCATCATCAAAGGCTGTGGGTCTGCAACAAGCTTGCCTCACTTTGTCAGTGACTAGTTTTTTCTTTCTGGTTAGGTTTTTTAAAATTTTGTCATAGGTTGTCTCGGCTGCATCACAAGATCCACTGCAATACCGGAAAATTAGCTCTTCTTTGGTTTCGTATCCCAAATCCAAGTCAGTCACATTTAAATGTATTTCTGTTAAGACACATCCCCGATTTTTGCCCTTTTGATTCCTCCTTCCCTTTCTGCTGGAATTCTCTACATTTGTGGCTGCATTTTGCCGGTTTCTCTCCCGCCTAGAAAAAATTGGAGCCTGCTTATCCGGCGACCTCCTCAGTCTCTTAATGGTGGCTTGAATAAAGTCCACTACCTCATCGAATTGATCTGGATAATCCTCTGGCATATTAGCTGTTTGGGAAAGAGAGAAAAGTCTTTGTCACATGTCATTTGTCACTAAGTTTGCCCATTTGTGGCTAAAAAATGTTAAGACACATGCAAGCTGCTCTGCCCATCACTTCACAGCGTGCCCAGGACACTCAGAAATCAGGAGGGATTTGGAATGGTTTAGATCATCACGGAAACTCATTTGGGGAAGAATAAAGGAGATATGTATGTATCTCTGTAGGTGCCTGCTGATGCTTGGTAGCACTCCAGCACATCTTTCAATATTGAATGAGCCCTGTCAGAATTGTGGGAAGGAAAAGCACGTAACGATACGAATATTAGTTAATGGGTGGATGAAGCTACTGTAGAGAGGTTATACTGGCTCTTCCCAGCAAAGCAGAGAAAGGATGAGGTTTCTTTAAAGCAATTTTGTGATTATAACTGTTAGCTGTTGTATTTTCACACCAGCAGCAGTTAGTATTGCCAAAGCTACCTAACAGTAAGGTTTTGGGGCAGGACAGAAAGAGGAGCTTCCTGGGGCAGCAGACTGAGCTCTTATTCCTGACCAAATGTTTGCTTTTTTACTGCTTCTAGGGCATAATTGTTGTCAGAGCTTTTGAAAAATTTCTCATGGAAGTATTTTGTATCACAAGATGCTGATTAGACTGAGTAGAACTAGGTCAGAATAGAAGTATTATGTTAATTTTCAAGGGAAATATTATTAATGCATTTTCTTTTCATGAAGTTAAAATACCTATTTCTTTTTTCATTTGATATATACTGTACCAGTGATAAATTATTCAAGTAGATTAAATGTTGAAGTCAATGAAATGTTTTGCTACTAGCAGAATGAACATCTTCAAAGAGGGTGAAATTGAATGTGTTCTGAAATGTTTTCAGTTTTGAGCTTTTCAGCATGGTTTGGAAAAAAATCACATTTTGAAACCTTTGAACTTCCCATGGACTAAATCCCTCAATATGATCTGCTTTAGTCAATACAGTGATTTTATGGAGGCTGTCAGAAGCCTGTATGCAGGTGCCCTTTTATTGTATTATTAGTGACTGCCTCTTAAACACATAAACTACATTGCAGTATTGAGATATTTTTTTTTGGTGCCAAAAATCAAGCCTTAAGGACTCCCTTTGCAGTAAGACCTAAGAGGATGTTTCTTTCTCTACTTAACTCCTAAGTGCCCACCCACATAACAGACCAGCACCCGGCCCGGCATGCACAGGAGCTCCATCTCCAGAAGGACCCCTACAAACATCCCAGGAACTGCAAACATTGGGAAAGGTGATACCCAACACAGTGCACCTGGCCAGGGGTTTGCACCTCCACTGAGCCATGAAGGCTCACGTTTGGTCAGGTGCTGAGACAGGAACAGAACTTCAGGCAAAGGCTCAGTGCCATGTTTCCCTGATGAGCACCGTAACAGACAGGAGCCCTGATGGGAGACCAGGCAGTGCACGTACCCAGCCCACATGCCATGGCATGGACTCTGTTAACAGGAGAGAGGAAGACATGAGGCTGCCTCCCATTGCCTACCTAAGGTGCACCTTCATATCCTCAACAGAAGCATCAAATACAGAGGAGATGGGGGCAGCAGGATTTTAACTCTGCTAGCACAAAAGCCTGCTGAAACACAGTGCATCTGCACATAATGAGGAACATGGACCTCTCCCCAAAGCCGTCACATCTTATAGGCCCCCCCTCCATGATAAAACAGCGATGGATCAGAAGTATATGGTTTTTCATGGATGGATCCAGCAAAATAGCATAGACTGGTAAAAGAGTAATGAAGGCAGACAATCTTGTACCTTCACATAATGAGTGTGGCACATCCTGCACCAAGCCCCATATTCCTGTGACACCAGTGCATCCTTCCTGCACCCCTCTGTCATTACTTCTGTAGCAGGTACCAAAATACCCACTATGAGCCATACCTATTGGAAAGGGGTGGCTTGGATAGATGTGTCTATTGGATGCACACCCGGCTCTGTTGCAGGACAGGCTGGTATGCCTACACCATACGAACAGAGCCCTACTGAGCAAGGTCCAGGTCAAGGCGATGGGTGGGCTACATTCCTTAAAGGCAAGAAGGGATAGACACCTCGCTAGACTCAGTCAAGCAAGATGACCCGAGTGGAGCTCACACAGCCCCCGCTGCTGAAGTACAGGCTTAGCCCTGGCACAGGTACAGATGGAAAGGAGTTTGGCAGGAGGCACTTGGTGCTGTGGGACTGGGTGGTTTCTAGGTTTGCACAGAAACTAGGTTTATTAGCTTATAACCCAATAAGGGAAGGATGATGGCCCTGAGGAGATGGCTCTAGCTGTGCCATTCTCCAGTCTCACCTTCAAATTATTGCTCTCATACTACTGTGACTACCCCAGTCTACACCTCTGTCACATACTCCTGGCCCAACCCTTGTAGCAACAGTATGACGCAATGAGATATTGGCTATGGAGAGTGAAATATGACCGCCAGGGAAGCATACTAGGGTTTAATGAAATTCATGCAATGGTCAACCATCAGGGAGACTGTTACAGGGAAACCCAGCCTACACTTGGAGATTCTTGCCTGCAACCTTCAACCTCATAGTTATCCCAAACCTGGTACGCTGCCAGTGCAGTGAGGGGAGTAAGTGTCCCCCACCTAAGAAACAAAACTGTGGATTACCTGAAGAGATAACAACACAACTAGGCACATAATTACCAGGGAGGTAATTCGAGATAGCCAGTATGGCTTCACCAAGGGCAAGTCCTGCCTGACCAACATAGTGGCTTTCTATGATGGTGTGACACCAACAGTGGACAAGGGAAAACCAACAGACGCCATCTATCTGGACTTCTGCAAAGCCTTTGACATGGTCCCCCATAGCATCCTTCTCTCTAAATTGGAGGCCTATGGATCTGATGGGTGGACTGTTCGTTGGATAAGGAATTGGTTGGATGGTCGCATCCATAGGGTAGTGGTCAACAGTTCGATGGCCAGATGGAGACCGGTGACAAGTGGTGTCCCTCAGGGGTCCGTACTGGGACCCATGCTGTTTAATATATTCATCAATGACATAGACAGTGAGGTCGAGTGCACCCTCAGCAAGTGTGCAGATGACACCAAGCTGAGGGGTGTGGTTGACAAGCCAGAAGGACGGGATGTCATCCAGAGAGACCTGGACAGGCTGCAGGGGTGGGGCCGGGGGGAACCCATTCGGGTTCAAAAAGCAGCCCAGAAGGCCAACCCTACCCTGGGCTGCATCGAAAGAAGCATGGCCAGCAGGTCAAGGGAGGTGACTCTGCCCTTCTACTCTGCTCTGGTGAGACCTCACCTAGAGTACTGCGTCCAGCTCTGGAGCCCTCAGCACAAGAAGGACATGGACCTGTTGGAGTGGGTCCAGAGGAAGGCTACAAAAATGATCCGAGGGCTGGAGCCCCTCTCCTATGAGGACAGGCTGAGAGAGTTGGGCTTGTTCAGCCTGGAGAAGAGAAGGCTGCAGGGACACCTGATTACGGCCTTTCAGTACCTAAAGGGGCCCTATAGGAAAGATGGGGAAAATCTTTTCAGTAGGGCCAGCTGTGACAGGACAAGGGGTGATGGGTTTAAACTAAACCAGGGTAGGTTTAGGCTGGATATAAGGAAGAAATTCTTTAGAATGAGGGTGGTGAAACACTGGAACAGGTTGCCCAGAGAGGTAGTGGAGGCCCCATCCCTGGAAACATTCAAGGACAGGTTGGATGGGGCTCTAAGCAGCCTGATCTAATTAGCGGTGTCCCTGCTCACTGCAGAGGCGTTGGACTAGATGACCTCTAGGGGTCCCTTCCAACCCAAAACATTCTATGATTCTATGATTCTATAACTTTTAAACTGCTTGCAATTCAAGTGCACAAATATCACCTACGCCTGTGACAGTGCTATATGCAGGAGCCTACTCTGGTTAAATATTAATCAGACAGTTATTAGGATTCAAGCACTGTCCTGTCCAAGTCAATCAAAGTATGCCCTGGAGGGTAGATAAAGAGGAGGAAAGGTCCATATTGCGTACTGTGTCCCCTCTCAGAGCCTACGCTGACATCTATCCCGCTTCATGTGTGGTCACTACCCCAACTGCACCAAGGGAGCTAATGTTGCTGAGAGCTTTCTGCGCTGCCAGTGGCCTACGACATTTAAGGTGGAGGAAACACACCACGGAAGAGCCCTGTGCAATGCTGCTAATGCAGGCATGGGGTGTCAACACTGCAGAAGGTGGAAGCCGTAGGGCAAAACGTAGATTGCGTAATCTAAGCAACAGTGTACCCAACTAGAGAAGCCCTACCTACACACATGGACGTGCTGCAACCAGAAAATGGGGGAACTGGCTGCACAATTGATCCTGCTAATCTCACCAAGGCTATAACACAAACCATGCAAGAAGCACTTCAACTGTAACCTAGGATGAGGTGTGCATGGCCAATACATTTAATGGAGCCAGGGATCCCTGCTCAGTTCATCCCCTATTGCAACATCAGGCGACTTGGTAGACTCACTGGGAGGGCTGCCAGCACTGTGAGTAAGATGAACGCCAATTTTCCGTCTCCAGGGTGGACTTCCCCTTCAGCCCAGGGGACTGGAAAACATCCCAAGCAGATATCCAAATCTGTTGAGAGGACTCTTGCATGCCAGTATTTGGAGATTACATCATGAGAGGAGACACAAGGCAGTTGGGTGATATTAGGGAACCAGTGGGAAGAGTGGGCACAGAGCCCCCCTCAAGAAAATGTGCTGGACCTACTGACCCTGGTCAGTGTCTGCCCACCTACAACCACGCATGCTGTCACACGGCTATGTGGGTACACCACGTTAATGTAACCGCAGCTGCCTTGCTCAGTGAGTCCTCGCAAGGTGCTATAAGCAACAACACCCCCTGTCTGCCTGCGGAGCTCCAAACTAGTCATGATCAATGCAACAATGCTGGTTTTGGCAGCTTCCAACTGGACTGCCAAGGTACCCCAGGTTTGCTCCCATAATTTAGCACTGTTCAAGGAACACCTCCAGTCCCCACAACCAGCCAGCCTCTGTCTGGTACCACTCTGAATTATTACACAGTCCCACAAAGCCAAGTTTCAACACACACTCAGCAGTGTGGGCCTGTGCTCTCAGTACTGCATCACGTGCAGCTAGACCCAGCAACCACTGAACCATGGACCCAAGCAATGGGGCTCATACTGATCGCATGTGGCTTGGTGCTAATTTTCTGCTGCTTAATGAAGCGTAGTCATCAGTGTGACTACAAACAGTACTAGGAGTGGCTCACAGGGGTTTGAAGGAAGCCTTGACAGCCAGGAGTGAAGTGAGAGTTGACTTAGCAGCTTGTGCCAAGGTGTCAGTCTTGACTCAGTAGGGATATTCAGCTGTCCAATGACTATGGATGCAAAGCCTGAGATCCTGAAACAAAATGCTGTAAAAAACTGCTGAAGCAGACCCTGGGCAACCAAATGGAAATGCCAGCATTAACACCAGGCATGATGGGTTGAAACAAGGCACTAGAGCTAAGTGCTAAGGCAGCTACCACCAGACATCATACATGAATAAGCAATAACCACTGACCAAGGCCTAAAGACCATAAAAGGCTAATGGACAGAAGGAAAGGTGGAGAAGACTGACAGCAGGACCACCTTATCCTGATGGGCACTTGGTAGATGTGCTCCAGGGATGCTGACACCTCTCTGCACCACAGCTACAGCTACTCAACTGAGGGGTCCTTAGTTACCCTTCTGTCTCCAACACTGCTTAGAAAACATTCATAGTCTCAGAATGAAGGTCAACAGCCCAGCAGCTTTGCTTCTCTGCATGGACTGCACTGACTTGACCGTGCAACAGACAGAGCTTTCCATGGGGATTTCACACCCCTGGGAGAAGCATTTATTATAATCCCTTCTTGTAACATACACAGCTAGCACGTGTGTATATGTGTGCTGTATTTACACATACAAATGTGCCTAATTATACACACACACATTTTTCAAAACAAACTAGTTTACTGACAACACTTGCCTTCTGGTGGAAAAGCTGAGAGAACAAACACACGACAGATGCCTGTCACACTTACAAAGTGCCAGCAGAAAATGCTCAGATACCACAGCAATAAAAGCAGTAAAGATCCCTGAGCAGCAGTCCCTGGTCCCAGGCTCTGGGGTGTGAAGGAACTAGAATTTAAAAATCCGAAGTCACCTAGGATACAGGGTGGGATGGGACGGGACAGCGTAGGACAGGATGTGATAGCCCACAGCAGCATCTGATGAGCACAGGTTAGGGAAGGTTGGCTCACACATGTGACGCACCTCCAAGCAGGTGCTTCCTGCGGGAAAGGACCATATGTCCTGGAAATGCAGAATCCTCCCTCAAGGAACACAAGGCCTCTGCGTATCTTGTTCAGAGCGTGGGAAGAAGGCTCACAGACCCTGCTGGGGCAGGGTGATGGGCTGAGCCCCACCACTTAGACTGTGGTGCCACGAACGCTCACAAGGCTGGCGCAAAGTCATGAGGTTTGGTTTGGGTTTTACATCACATTTCTGAAAGCTGTTTCCTGACTGTCCAGCTGCCTGGGAGAATCCCTTGAAGGTGGTCTGTGCGTGGGCATGCGCATGCATTTTTGCACCGCCTCTGCCTAGCAGCTTGCCTGGGGGAGCTGCGGCCAGCACGCCTGTCCTCTTCCCGCTCATCTCGCCCTCCTGCAGCTCTCCTCCACATTCCCTCTTCCAGTGCCATGCCAGGGACCTGACCACCCAGGCAGGAACAGGCAGAGCCTCTTCCTCTGGTGGCAACCAGAGCATGAATCTGCTTTCTAGCACTGGAGTATCAGGAGTGTGGGGTATGGATGGCAGCTCATGTGCCTGCCTGCCTCTGGGCACCTTCTCTGTCTCCCATGTCCAGCTGAACCAGAGCTTTTGATCTGCCAGGAGTTTCTCACATAAACAGAAAATTAATAATAAAAGCAAAAAAAGGAAAGAATGAAACATCACAAGACGGGTGCACATGGGAATCTTCACAAGAGTGACCAGGCTGGGGGCAGAGTTGGTGAACATCCAATGTCCAGAACTCCAGAAGTCAAACAAAAAAAGAAGAAATGAGACTTAATTAAAATACTAATTAAAAAAAGAAAAGGAATATTTGTATCTTCTAATTGCCACTTGCAAGCTGTTTGCTTGCTTTCTGAACCTTTAGGGCACACTCAGATCATAGTTTTGACCCAACCTCTTGGGTTAGGAACGTCCCTCTCAAATGCAAACTGAAATTATCGCCTTGCTGCTGCTCCCTGGAACCTGAAGCTTTGACCTGCCTGTCCCCAAATGCAGTCCCTGTCCCCTGGGCACTGCAAGAGTTGGCAGTGCGGACAGGCGCAGGATCCAGCAGCCAAACACCCGTGGTGCTCCCCACTGGCCGCTGCAGAAAGCCACCCCAGAGCTCTGCTTTGGGCACACTGGGAAACATTCCTTCCCCCAGCCATCCT
>NW_009267230.1:4698787-4709791 GCF_000687185.1 Egretta garzetta
GCCAGCCATTGCATTTCCATTAGAGACACCATGTGCCAGGAGGACTGGGATCTGATGCCTGCGCTTTTAAGAAGAATAAATTAGACAGTGTTTAGATATACTTCTACATAAAACAGGTCTAAATGAATATCCAAACCAAATCCATCACATTCTCAAGGAAAGTCTCCACTAAGGAAAAATGGAAAATTTATTTCTCTCGTTCAAATGTGATCACAATTACATTTTGTAAAACTATTCCTTTCATTTCATTAGCAACAGATTTATTTTACAGCCAAATATTCCCCTGCAGTGGCAGTAACCCAGCATGGTAGAGCAAGAAACCCTCAGTTTGTACCTGACCACTAATTCATTTCAGTGGGAACAGATGGATCATCAGCTTTTGAGAAAAAATTCCAGTTACTCATTTTGGTGCCTGGTTATGGATTTAAAAGGCTAACTACAGTCCCTTGTGACTATGCTGTCTACTACGGTTTATAAGAAAAGCTTAAATTCTATTAATTGCAAAATAATAATTTATGTAAGTGGGTATTTCTTCTTTTTTTCTTTTAATCTCATAAAACTTGATGTTTTAAGATATTTGAAACTGTTTGTACTTTACAGAATAGTTTTCCATACTGATCTCAGGAAAATGTAATTGCATCACCGCAGAGTCACTTGGCACTTTGCATGTACTGAATTAAAGTGATGTAATAGAAGTCACATAAGGTATGCTAAAAACGATACAATCAGATTTTTGTTTTACACTATAGCTTTCATGCATACATCTGAGGCAGTGTATACCTACTACATCAAAACATCAGGCCAAACATACAATGAAATTACCAGGATATCTCACTTAAGAACAGCTGTCTTTCAATTAGAGAAGTTCAAACAGCAGCATTCAGGCTCTAGTTTAAAGTATGCTTTTAAAGTTCAAGGGGGTTAATCCAGCTCATTATAAGGGTAATCATTATTTAGAAAAATTCAGATCCAGATCTCTGTTAGGAACAAATGGCTCTTTTTCAAAAACAGATCTGGTACTGTAATCGGGGCCCTTCATAACTGAAATACTTTAGTTTCCTTTCTTTTCTCGTTATTTTTTAAGTTTCCTCCAAAGTTCTACTTACAAAGACATTTCTTCTTACATCATTTACTAGTGGGAAATAGACAATTAATGTGCCTCTAACAGTGACTGCAACAAATCATCCTCATTTTTTTGTTGCTTATGAAGATTACTCTGGTATACCATTTATTCATTAATTATTTTTTTGCTTTGTAGTAGTGTTTTCAGGTACTTATTGTAGTGGACATGCCCTGTCTGAACACAGAATCCCTCCATCTCACACCACAAAGACGTACTTTATGAGACCCTTGGAGTAACCTGTTTGTGGAAGTGCAACCTTAGCAAGGATAAAAATTACTAATGATGTGATGATCATTCTGCTTTGCAAAGTAAAAAAGCAAAAAAGCATCAGCTGTGATGGGGATAAACCATTTATTTTATTGAAAATGAAGTATTTTTCATGAAAAATAAATCCTATTATGCAGGCATCAAAGCAAAGGCACGTGTTAAAAATAGTTCTGCTGAAAGGTTTTCAGGATTTAAACAATTAAAATATCACCTTTCTGAGGCATGACTTTGCTTTCATGCCTTGCATCAAAATCTGTGGGGCTGAGAGTGAAATGGAAACCAGTCGGTTGTGTCCATTAGGAAACAGAGCATCAAACACAGCAGGGTCAGCTCATCTTTAAATGTTTAATACAGCTCTGGTTCACTACCTCCCACCCTCCCTCGCCAGCTCCCAGGACACGCTGCGTCCCCCCCTCCGCCTCAGAGCACCCTTAGAAATGGAGCCTCTCCCCAGTGTCACTTGTCTCTCATCAAGGTAAAGTGCTAAGTAACCTGGGGGATGACTCCAGAGCCACTCGCACCAGTCAGGTATGGTAAGGCAGCACCAGAAAAAGGCGCAGGGTTAATCTTCCTGACGTGCTTGCTCTTGATGGGGCAGCCAAGTTTTGTGTTTGTAGCTCACTAGCTAACACTGCCGCCGCCCACGTGTTGCAAATCTGCAGAGTACTTGGTATTTTCACACAGCCATGCCTGGCAGTGCCTCCCCTTGCATCCTTTGCCTGCTTTCTCACAGGTAAGAAATGCTGGTTCCCACCGGGAGAAGAAAGGGGAGAAACAATAGGACTATCGTAATTGCTGCCAGCTGGGGGAATTCCCTGAGAGCAGGGGAAAACAGCAAGGTCAGATGAACTGGGTGAAGTAAAGGAAGCTGCCTTGCAAGCTGACGTGTCCACAAGAGTTTCTTGTTCTTCACCTGGTCCAGGTGGGGATGTTCACAAGATCCTGCCCACCTTTGGGCTGACACCCGGGGCCGGGACCCTCCTCGGGCCTCACTGAGGTGGGCAAAGCGGTGTCTCATTTGGCTGTCCAGCAGCAAAGGAGCAGCCTGAGGATGTGTTCTTGCCTCTGATGCAGAGCTTTGAAGGGATGACTCCAGAGCCACTCGCACCAGTCAGGTATGGTAAGGCAGCACCAGAAAAAGGCGCAGGGTTAATCTTCCTGACGTGCTTGCTCTTGATGGGGCAGCCAAGTTTTGTGTTTGTAGCTCACTAGCTAACACTGCCGCCGCCCACGTGTTGCAAATCTGCAGAGTACTTGGTATTTTCACACAGCCATGCCTGGCAGTGCCTCCCCTTGCATCCTTTGCCTGCTTTCTCACAGGTAAGAAATGCTGGTTCCCACCGGGAGAAGAAAGGGGAGAAACAATAGGACTATCGTAATTGCTGCCAGCTGGGGGAATTCCCTGAGAGCAGGGGAAAACAGCAAGGTCAGATGAACTGGGTGAAGTAAAGGAAGCTGCCTTGCAAGCTGACGTGTCCACAAGAGTTTCTTGTTCTTCACCTGGTCCAGGTGGGGATGTTCACAAGATCCTGCCCACCTTTGGGCTGACACCCGGGGCCGGGACCCTCCTCGGGCCTCACTGAGGTGGGCAAAGCGGTGTCTCATTTGGCTGTCCAGCAGCAAAGGAGCAGCCTGAGGATGTGTTCTTGCCTCTGATGCAGAGCTTTGAAAAAGCAGCTCTGAGGCACTGAGAGTGCAGACAGCTTTTCAGCTGTTGCTCTCGCCATTCTGCTACGGCTCCCGCAGGAGCTGCCCAAGTCCGAAGAAGTTACAGCATAGAGAGTTTGTAAAAGGGGAAAAAAGACAAAGTGGCAGTGCCCTGCGCGAAGCCAGTGATGGAGCAGGAGCCACACCTGGGCAAGGCACATATCTGTATGTTGTCTCCTACCTAAGGCCTTGTACCCCTCCCAATCCATTCCATGCTGAGTCAATATCCAGCTTCCCAGTAAAACCTGGGTTTACACTTATTTGGTTCTGTCCCAACCCTGCAAGAGCCTCAAATGTACGAGTGGGACCCGAAACCTGTGACCTCTATTAGCAAGAATGCAGGGAGCATGCTAACGGGCATGGCACTGAGACTTTAATTACCGTCGGTAATACAAATAAATTCTCTTGAGCATCTCTTATGCAGAAGTGATCCCGCCCAGCCCTTGCATGACATGAGTAAAACCCCACATCGGTCACTCAGCCCCACTTTAGTGCTGGCTCACTGAATGGGAACAGCATTCCTAAATAAATAACAGCACCTGTTCCCAGGCTGCCTGTGCTCTTACATGGCATCTGCTACTGGGTTGTAGGGGCGTTCCCAAGGAACAAGCACGGGCAGCAAAGCAGCAGGAAGGGATGCTATCCCAGTCTCTTCCCTAGGGCAGTAAAGCAGAGCCGTCTGGGCAAAACCATGGCTGATGGCCCTCCTGTGGCAATCTCTGCTGCTATTAGATTTTGATCTGACCTCTAAATAATACATGTTCTTCCACTGTTGCCTTTCACTACCTGCATTTCAATGTGTTTACAATAGGAACGATATGAGAAGGTTTAATAGTGCAGTTTGGAAAATGTTATTGTTATATTAATAAGCCCCTGGCTCTAGGGCAGGTGCTACGTGCTCCGCTGCAGAAGGTCTCATGCTGGGATGTGCTCAGAAGAGCAAGCTCCTTCCCAGCTGCTATGGTGGATCCACACCTCCCTGTCTGAAATTTCCGAAGTAATAGCTGGTTTTGCCACAGAAATCTTACACACTTGGGAGAGCAGAGGTAGTCCAGATGTTTGTATGTATCCTGTTAATTAAAGAGGATACAACCAGCTTGCCTCTAAAAACGTGGCCACCTGAGAAGTTTGGGCATACTGCTGTAACGCTGCCTGGCCCCAATGCAGGAAAACGCGTATTTTTATTTCAGTCTTTGCTTCTTTTGAAGACTATTCCTATTTAATATTCATTAAAGCATTTGTAAAAGTCCCACTGACTTAAAGGAAACGTACCTGCACGTTTAAATGCTGTACCAATACATACAGCCTAAATACCCGCTAAGTCATACAATGTGGCTTTATTCTTCAAAAAGAATGCTGATATTTGAAATGCCTCACTTAATTAATTTTCTGTCCTTGATCTTAAAAACAGACACACTCTAATGTGTATTTTGTGTCTTAATGCTTCGTTTGTACCTGTCTCAAATCTTTTTGATTCTGCTTTCTTTCTTCTTTGTAATCAGGACTGGATTTCCAAGAAACATTGAAGTATTTCCTTTGGTTCCCCTTACTGAGTGTTACTTGGTCAGAAACTACAGCTGATTTTGCCAAAAATGACCATTCTGCACTGTGAACCACTCTACCAGCACTAATGTGGCACTGGCCTACTTAGACATCTAATGGTCGTGAACATGGTTATGCTACAATATTTAGTATTCCTCATTTGTTACTTGTCATTAACTTAGTACCTCAGAAGTAAGAGAATCCACAACAAGTGTAGCTATGGGGGTTTGACCAATGTACTACAAGTTTTAAGTTGCAATCGCTTCATAGCGTGTGTGGGCAATGAAGAGTGGATATTTGCACAGAAGTCTGTCCCTGATCATCTGCAGTTCTGGGCAATGGGACTCGATGACCCCAATGGCTTCCTTCAGCCTCTGTAACTTCAAATATTTTAAAACTAATTTATGCAGTCCTAATCAGGAACAGTGTAATTTAGAAAGACATTACAACCTATCAGTCTGAGGATCCTCTCCTAGTAGACAAACAATGCCTCCCCCATCAATTCATCAATAGTCACTACACAGCTGAATTCCTCAGCCTTTCAAGAAGGGTTTTGCAACTTGTCATCTGCAAGCCCTGAACACAGGGATTTCTAAAGTATATTGAAGAGGCCTATGAAAGGTGACCGAGAAAAGCATGCTCAGGTATGTTATCTAGCAACCCACACCTGCAAAACACCTAAAAGGATCCACACTTCCACTGGGAAATTTTTGAGGTCCTTAAATTGAAAAGCAGCAAAGACAAAAAAACTTTAAACAAAGGGTAAGTCTTAAAATGAGAATAAAACAATATTCTCTTGCATTTCAGTCCTTTCCTTCTTAAGTCCCAGAATTCTCTTTACAGGATTCAGTATTTACACCTGAGACTGCGGAGAAATTGGCTTCTAGGGCTGCATGCATCTGGATTTAGCCAGATGTGTTCTGCTCTTTCTTCTTCTAGAATTTTGCCCATGAATGGGAAAAGTTGGATGCTTGAGATTTCTAAATGCCTAGATAACCTTGGCGGGCCCACACAAACAACCTTTACTATATATATGCTGGCCCAGGGGGACAGGCACACTTGGTCCGACACCGGCAGGATGCACTGGCTGTACTGGATACGCAGATATCAAATGTGCAGCGTGGCACCTGCTCGGTGTGGCAGATACCTCTCCCATGCATTGGGTTTACTGTGCATGGGCAGGTTACCTCTGCAGCTTCTGGGCATCTTAGACTAAAGCACATATGCCATGCCATAGATGTGTTGAGCAGGAAAGCCTGGACAGAAACATGAGAGTTCTGGTTCGTAACACTGAATGTGCCTAATAAATATTGTAGGGAAGGAAATGCACTCACTTGGAAGTATAATTTAATACTGCTTTTGCCTGAGAGAGTCCTACAGTATCACTGTTTATTCTAGACACTTTCCATATTAGTTGATAACGTTGCAGCTAAATGCAGTAACTTAACATTAAATACCCCTTAGCAGGCGCGTGGAGAATTTCTAACAGAGGTATAGCACACACATACCATGGTATGTTATAGCATAACAAACGTACCAAAAGAGCTCCAACAACATATGGCCATCCAGTGGCCGTAGAGTAACTCAGATGTTATAATGCAAAAAATCACATTTTCCTCCTAGTAGGAGGGAAAAGCCCATGGTGAGATTTTGCATTTAATTTGCTCATTTGATCAAGACACTATATATCATATCCTGGATCTTAGGCTACTCCAATCCTCACAAACATGTTGATTATGGCCATAGAGCAGCAAGCAGTTACAAAATGTATTTATTGGGAACTGTGTATAAGTCAAACCAAGTGTTTGGCTCCCTCTGCACAGTCCTGCTTCTGAAACTGCTGACTTAGTATTTAGTTTATAATTTTTTTTTTTTATTATTTGTTCTGTTTGCATTTGCTATTTAAGCTAATTGTGTCCTTCCCCCAGCAGACTGTAGCATGAGGGAAACATCGAAAGGGTTTTCTAACCTTACAAACTCTACAGATTGTCTTCTTCATGTGAAACAAGCTTTCCCAAGAACACTGATGCCTAAACCACCTACAAACACTGGATTCATATCAAATGCACTACATTTATGGAGGCTACTCTCACTCCAGCCTCCAGTCCACTAAAAAATGCAGAAGACTGCAACTGCCAACACCCTCTGCCATCTCTGATTACTGCCCTGAGCAGCAAAGGTCAGCACATTACACCTGATCAGCCCAGGAGGTTAGGACCTTGCCTGTAAGCCAGAACGGAGGAAGGTTTCGAGCTAATCTGAAAGGGATGGGGTAGCATCAGGTGACCTCAAAGCACTTTGCAGAGAAAGCAATCCCATCAAAAGGTGTCAAGGGCCTGGGAAAACAGATCTCTTCTCCAGCAAGGTGTTCAGCCTGCCCTTAGAAGCTGGACTTGATTTCACAACCCTACTGCAAGCGGTGCATGGGAGACCCGACCTCTCTGGAGTAAGAGCAATGCATGCTTTGGAGCACAGCTGCTACTCCCCACCCAGCTGGCTCGGGGATCACTTTAGGGGACAGCAGGGCACCCCTCTTTGAATGCACGCAGCACCCAGTCCTGCTCAGCACCCATGCACTGCCCTACACAGATGAGCCAAGGTGGGTGATGACGGCGCTCCCACCACTTTGTGAGCTGCCTCCTCCACAGCCCCCTGATGAAGCATATGACCCACAGTATCCACAGAGATATTAGTATCATAGCAGGTCCACCAGCAAATGAGCCGGGGAGCTGCAAGCACGCCTGCATGCTCGTGGCACACTGTCCTCTGCTCGTAAGAGAAACCTCGAAAGGAGAAGAAAGTCAACACGGTGTAGACATGACTCCTCTCGTGTACATCATTATATGTCTTTCATACGTTGAAGGGTGTATGCTACCAAAAGGGTAAGCAGAGAGAAACAAATATATCAAAGACACTGTTGGTGTTGACTCAAACAAAGTGCTGCTGTGGTGGGAAGGCAGCGATGTGGTCGGATAGGATCAGCCTCGTGGGCTCTGTGTTTGCAGACTGCTCTCCAGACACCGTACACTTTTAAATCAACTAAAACTGGTGTAAAAGTGGATCAAAGTGTTTTGCCGCTCCCTTACAGCCACCTTTCTGTGGGTCTTCCCTGACTCATCTGACTTGGCAACGCGGCGGATAAAAGTTTCTGACTTTTGGGCATGGATGCTGCGTAAACGTCTGCTGTGGAGAGACCACAGGAACTCCCTGAGTTTTCCTCAGTTGCTGTTTGAAGAACAGCACTACTTACTTTCCCCTTGCAGCCAGGCCCCTCTATTTGCGATCCACAGGGTCAAGAGATTGAGACCAAACTATCAGCCCTTTCTCAAATGAATAGCCTGGGCAACAACCCGTGACCCAGCTCTGCTCGGCAAGGCCTACATCTGTACCCTGGAAAGAGAGATATCTGGAGGAGGTTGTCTATTGACACTACCATAGCCCAGGTAAAACACAGGTTGTCTTTCTTCCCACTTCTTGTTTACCCAGTCCACAAGAAAAAAAAAGAGACAACAATGAGAAGCTTTGGACACTAGGAACAGACAAGACTGCTACTGCTGCCTGTCCCCTTGAGCAGCTGTGGAGAAACCAGCTCACCAGGAACCATATTCCCAGAAGTAAGTTTCAAGATAAAAGCAGGCCCTGTACAAATATAATCACCCTTGAAAGATGGAGCATTAATGCTCTCCCACCCTGCAGCTTCTGCCAGAGCTACAAAATGACTGGTCCCCTTTCCCTCTAATGCTCTTGCCACTGGTGCTGCAGCAAGTCTGTGCAGAGGGGACCAGCACAGTGGCCTGAAAAGCTGACTGCTGCCTTTTGTAAGACAGTACCTATCCCACCACGCAGCTCGGCATGAAGAAGATCACCACATGCGACAGCCCCGCAGCCCTTCAACCCCTCGATGAAGCACTTTTGGCTGACCTCCCTGAATGGAGGGGCTGAAAAGGATGTCAGGGGCTGCAGGGCTGCGGGCAGCCGGAGCCCAGGCTGGGACACACAGAGGCAGCAGCCTAGGCAAGATTCCAGCAGGGAGAAAACACAAGCAAGAAGAGGAAAAAGAGAAGACTAAATGGGGAAGGATGCATGTGTGTGGAAGAGGAGATGTTGGGGCCCGCCCAGTGGAGTCATGGCACAAGATTCCCTGCTTGGTGCCTCCACACGGCGTTAGCCTGGCTGCTCCTGGAGAAACCAGAGCGGGGCTGCCCACGGCTGTAGCTGCGGCAGGCGCAGAGAAAGGACATGCCTCCAGATAAGGAGATAAAAATGAATCCCAATTACTGGACACTGTCTGCATGCTGCAGAGCTAAACAGAGAGGGCTGAGCACAGGCAAAGGGAGCAACCTCCAAGCTGCATCTGTGCCTTTGCTAAGTGAACATCTCCACAATTTATGTCAGTATTTTGCCACTTCTGAGTCGTATTAACTCTCACTTTAAAAAGCCATCAGAGTTAGCGTAAGATGCGCATACAACTGTGAAAATCCTGTATCTGCTATTGTAGGAGACCTATTATTAGTGAGGCATTATTATTATCTGTCATTTGGATTGTAAGCTGTCTTACCGTGAGCCGGTTCATGTGGATTGCTCTGCATCAAGCTCCTAACCCTGCCACCTCTACTCTTCTGTAAATTTCCATGCAGGCACACTAATTTTGGGATCAGGATCCAAGGAGGATTTAATGAAACTCAGCAGCACTCCAGGATGTGTACAGTGCCTCCCACCATGGAGCCCAATCTCCACCAGGACTTGCGCCCACTACAGACAGTGAGTAATTGCATTGGCAGGTCTGAGCAGGGAGAGGAGCTTGAAGCAGAGGGGAAGGAGTTCCAGTGCCTGCACTGCAAGGTATATGCACCTGATCCTTCTCTTGGCTCCTCTGCATACAATTAACTTTCCCATCTCTTCAGGTTTTTCAACCAAAGGGATCTTACGACGGCCAGGAAGGTAGGGCTGGGGGTGTGGGGGGGGGTGTGGGCATTGCCACTGCAATTGCCAACCCCAGGCTTTAGAGGATGACTTGGTTTGGAGCTGCTGAGGCCAGACCAGAGCCAGTGACCCTGCCTGGGGGAGAAGTTGGGGCATGAAGTGGGGGGGTCCTTTCCTCACCCTGACGTCTGAGCAAAGGGGAGCAGGTTTAGCAAGACAGACAGCAGTGGCTACAAAGGGGAATGTTTCTTACAGTCACTGTGCACAGCATAGGGAGGCAGCAGGCTGATGGGGGAGAGATCGTCTTCAGGCCCCTCTACCACTGAAGGGGGCCCCTTGGGAGGCGTCTTACCGGTGGGCAGGGGCGAGGTGGAGACCGTGTTGAGCAGCACCACACAGACAGCCACAACATCCCATAACTTCATCTTAGATCTCCTTCCAACACGGGCCCCTGGCAGAGAAGAGAGGTAGGGTTACCCCCAGCTGCAGCGCTCCCCCAGTCCTGCCCGCCCCCGCCAGCCCTGAGACAAAGCTGGGAAGCCTGGCACCCCGGGTCAGCCTGGTCCACCCTGGCCAGGCCCGGGGACAGAGCAGAGGGAAACAACCTGTGCCCAGCTCAGCCCCCCACCCCTATCGCCTCCCAGAGTGAGGGAGGTGGGCTCTTCCCCAGTGAGCGGTGTGGGAGAGGGAGGTGCAGGATGGCCTCCAGCCCCTCTATGCCCAAGAGAACTGCTTTGGGGGATGTGGGCAGGCAGGTCCCAGGATGTGGGGGTGTGACCCTGTCCCTGTGCTGGCAGCCAGGTCACCTCGTGCTTCTCCTCCTCCAGCACTCGGGCGGCACCAGGGCACCTGTGCCCGGGCTGGGCAAGGGCGGACCGGGCTGATATGGGGTGCGGGGCTGTGCAGATTTGTTGTGCTAAAGGCAAACCTTCCTTTTCCTTTCCTCCTCTTCTCTTTCCCCTCCTCACCTTTTCCCTTTCCTTTTCTTTTTTTTCCCTTTCCTGTCCCCTTCCCAGTCCTCTCTTCTCCCCTTTTCCATTTTTCTCTTATTTTTCCTCTTTCCTCTCCTCGTCACCTTTCCTTTCCTCATCCTTTTCCTTTTTCTCTCCCTCATTTCCCTTTCTCCTTCTCTTCCAGTTTCCCTTTCCTCTTCTTTCAATATTTCCTTTTTCCTTCCCTTTCCTCATACCCCTTTCCTCTTCGTTTCCATCTCCCTTTCATTTTCCTTGCCTTTTCCCTTACTTTCCTTCTCGTTTCCCTCTTTCTTGTTTCCCTCTCCTTCTCTTCCTTTCCCTCTCCTTGCTTCCTTCTCCTCCTCTACTTTGCCTTTTCTTTCTTTTCCTGTTCCTCTTCCTTCCCCCTTCCTTCTCTCCTTTCACGTCTCTTCTCCTGCTCCCTTCCCTCTCCCTTCTTTCCTCCTCGCTCCCCGGTCGCCCCGCCGG
>NW_009267230.1:4712135-4723408 GCF_000687185.1 Egretta garzetta
GGGCCGCGCCGAGCCGAGCCGAGCTTCGTCCCGCCTGGGCACCGGCGGCACCGTGGGCTGCCTGTCCTCGACTCTGCCTCTCCTGGGCCACCTCGTCTGCTGTACACCCCTTCCCCTCTCCCTCTCCTTTTCTGTTTCCCTTTCCCTCTCTTTATCCCTCTTCCTGTGCCTCTCCCTTCCCCTTTCCCTTCTCCTCCTCTCTGCCCCGTTCCCCTGTGCATGCCCCAGCCAGCCCAGGCCCCGCAGTGAGAGGATGCAGGAGGCAGGTGGGACCAGCTCCCGCCGCCTGTCCTGGGCTTTCTGCACAGCCTTTGCTGCACCCCTTGCACCCTCTCTGCACCCCTTGGCTAGGAAGTGGGATGAGGACCTCAGGCACAGACTCCAGAGCCAGGCATGTGCACACCACCAATGCTTGTTTGCTCTTCTTCATCAGTGTGAAACGTGCAGAATCCTCCCAGCACCTGGTTCTGGAGGAGATCTCAGGCCAGGGGCTGTAGGTCTGTAGGGGAGGTCACGGTCACCTCACTGGGTGTAATGAGAATTAGGTGCAATCCCTGTGCCCTCCACAGTCCGAGTGGTGAAGGTTTTTAAGATGTGTTTATTGGAAATTTGGAGGGGTCTGCTAATGTCATCTGGATGGGCTGCCAGGACAAATATTTCTGCAGGAGGCATCTTCTAAATTTCCATCGGATCACAGGATGAAGAGATGAACATGAACCTCCTTGCGAAGGCCATTGGGCAGCGCAGCTTTTCCATCACCGCAGTCATCTGCTCGCTGAGGGGAAATTTCACAACTACCACTAAATGGGGCGTTTGTGATGAAGGGCACAGCCTTCCTTGGGAATGTGGCCCCCCCTCTACAGGAGCAACAGATTTGTGAATCAGAAATGATGTTGGAATGATTTACTTTATTAGATTTTTTTTAAATTTCAGGCTATTTATTTTTGTAACTGCCATTTGGGGAAAGACTAATTTGAACAAAAGAGATTTCTCATAAGAACGGCAGAGTAAAATACTCCCCCAAAGTCATCTCCTGTTACAAATTTTACACAGTATTAGATGTCAGTAGTCACTTAAAAGTCATCCTAACATTTTTTCACTAGAGACAATCCAGTGATAGGCACCTGGAATAAAAGTTTCTGAAATGCAGCCTCTTTACAGACAACAACAAATGGGTGGAACAATGACAGAACAATCTGTTAAAAAGAAACAGGGTATATGGTATCTGTACAATAAAGACACAGGCATCTGATAAATGCATCTGTTCGTATATATGTGCACGTCAGAAGGGACAGGAGAAGGCGTTACAAGAAGCAGTGGTTGGTTTGCCTCAGCGATACTGTTCAGGTTGTGCTGTTTCTACCACAAAGTTATTTTACATGTAGTTGTGAGTTGAGTGATGGTTGCAAACGCTGTATGCACATATGCACGACATGCTGTATGCACCATGCGCTGTATGCACAAAAAGCCATTCCCAGCTCCCAGCCTGAGCAGAGTGATTAGTGGTGCCTCTGTCAGGGACGAAGGCAGGTTGAAATTAATGTCTTGGTTACCCTGTTAACATGCAGTGAGATAGAGTCCTAGTATTTTGACTAAACGACTGTTAGCTAAACCTTTACTGCATATACTGGGTGAAATGAGCTCGATGCGTTATTCCTTTGCATGGGTGTTATCCGTGAAAAGCCACTAATTTTCTCTAACATCAGGTAATGAAGGCAAGACAGAGATTGTGTATCCGTAATACTGCAGGAGTTTCTTTTTCCTTGCTATTAAAAGCCACTGAAAGCCCGGTTTTTAACATATGCGTTACTTAGCTCCTGTGATCTGTAGTGAAAGGAAATGTTATGTAGATGTCTTAGCTGCACTAATAGGATGGCCGAAATAAATGGAGAGTAAACCTGCTAGTTCTTAATCACAAAAATAATGTAGCTGCCTCCCCCTGCACTGCCGTTGTGAGTCTCTTGGTAGGGAGGGTTACTGAGAACCCTGCGCACTCTTGCTTCGTGGAAACTAAAGTAGCTGCTGGAAAATTGCCATAGTTCTATTAAAAGCTAACAAAAGCTACAAAAACTTAAGAATTGATTATATTTTTTCTATAGAGATCATAAAGTTTTAAGCACAAGCGTTTAGGAGCTGCTTGAGATAAAACTTTTTGGTGAAGAAAAAAAAAGAACTTTTACTGTCAGGAAAAAAACAGAAAGAGAAAAATGACCCATTCAGACCTAAATAAAGTGTGTCTTTACATTGTAAAGGTTGCCTCTTTTAAAACAAGCTAAAAAGCTGCTTGACATTATGCAGTATGGTCTCATTTTTGTTTATATGTGTCAACATGATGTATAGATCTCTTAAGATGTCAAGCGCTCCGTATTGTAATTTCTAAGTTACCTTTGAAATATGAAACATGATTTCCTAATCACAGTATGACTGCTCAGGCAACAAGCGGTTGTTTCTCCGGCATTAGTAGCAGAGGGGATGGAACTGTTGTTGAAGCGAGTGCCCTGGGAAGTCACCTGAGTACCAGGGAAGTGCGCCGGGTGGCTGCATGCCTGGGGAAGCAGTTGTGTTTTGGCCTACAGCTGCCTGACCCTGTGTGATGTTGAACACCCTTGGTCAGCCCTGGACCTGAAGGAGGTCCCTGCAGGATCAGGCCATTGCATGAAACTCAGTTTTGAGCATTCATTTCCTTTCTTTGATTTAGGATGATTAAGGTTTGTATGAATTCACATGCTTCGGGGACATGGGTGGCCATTCTGCTCTGCACTGCCATTCAGTGCTGGAGCTGGTGTTCCTGCATCCCATGGTATGTGTATTATGGTGACTTAACTGGTGGGCAAGGGGTGAGACCTTAATTTAGGTAAGAAGCAGAGTGAAAACGTGGCAGCACAGATGCCCCCCTGAGCAGCGCAGGTCTGTTGGGGCCCATGAGGGTTTGCTCAGCTGCCCAGCCTGTGCTGGAGCTCAGACTACCTGCATTGCTCAATCAATCTAGTTAAAGCTGGCCCTAATTGCTCTGTTTATTAGAATTATTGTGAGCCAGTGCCAAGGCCTGTTCTTTAGCCTGGGGTCCAACTGCTGCTGTTTGACCACATCCTTCCCGCTCCCTGCCGGCAAGGGTGGCTGCATGCACATAGCCTTGGGGGTGGCTTCTGGTCCCTGTGGACTCCTGCACCTATGCAGGGATGGGATTGCCTGGGACAGCGTGGGCCCCAGCACGCCAGTGACCGTTCTTCCAGTGTGATAGTATCAATGGTTGGGCCTGGCAGCATCCCTGGCAGTGTTTGTTTTCCTGGGATAGGTGCAGCCAGCGTGCCTCCACATGCTTCAGGCAGACCTCCCTGCACAACGGAAGCAAGGCCTAAGCAGGGCCTCTTCTCTTGCTAGGGTACGAGAAGGAGAGAAGACACCCTGTTTCTAAAATTGTTCTGAGATGTGGCAAACGGGCTTTAAAAGCTGCCTTAACTTTTCTTCTCTTTGGGTAGATACTTGCAGAACTTTATTGTAGATACCTGCTTGTATTGTTTAACTTGTATATTTATAGGAAAAGTTTAACACGTGATGGGGAACACTGTAGGCAAATTGTGTTTAACGGCTCATCCAGGCAGTGTCCTGTGCCCAGATTCCCCCCATAGCTGAAGTTCCTTCAACCTTTAGGAGGCATTTTTCAGGAAATACTAGTAGATCATGCAAAGCTTTTCTGCTAAAACCTTTCATGCCATAGTTCTCCAGCAGAAAGCTACTCAAAGGACTAAGGAATCATAAACTCAAGACCTATTCTAGTTGCATACGTCAAAGAGGAGCCTGATAACAGAGCGTTTAAAACTTGATAATTAAAAGTAATTGTAAACAGCTGTCACATACTGCTACTGTTTTAATTGGCATTCATCACAGCTGCATCTGTATTATGCTACCACTGGGATCCTGGTGTATTTGCTTTAATCTCAGAATGTGTCACCTTCTGAGAGATTAGGAGATCATAAAAGCATGAGGGCAACATATTTGTCAGGGTTGAAGGTCACTAATCTGTGCCAAAAGCAGCCAAGAGGAGTGAGCCATACAGAGGGACAACTGGAACAAGCAGCGACATTTTGCAAAAGTGGTGAGCTGTTGGATTCTCTCTCCCAAGGGATTTTTCTATATTTCTGAATTTGTTTTCAGCTGTCAGATGTTGGCATAAGACTTAAGGAAGGTCATTCAGAAGTATTCATTAGCTTGTTAAACTAAACTTCTGCCAGGAGGCCAAGTTGGTTTAAAAAAAACCAAACCAAAAACCAAACCCAAATCCATCAAGTTTTATAAGATATATAACCAGAAGCTTGGTTCTTTTGGATCTCTCAGCCTGTTACTAAAGATAGGAGCAAGCATCTCGGCAGTCTGAACGACTGATATATTCAGCAGAGTATTCAGCTGTTTGCTTGTGGCAGGCTTGCAGCTGTAGCTGCATTGTCCTTGTAAACCACTGGAATGTCAGATAGCAGTGGTTATACCTAGCCCGGGCGGTTAGGCAGATGTTCCTGTTAGGGTGAGCAGAGACACTTCTTAGCCGGGACAACGGGGCTATAAATCTTCTGCTTCTTGCTTATGTGTGCTTTGTCATGTAGAGACAATTAAATGGTGCTTTTTCTCTCCTTGCAAATGCGGAGTTATGGCAGTGCTTGTTTAGAATTTTTTTAGATAATCTGTGCTGACCATCGGCTTGCAATGCTTCAACATGCTGGCTTACGCTGGGTAAACTTAACTATTACTGAAACTAGAAACATTTATTTGGTTTCTGTGCTCAAAAAGAGGCATTCATGAATATACTTTCACAGAGCAGAAGACTTATGACTTGTTACAAATTCAGAGGAGGTAGCTCACATGCAAAATAAGTATAACAATGATTAATAGACCTGTGAATTTACCCATCTGAAAATCTTCTTCAGCAGTTAGGAAAAAAGCTGTGAAAACTTGAGGCTGTAATCTGGGACAAAAATGCAAACTGACACATTTTATTTATACCAGGCTCCTTTTAAAGTCACTCAGTAGGAGCCAGTCACTTTTGCTTTGATTTTTGTGAAGTCTTTGCGTGGATCATGCATAGACCTCTACCTCCTTTAGCAAGGAAAAGCGTGGGGTACTGTATGTACCATGCTCTTGCCTACACCTCTGAGCTCTCCATAGTTAGTAAGGCTCTGAAGTGCGATGATGTGTGTGATCTTCAAGGAAGTTCCTCTGAAGATTACGTTTAGCATCTCAATTCAGCAAAGCAGCGAAACATTGACTTTGAGCCAGGGATGATTAGCATACTTAGACACATGCGAGCTTCTTGCTGAATTGGTTCCTGGATCTTTAAATGTCTCAGCATGGAGTTATATTTACGCTGCTTTTGTGCAGGCAAAGTGAAAAAAATAGACCGTATTAATCAGCAAACTGAAATAGAATGGAGCCATTTAGGAATGTAGAGGTAAGTGAGGGAAGGTGTGAAAGAATCCCAAATTTACAGGAAAGATATGATCAGTCATTTTTAGGCCGGAAAGAAATGTCAGAAATGTTACAAATTGCAACACAGCTTCTTAAAAAAAAATAAAAAAATCATATTGCGTATCTTGGGATACTACTGTAGGATGCTACAAGACTTCATGGATAACTGTTGGTAAATTTGCTACAAAGGTTTTCAAGTATCTGCTGCCTTAGGTCCATGAAAGTCAATACAAAATCAATATTGGGAGCTCTGTCTGCTGTTCTTGCTCCGCCAGTATTTCCACTGGCTTCATTGTGCTGATTTCTTGAGGGACCAGTTGCTTCCAGAGTCTGTGTAGTGCTGCTGGATGAGGGATAGTTCCAGCAGGCTTGTGCAAAAGCTATTTCCCATGGATAATTATTGTTGCTTTGGGTCAAGTTGCCCCCTCATTCCCACTCCCTCCCTTTTCAGATCCTTTCCCATCATTCTTTCCATAAAATATCTCACCTGTACACTCTGAGCTACTGTATCAGGTTTTTGAGAACTTCTGGTTTTGTTGGGGGAATGGAAATGAGAAACGAAAACAAGACAACAATCTTTATTTTTTTAACAAGAAATTCACTCTCGTGCAGGAGTTAAGACTGTATCATTATTATCTAAGATCCCAAAGAATTAACTTTCTGGAAGTGGGTAAAAGGGGAGTTTTCCCCACAGCCTTCCATAATTATGTTTCCCTTTGTGCTTTTCTTCTGGGACATTGAGAAAGTAGCCAGGGAAATTGATTCAAGGAATCGATCACTTTTTGTGTGGCGTATTTAAAGTCAAACTTGCATTTTTAGAGGGGGGATGAACCTAGATTGCAAGACACTTCCTCTCGTCAGGAAAAAAATCCCAGTCCTTTGCTGTAGGAACGGGGGTCAGATGTCAGAACAGTACAACACATGAGGAAAAATCCAGGGAGGCTTTAATCAAGGTAGCTTCTAACGTGAAGTCTGGTTACCCCAAAATATCAACAGATTCTTTAATGTGGAGACATTCGCAAGGTATCAAACTATCTCTTCCTGAAATCAAGGAGTCTTCACTTTCTGACAACACAGGACACAAGCCCTGTTCTGGCCCCAGTCTCAGTCAAAATTTCAGTGATGTTTGGCTCCTTTGATGCTCCTTCACATCTGCCTGACTGTTCAGTCAGGATGGCCACAGCAGCTCTCACCTTCCCATACTGCAACCTTCCCCACTTCTGCTTGCAGCAGCTGCAGAAGCGCACCTCCCGCCCGCTATTGGTGACCCTTGCATCGCTTCTCACCCCTCCCTTTACAGGTTCTCTTCTGTGTCTAAAAGCTGCTATCTCCTCTGCCACCCAGTCTTTAGTCTTTGGTGATCCTCTCATCAGGGGCATGAAGGACTTGTTCCTGGGTGCTGGTGCCAGCAGGTGTGCCTCTGGGGGCTCCTGCTCCTTGGATCATGGGGGTGCAGGTACCAGGTGCTGGTCTTCTCTCATGGTTCCAGTATTTACCTCTCTGCTGGCAATATAAGGGAGCAATCATTTAAAAAAAAAAAAACAACAAAACCAAACAAACAAACCCCCCCAAAAACCCAAAACAAAACCAACCCAGAAAACCCAAACAAAGAAACCCAACAAAACCCCTGACGCCCTCCCCCAAAAACAAAACAAAGAAAAAGAAGCCCCAAGCTAACAGAACTCTTTGGTACTGAATCCTCTGAACATGTAATTTCATCTCTGTTCTCTTTATGGGAACTCCAGCAGTCCTTATCACATGCCCCACTTTGGATCAAGACAGTTACAGCTTTTTAATGAGTTTTTCCTGTGTCTTTCTGGGGGGAGGGAGGGACCAGGGGAATGGGAGTAGACACACAGAGACCCTCGACACTGATGCTCTTGGGCATCTTGCTCTTCTGCCCCTTTGATATTGCCTTATTCTGGGAAAAGCCCACTGAAAGAGGTTGAGGGAGAGAGGTACTATGGGTTAGCCCCCCTCCACCTAATTTTTGGCAGGCAGCTTGGGTTCCCAAGAGAGAAGCCAATTTGCCACATGCTTTTTCAGTAGTTCATGAAGGGTACAGCCTCTCCAGAGGACAATTAAATCTACCTAAGAGATGAGCAGCAGCTCTTTGTCTCTTCATTGGTGTTAGAGGCAACTAGAGGTGACCAGTCTCATAAGAGGCATTGCTGCAAAACAAGCTCGGATGAGAACAGGTTTATAAAATGGGAGCAGGGGAGAGGGGACCTGTTTTCTGATGCTTGGATACGCATTGCCAGGAGCACTCAGAGGTGTATTTTTCACACAGAACATTTGTTCCGTGTCCTGGGCCGGCTGATATGAACACTCGCATCTGTATGGGAACACACACGCTTGACCCACAGTGCCCTGCGGTCCTGAAAGCCCTTCCCTGCCCTGGCTCCCTCCCCGCAGCTGCTGATGCTGGGATGTGTTGCTCCCCCTAATTTCTGAGATACTTCTGGCCTAACTTTTCCTCCCCACTCTCCCTGAGCAGTGCCCTGGGACGAGTGCTCCTCTTGTCCAGCCCTTGCTGTGCGCATACACTGCACACGCATAAGCAACATAGCAACATGTAGATACTCCTTCCCCAGAGCACAGTGGCTAGAGGGAACTTGATTGCACTTCTTGTGGCCTCAGTTCTGCCAGGCTTTCTTGGCAGAAAATCTGCAGGCAGCTTCTCATAGAAGAAGCTGTAGCCTAAGGAGAAACATGGATCTTGGCTTGTTCCCTGCCACTAGGGGAAACCTGGTGGATGGGAAAATGCAAGGGCGTAGGCACCAAGCACAGCAGGAGATATTTAAGAATGACCAGGTTTAATGAATTCTTGCTAAGCTGATGATAACCTAGAAGACAAATGCTAACAGCAGTGTTACGAGCATGCAGTCCTTCAGGTACAATCCTCTGGGGTGTCAGTGCCTGTCTGATGGGCAATGGGAAGCGAAGTGCCTTTAGCTTTCAACAGCTGCAGTCCCAATAACTGGCTGTACAAACATCAAAGCTGAAACAAGCTCTGCATAATTTCTCTGTCTGCTCGCTGTGTATCTGCTGTGGCTTATGCTGACTAGGAAAGGGGAAACACATGAAAGTAGCCCGCCCCCTTGGCTTCATTGCAGCTATATCAGTTTTCCTGCAAGGCTTGGAGTTAACTTGGCACAAGCAATTTTAGCAAACTTCAATACAATCCGTGCAAGAGTTTTTGTGTCGCTGCCAGCCTGTGAAGAGAGAGAATGACTGCAAAGGTAATGATCCATCTGAAATGGCTGACTGGTTTTTGGAAATCATCTGAAAGGTTGGTTAATAGGCAAATTTTTACTGTTATCTGTGGTCATTAATGATAATACTAAATACTACTGTAAAACATGGTAAGCAGCTGTATTCCTGGTGTTTTACTCGGGAAGAGACCTAACCCTAAACTTCTGCGTGGGGAGTGACTCTGTAATCAAGACTCTGAGATGGGGAAAATTGGGAGAGTCTCTAAGGGCTGATTTTAGACTGACAGCCTGAGGAGCCTGGGACAGTGTTCAGAGGAGCTGGCTGCTATTTGCTGTGAGCATTATATTTATTTCCTGGGTGTTAGGAAGGTTGTTTGTTTGCTGCCCTGCCCGTGGGGATCCCCAGAGGCTTGCAGCCTCTTGGCTGACCATCCTCGCTCACCTGAGCCCCCTCATCCCCCCGGTGGCTCTCAGGGTCTCCTTTGAGGTCATCCTCTTGGCTTCTGCTCTTAGATCTGTACATGCTTCACACAGGAAAATTTTGTGTTTCAGTGTGGTATTAGATGTTATGTGGCAGCCTTTGTGTCATCGCTTTGTTTTAAAATTCTTTATGCTGTATCAGGGACTAGATGATCTAGAAACTTACCTTTGGTTACATCTCCAGCAATCACCTGGGGATCTGCACTCCTTTTCCCCTGTCCTGTCTGTTTGGTGCCATTCCTTAAGGACCTTTATCAGAGAAGCATAGTTGCAGGAAGAAGATTTAATGTTTGGGTCATTGTTTTTTTCCTCAGATGAACTCTTGACTTCAACCTTTTTAGAAGTATCAGTACTCTGTCTCCTAGACTCGCAGCTCTCCCATTTGAGATACTTAACTGTGTATTTGTCTTGTCTGGATATGTTGTAATAAATTGAGCTGGCTGCAGCTCCTTCCTTACAATATAATAGTAACTTCTTTGCTTAGGTGCCTTTAATTTATATACAATATCTGATAATTTTTGAAAGTTAAGCAATGCATCTCCTAGCTGTTGCATTAGGAGATTTAACTAGTAGTTTGTGCACAAAAGCATCAGGATAAAATATAAATATTGAAGCAAGTAAAATAGAATTCAAAGCAAAATAAGAGTTCTCACAGCTGATGACAAAAGGTATGTTCAGACTTTTTAATGGGGTTTTTTCCTGAGACTGACATGAGTTAATGAAAAACTGTTTATTTTGCCAGTGCACCTTTCTCTAACAACAAACTGTTTCTAGTCAGTTCTAACTGTGATTCCTCTCCTGCTGATTTCCTGCACACAAAAAATTGCCATAATTTGTTTTGCACATGCTTCCAGGCCTCCACCAGCCACTAGTGGATACCATCCTACTTCTTTGCTTACATTCAGTTTCAGTATTTCCTTTGATGTAATTTGCTTTCCACTGACTCTGTGAAGCCCTTCAGGGTTTGAACCTGAGCTCTTTCTCTCTCTGTGCAATCTGGTCACATCTTTCAGCCTCCAAAGGGCCAGCAGATAGCAGCCTGCTTGTCTCACCAGTTCATAAATTTATGCAGACTGGGCAGCTGCTACTTCGTCCATGAAAGTGCCTGCCCAAGGATGCCAGAGATACTGCTGCCCTTTCACTCTTTAAATCAAAACTGAAAGCTTCTTTCCCACAGTGCTCTCATCTGCCAGCTGGCCACTGCATGCCGAGCTATTCTATTGTGGATCATTTGGAAAGCATCTCTTAGCCATGGCTCTCAGAGGGGCTGAGAGCCCACCTCGGCCATGAACTTTGGTGGGGAGTGAGGTGGATTGGCCGGGTAGAGCCCTGTGCACATTACAGGCTGAGGCGCCCTGTGCTGGAAGGGGTGGCAGATTTCCTACTGACCTGAAGAGTAACAGGACTAAACTGTTCCATTGTGTTCTGTTTAAAAACCAAAGGTCACTTATGATCAGGATGTTTTAAGAAACATATCTATTAAAGGAAAAAAGTGTTCCATTGCTGGGCACAGGTGACAAAATAAAGCAGTCCAGCAGCTTGATTAAAATAGCTTTTCTATTTTTAAGGGCAATTCCTTTAAAAGAATGTTTGGCTTTTGTGTGGGTGATAAAATCCTGAAAACATCACAGGATAGCACTTGGATTTTGGTTTTCTTGATTACAGGACAATAACTATCGTGCTTATAGGCTTTCAAAGCATCACTACTCTGAAATAAACCTACTGGACTAAGTACATTCATTTGGACGGGATGTATTTTTGAGCACTTAAGTTTTACTCATGAAATATAAAACCTGATGCAAACTGACCTTTAGCTTTCAATTGAGTCCAAGCTATTAGAAATTCAACAGTTATGTGTCCAGTGACAATATGAATTGCTGAATGTTCTGTATTTTTGTGCCAGAATAACACACACACTCACATGCATGTAACCCCCCTACTCCCAAAAATACACAGGAGTGCGAATGGGAGCCTGGCTAATGCCATGGGAGATGCAGGATGGATTTTGTTAAGAGGAGATGTATAGGGCTGGTCCCAATCCAGTGAGCTTGTTTATTCATTCTGCAACAAGATCAAAACAGTTTTAGTAACTCTGTGAGCACACCCCTGCTGCTGTTGACA
>NW_009267230.1:4723450-4830130 GCF_000687185.1 Egretta garzetta
CAGGAATAAACACCACCTGAAGGGCATGAGGGGGGCTGCTACGCCGCGCTGCTGTGGGAGGCAGGATCACCTCTGTTCTCCATGCAGGACGTGCACAGGAGATCTCGCCGTGGGCCAGGCTTCTCTTACACTAGGCACTGTATGAAAAGGGAGGAAAAAGATGAACTGGACAATCTAGCTGCTGTTAGGCTGTTGTCTGCTTGTATGTATTTAGCATAAAAATACTTTTTTGTGTGTTTTAAGAGAGAAAACTTTGTCTTTTAAGGAGGTATGAGTCAGACCTTCAATGCTGGCCCTGGAAAGCATGATGGAGAAGGTGGAGTTCTTGATATGGCCTGTGGTGGTTAACAATTGGTTCACATCAAGTTTTTCTGCCAGAAAACCTGTTATGAGCAGAAATCTTAACTTCTGGTGTGTTTGAAATATTACACCACCAGCAATCATAATATCATAATCAATCGTTTTACATTGTGATGAAAATAAGCAGAAGAGAAGGAGAAATGAAAACTAAAAAGAAGCTCTGTTCAGATAGGAGCAGTGTTCACATCTGCATTTTGATCAACTCCATATTCTAGAAAGAACCCTTCTGTAGACAACCAATGACATGTATTAATGGCTCTAGATGCTGAAAAGAGCTGTTTTCTGCATGCAGAGAATAATTATTTCATATAAATGACCAACCTTTTCCTCTTCCAAGCTTACCAAAGGTCCAGCCATCACTTAGCTTACGCAGGTATTGAATTACTGGGACCAAACTTTAGCCTGACTTGATCAGGTGTGGCATTTCTGCTGTACAGAAACTTGGAGTTAGTTTTGCAGCGGGTAATTTGCACTTCCATTTGCAACCATCTTGGTGTAAATCCTTATCTGCAACACAAAGGTTGGGGAGCTTAGGCACCATGGTGCCTGGGCACACAGTGACTTGTGTGCTTGGTTTGCTCCCCGTGATGCGGAGTTGGTGCCTGAAAATTTGTCTCCTAATTAAATGCCAGTACGGTTTGAATTTTGTCTCTTCAAACTACTCCCATGGGGGGGGAGGAAAGATATTTTTTCACTTTCATAAGTTAAAAGCACCAAAACATATGAAAGCTAACTGCTGAGTTTTGAAAAATGGCCCAAATGCTGCGGATGGACACAGCTAGAAAGAAAATGGATAAGAGGACTAGCAGGCAGAGGGAACCGTACTGTGGCTGCAAATGCCATGTTCATTCTGTTTCAGTCCCCTTGGGGTGGGGAAAGGCAGGCTGGGAGCGGCTTGGCTAGAAGGGGAGAAAGGAGATGGCTGAGAGGGGGTGTGTGGTGTGGAGGGTGAAGGGACACATGGGCAATGCAGCTGGAACTGGTGTGGGGTGAGACTGGAGCACAGGACCAAGCTGCACCGGGCAGAGGATGTCCAGCCTAGTTACAGAAATGTTATTGGGGCTCATGGATCCTTTCTACTACGATTTCTGATATTTGTAAGTGGTTTTGCTCCTGAGTCGATGTATTTGGAGGGAAAGGTAAAACTATACTTTAATGCTTCCTACTGGACCCTGGGAGATGTCTTCTCTGCCGCAGTGGCAGAAAGGGGGTGATGCTCTGATCAGTCACTTGAACTTTACTTTCATCCTTCACTGATGTGCCCAACCTGGGTGCTGCGGAGGGCCCAGATGGAACAGAAAACAGCCCAGGACAGTTCCTGAAGAGGGAAGTGTTGGGGCAGACTGGTGACGGACATGGGGGAGCCCTCTGGGGAGCAGTGTGGTTTTCACCACCCTGGAGGCTGTGAAATGAAGCTCTGTGAGGTGAGTGATCTTGGCCAAGGTTGCAACATCTCCGTACCAGAGGATATTAATATAAACTCTGCTTTCCCTTCGTGTAAACTATTCCACTCTGGAGCAGCCTGCACTGCTGCAGCTACACATTTGCTTTCACAGACCCCAGACTGTCAAGCAACCTCACACAAGCATGCGTTGAGCTCATGTGATTGAGCTACATGTGTTTACTTTGTTATAGGTCAACCACTTGAGCCTACCCTCAAGATGAACTTAATGTTTGCGGAGGAAGGGCAGCAGCTATGTAATACTGGAACAGGCAGAAAACAGAATCATAGCTTTAAACAATAGGAAAAATGCTGGCTGTCTTAACTAGGTATACTATTGCATATGGGTATATACACCTATAGAAAAAGTTACCTCGCTCTCCTGTGGCGTTTGACTAGAATAGGGAAATCTGGTAGGTGAGGTAGGAATTTCTCAGTGCCAATTTCTCATAAAACTGGAAACAAGATCTCTATAAAGAAGCATTAATCTGGTAAATACTACAGAAAGGGAGCAAAACACAGCCATAAATAAGTGTATTTTTGGCCTGTTGAATATGGCTTAGCTTTGCACATGCTTGAATGCTTTACCTTCAGTGGCTGATGGTGATTGTGAGCCAGGGTCAGAAGAGTGAATTATGTGGTGCCAAACCTTCCTTGACAATAAGCCTGACTGAAAATACAAGCAAAACGTACAAGGGATCTAAATTACAATTACCCTGAATTTCAGATTTTTTTTTTTTTTATTGCCACAAGAACAGTAGTGGGGGCTTTTGTATGACTTACTAAGTTGTACAGGAAAATATAAACTCTTTTTCAGTAACACAAATCCAGTTGTTCTAAAATGTCGCCATTTTAACTTGGGGAGAAAGGCCTAGTTAAACAGGCAATTTCTGCTCCTTTTTGTCTCCTGAGATTTTAAATGAAAGAGCCAAAATGACCCACTATGTTGACCAGCTTTCTCATAATAAAAATCTCAGAATTTACTACTGCAAACAGAGGTTCAAGCTCTTTCTATAAAAACCAACACAAGCATAAACACTGCTCTCTCTGGTAGCTTTTATTATTTGCATCCTAGATTTACAAGTGAAGTGTGGATTTGAGAAACAAGTATTAAAGACTGAAGAGAGCTCATTTGAGCACCCCTAAGAAACCGGTATAAATGAAAAATTCCTTACCTCCTACGGCTGTTTTGGGGTGGAAAAAAAAATCCAGTGTAAAAGGTTAGGAACAGACTTCTTTGAATTTTCTGTTAAGCTGCTTCACAGACTTTCCACCCTTTGGTAGTCCCTAACCCTTTAAAATAATTTCCTAGGTGACCCAACATGGTATTCTCCTATCTCTGTACACTCCTAATTCCTTTTATCGAGCAGCCTGCACAGAGTGGTGACCCTCCAGAGCTGCAGTGAGGGATCCGGGGGGCTCCCTGTGCAGCTCCTGCTGGGTTTTGCAACATGTAGGAAAGTGGCCCCGATGCTGGTGGGAGCTCCTGCTCCAAAGACCTGCAGAGATAAGGCCGGCATTGTGCCTTCACTTGCTGGATGGTGGGGTGCAGCCTATGTGTAACTTTTAGTCAACACAGGCACGCACAGATAATGGACTGTTTCAGCTGCCTCTGGGGAGCTTCTGTTATAATCTGCCAGAAGATTCTTTCTGTGGTTTAAACTTTGGCATATGAGGAACGCCAATACTTTATATATACAAAATGTCAGTTATGTGCCCTCAGGCAGCAAGCTAAAAATGATATTACCCTGTTGATGGATCTGGGTTTAGATAGTTTCAGCTACAGTAAGTTTCTTGATTTAAACTCTGAAGATGGCTGTGTCAGTCAGCTGAAGTAAAAATTGCAGGGTGTCACTGGTTTTCCACTGATTTCAAAGTGCTTTGAATAAATCAACAGGGAGAAAAATCATTTTCTTATGGGGACTATCACCCAGCGCACTCGTAATGTGCAGCCACACTGCCTTACGTAATGCAGCGGGGTGAATGAGCTGCTACCCAAACTCTGCTGACCTAAAGCCCGATGGTGCTCCCGCTGGCTTCAGTGGCATTCGATTGTGCAGTGTTATTGAGTCTGCTACGGATAGAGATCTGAAACACGAAAGCGCTTGGTGTCTGTGGTCGTCGCCGCAGGGAAATTGCTGCTGCCTTGGGGGAGATTGTGTGACAATGAACCGCAAGGCAAGACCAGTGGTGCGTACCCCTGCTGCTGGAGTAGCATGCCCCGAGACGGGCAGAGCCAACAGAGAACAAAAGTCTCGATAGCAGAAGCCAATCAATGACCATATGCATCTTATCCACACGATGAAATCGCTGCACTGCAGAGAATCACTGACAATAAACAGCAAAAGAAACGCTAAACATGAAGTGCATGATTCTTATTTACACCTAAGTCATTTTATATCTCTCTGGAATGTGTAAGTGGTCCTCAAAGGGGAGGACACTGCAATAATTTACAGCCAGTGTATAGCTATGTTAGTTTACAGATGAGAATTGGATCCCAAACAAGTAGCAGTCTGCTGATTTTGAAGTTTCTCATGCATTTAGAACTTGTTAAAAAAATTCTGACAACACTTTAGTAGAAGCTTTAAATTACTAATTGAAATTTAGGCTGGCGGTTTAAATGGCTTCAGTCAACAGAAATTTCCTGGGACAGACAGCTGATGTTCCATAGCTGGAAAAGACCATGGAGTGCCAGCCTCTGTGAAAAAGCCTGTTTCCAGTTTTAGTCAAACTATTAGCATCCAGGGTTGTGTGATTGGTGAAGTCTAAATTGAGTGAAGAAATAGAAACTCTGGGCCAGATTTTTATCTCACACATACCAATATAAAGCCAGGCAAATTCTCCTCAAATCAGCGGAGTTATTCCAGGCTTACATAAGCTTAGCCAATATCAGAGTCTGATCCTTTTATTTTGGGCTACTGGAATTCCCTAAGTAAATAATGTGGACAATTGTGCAAATTTCTGTCATGGAATGAAGTTTTCTAGTAATAACCACATCAGTCAGATCAGGAAGAAAACAGATGGTAGATAATGAACAAGGCTGATGAAAGAACTGAGCTGGGAGACAAAAGACAACTCCATGAAATCTATGATGACATAAATTAATTCCTTAAGATCACAGCCAAGTATAGCTTGGGAAGCGAAGATGTAGACGAGACCTGTGTGAGCCAAGTAAGACCTTCTCTCATGGTGTCCCTAGTCTGGGCACCCTGTGTTTGCAAGTGTGTCACTGCTGAAGATTTGTTAACTCATCTGCTGGCTGTTTTGTCGTTTCTTAGGACTGGATGTCTAGAAAGATCCAGCAGGGCATGCATCCACTCCTTCCTTATATATATGACTGTAAAGAAAGATAAGATTTTCTGCTGGCATAAACAGTGCAGCCGCCCCAGTTACTGGGCAGTGACAACTGCAGTTCTGCCCATAAACTCTGAACTACAGGCATGTGGCAAATGTAATTATTTGGCAATTCTTGAAAAAGTCCTGTAAGTGTTGTTCTATTCTACAGATTAATATGAAATTGTCTGTCTGCTTCTCTTTTCGCTAAAAATAACATTTCTGAAGTTTGTCACTCATCTGTGAATCAAGAAAATGATATAAATACATAGAACTGTATGTTCTAATATACGCTGAGTACAAGGCCTAAAATTATATCTTCAAATAGTAAGTTATATTTTGGTTATATATGTGGTAGCGTAGGAAGTATTTGCGTAGTGTTTTATTTGATTTATGCAGAAGGACGTAAGTAAAACAGTGTTTCTAAGAAAGTACGTGCTACGTGGTTTCATGAAAGAGTCCTTCCTGGATGGGTAAGCAAGGTGCCTCGCTGGCTGGCTGACAGGTCAGCTGGGTATTTCCCCTTCTCCTTCAAAAGACAGAGGGTAAATCAAAAGCTGGCCAGAGCAGAGGGCTTCTCACAGTGGGATCAATACTACAGCCCTCCTGTGAAGCTCCATACCAGGAACTCCTCCAGAGCGGAGTGCTTTGCCTCTGCCTGCGTCTGCTTCGGGGAGGTTCTAAGTGAGTTCTGATTGATGTGGTAGTGATTTCATTGATGCTTTTCCAGCACCAGTTACCACAGAAAATGATTCTTTTCTGAATCACTTCCCTCTGTACGCAAAACTCAGCTGAATGGGGCTAAGAGTTGGAGAAGAGGGACATTGGCAGGCTGTACTACCTTTTAAGAGTGATTTCACTTTTCTAAAATAATCTGTGTGCAGTAATGAAATTCTAGGCCTACTCAAAAATCCCTGTAAAAAATCATAGTGGGCTGTTGAAATGTGTGTGTGGTGAGCGCTTCATTTAAAATGAGTAAAGCTTGTTGAATCTTCACAACTTGCAAGTTTTCAACAAGCTGGAGAAAAAGGTCTCAGTCACCAGTGGCTTTGCCATATGACTAATTCAGGATACTGCCTGTTCTGCCCTGAGAATGATAAATTTGCTCTCTGATTTGACAAGTCATAGAAAATCCTGGTGAAGCTGTCGACATAGGACTGATATAGAAGCCCAGTGTTACAAGGCAGGCAACAGACCACGATGGCTGTGCGCACCTTTTAATGGAGCCATAGATGGTTGAGGAACTGACCAACCAATTTTAGCATCTGTTTTCCACTTGGTGCTTATTTTTGCCAAATTATTTTTCCTATGAAGCAGCCCTAATGAAGTGAGTGTCATTCCGCCTTAAAAGCTCTTCCATAATTTATATAATTTCTGAAAGTCAGGCAGGGATACCACTTAAAAACACACAGGGTAGCAGAACTTTTTTTCATGGCCTGAAGACAAACAGGCTTCCCATGGCAAGCATGGCCAGGAATTTTTAAAGGACCCCCTGGGAAAGTATATGATTCACAGCTTGGGTGGCTTTTGGGGTGGTGCATGAGTGGGAGAGGACATACATAGACATATTTACACAGGAGAGGAGTTGTAGCTAGGAGGGGAATAGTAACTTCCTCGGTATTGTCTAAGGGCTGTATAGGTAGGGGCAAAACTGGAGTGGCTATTCAGCCAACACAGGATAGAGACTTTTTACCAGGGCATGTAGTGACAGGACAAGGGCCGAAAGATTTAAACTGCAAAAGGGCAGATTTAGACTGGACATGAAAAAGAATTTTTTTTACAATGAGGATGGTGAGATACTGGAACAGATTGCCCCAAGAGGTTGTAGATGCTCCATCACTGGAAGTATTCAAGGTCAAATTGGATGGGGCTTCGAGCAACCTGGCCTAGTGGAAGGTGTCCCTGCCCATGGCAGGGAGGTTGGACTAGATGATATTCACAGGCACCTTCCAAGACAAAGCATTCTATGATTCTATACAGCCTTGCCAAGGTTTCACTGAAAACTCCCCTGGCTCCTTTCTCGTCTTCTTTCCTGGGTATCAACTTTTTTTCTGGGATATATTTTTCAGAGAGGTTATGAAGTAAGCAGAAGAATGAAATATGAGGTTCGTTGTGAAGATGTTTTGCACACTTTCATGTATAATGCCTCCTGGTGTTTATACAGCTAATTTTCCAGATCCCTTCCATGGAAGAGGAACAGCAAAATGCTGAGGGTGATAACTGATCTTTTAAACCCTCCTGAGAAGCTTGGAACCAGGGAATGGGAGCAATTGTCTGTTCCCAGTTGCCCTGTGCTAGGGAGGCAGAGGGGCCAGGCAGGCAGAGCCAGACTGCAAGGACCCAGACTTGTTCTGACCCATTTTTGCTGCTGTACCTCTTGCTTTGCTCACCTTCAGAGGTCTTCTTGTCTCTTTATGGCTTTTTAGAAACTCTACCAGATGTTAGTAATATGAAAGGTATGGTCTGAGTGCCTGTTGCAGACAGGAGGGTTCAGAGATGGCTTCATAGGTTCCTTTCTATTGCTATGATTATATTTATTGTAATCACAGTTACTATCTTAAGGAACATTCTGGCTCAGCAGCATATACTGAACTGCATGGATTGTACAGTTCTTGCCCAAATCCAAGGCATGCTTCACACTGCCTGGAGCCTCCAGAAGAGATGCTGTGGGGAGGCCAGCTGAGGGCCAAAGGTTGGGGTGAAGGCCTGATCTTTTGGGACTGCAAACTGTCTTTGGAAGGTTGATAAAGCTAATTGGCTTGATGCTGCCCGGTGCCTATGAATTCCTGCAAAAACCTTACCCAGGGACCCAGGTTAATCTTTTAAATTTCTGCAGCTAAATCTCAGACTGAAATCTTCATGTCCCATTTTGTGAAGGGTTCCAGAGAAATTAAGCTGTCAGCTATATATATATGTGTGTGTGTGTATATATATATCTCTACACATATACACATACATCTGGGAGAGCAAGCTGCTAGACATTTCCCTCAAAGGTTGCCCTGTTGAAGTCTATAATTTTGGTGGTGAGGTAGAAGGAAACAGATTAGCCTTCATACAACGCAAATGTAGGGAAGAAGCCTTTGCTGGCCTTGAGATTGTGATCTAGACATAAACAGTAATTTGGTTCCAGCCCTAAAATGTACACCCAGCTGAAATTTGATTTTACTGCTGCAGGCAAAAATTTGCTTATATGATTTGTAACTACCTAAATAACCACCTCTTTTAACTTCCTGTTTCAGGATTTATGAAGATTTATTCCCTGCCATCTCAGTTTGACAGTCTAACCAAAATGGCCATTTAATTTCAATGTTCCTGCTAATTTGTCTGTTTGCTGTGGTTTTAACCTCAGTTTGACTGTTTTTTAGGGCTCATTTAGATCAATATTAATAGCTGTTTAGCCTTAGTGGCACTGTAACTCAGAGCTCACTGAGAATAACTTCTACTTAAGTCTAATGAATAGGATAATGAGCCTGATTAAAATAATTAAGGCTAGTGGAAATAACACTGGTAGGGAACACGGTTAAAAAGACTGCTAGGCAAAACCAAAGGCTGATAGAAAATTTTAACCCTGTTTCAACCCCTTTTTGCATACAAAATGGAAAGAAAAAACCCAAACTCTCTAAATTCTTAAATCCATTTATTAAATTGGGAATCACCTCTCTCTTGTGATATTAAGAACAGAGGTCTACCTCCTTGGAAGCACAATGTGTGGATCTCTTTTGGAAGGATGCATCTCTTCCTTGCTGGATGTACACGAGGAGCCATTGTGTATAATCCAGGATGGAAACGGTAAGTGTAATTCCTTACCAGCTCCTATATGAGCACTGGTGCTTGTCAGAAGGTTAGCTTAACCCATTTCAAGGCAGGCTGCACCAGTGGGGTGATGCACCTCTTCTGTCTGCTCCCAAAGGCCACTGCTTCCTTCAGCTACCCCAGCTACTGCCAGTCCATCTGTCCCCTCTCCATCTCCTCGTCTTCTCCACAGTCTGAGCTTGGCCTTTGCTTCATGTGGCTCTAGGACAGCTTATTGTAAGGCAAAGTCTGTTCCATCTTCTGGTACCCAGTGGATCTCATAATGTGCCTGAACTCTTAGGTTCTTGTTACGTTTTCTTTATTCTTTGCTTGATGAGAAATTTCTGTAAAGTATCTTATTTTAGCAAGGATTTTTTTTTTAAACTGTGGATATTCCTGTGTGTTTAAGTAAGGGGAGGATATGACTAGAGAAAAATCCTTATGTGTAGAGTAGTGAGTATTGAGGTACCAAGGGTTTTACTCCTAGTCTTTGAGGAAATTTCTCCTACCTACCCTTAGCTCATAGCCTTTTATATGTCCTGGACTTGGGCAAAAAATGCCTTGAAGATAATCATCAAGACCTTGCAGTTGATTTGAGCCAATTTATAGCACAGATAGGCTTGATGTCCTCCTAACATCTTGTGCTGCTTTGGTGTTTGGACTGTTTGATGTCTTTTAAAAGCTGAAGTTCCCATCTGAAAGTACAGGAAAGTTCTTGTACCTAACCAGGAATACAGAAAGGGTTGTTCATGAATAATGCTTTTGGAGCACATAGTGAATCCAGCACAGTGGAGGCAGCTACTTGGAAATCTTCAGGCAAAGATGATAATTTTATGCCTGCAGATAATTCAGGGTGGGTAAAACTACCTTCAAGCATTGCTACTGTGTTATAACCGTTCTTCACTTTCAAGCTAGTGTTGTCCAAGCACTAGACAGCTGTGGTGGCAGCAGATGGTGATATTTGGTATTGATATTTGGTGCTGACTGTTATCCAGTGTTAGAGTCCAACTTGTGTATTGAATTTGTTATTCAGTGCGGTATGATACAAAGTTGTAGGAAAAAACACTGAGAAAACACTGATTGAAGGGAGGTGTTATGAGGACATGCTGTTTGCCATTATTATTTAGTTCATTGAATCTCTCCTATTGGGAAAGAATGAAACTATCTTTGCATAGTTCTCAGGACTTCACCATTTGTACAGTGAAAACATTGCAAAAACTTATCGTGAAAGCACAATAATGTGCCAGCTGCTGCAGGGAGGTAGCAAAGAACAGTAGGATGAGTAGGATGGATATCTTTCCCTCTCCATCATGGTTGTAAAGGTGATGTTAGCTCCGTGTCCTGCCTTGAGCCAAGGTTGAGAAAGGCTAGATGTCTTTTCTCTGGGCTTTCTGCAGAATGGGAGATTTCATGCTGGAAATATAGCTGGGTAGGACCAGTGCATCTGGGATGGGTGTCTGGTCTTTAAAGGAAGAAGAGCTGGGTCCTCTGAATGATGCATTGGCTATTTCAGTCTGAAATTTCACCAGTTGCTCGTGACCCTTCTCACAAGCCAGGAAGGGCATGGGTTATATTCACAAGTCTTGGTTTAAGACTCATGGATACGCAGTAGATCTGACATAAGCTGCTCCACCATGCCTCAGATTTCATAATCACAGGACGGTTGGATTCCTGACCGGCTGCACTAGGCAGGAATTTTGGGTTCCAGTTTACGCCGGACGTGTCAGAGACATGCTGGCACTTTCAGCCGCTGATTTTATGACTGTCTCATGTAAGGATTTCTGGTTCAGTTATTGTGTTTTGTAAGTGATCTATACAGCACAGGATTAACTTTAATACCCACTAGAGTAATTATCAAAGCATGTGGTATCTTGATGACACACTTACAGCTTCACATGAACTGGTAGATGCTCTGCTGACTGTAGGCCAGAAAGTTAAAATTCTCAGCCAGTCAGCTGGAAAGAAACTCCCTGTGTCTCCTCTCTGTGGGCATTTGCATAATTTTCAAGTTTGGAGAATGGCTTGTTGGGGAAAGCTTGGAAGCATCAAAATTTGAGGTTTCATTGATGAAGAAGCCCTCCCTCTTTCCACCAGCATGGTCAGGAGGGTTTGAGTCCCTCGGGGAGGGAGCAGGCTTCAGTGTTGCTTTCACAGAATTCAGACACAAATCCCCAGAGTTCAGTGACAGCAGTGTCTGGCCCAGGTGTTTGAGGAGGTCCAGGAGCCTCACGGTCATTGAATCAAGTGATTTGGAAGCCTTGTTGTTGAGCTCCTTGGGGCTGCTTGGCACCGCCACTTGCGGAGAAAGAGCAGCCCTGCAAGGGAGAGGGTGCAGGAACAGGAGGCAGCCTCACAGAGCTAGTTAGGGCCAGCACTGTGATGAGGATGGTGCTTCATCAAGGTGGCAGGGTGTCCAGGAGAAACCAGCACCTTTAGGAGCTTCCTGCTGCATAACACAAGTGCACACACTGCAAGAGCTCTTCTGCATGCATGCAGGGAGATATGAGGAAGGTACATAAACATGTCACCTCCATGTACCTCAACCCTCGTATTTCTGTCTTGGTGGACTCCAAGATGCTTTCCAATATTTTGTACCGTGCTCTGCAGAAACAAAAGCATTTTGTCATTAATCTTTCAGCATGCAGGGAAAAAGAGGATCATTGACCTTACCTGAACACTGGGCTATCATCTATCCCCGGCCTTCATACGGGACTTACAGGAAGACAGAAATTTTCTTGTGACTCACATCTCCCTCTTATGTGGTGAGGGGAGACTTGGTTCTGACTGTGCTGTGGCCTGTGCATATAAACCTGTTTCTTAGCAGGACAATGTCCCAAATGTTGACCTGCAAGGGCATGGCGTACAGCTGGCACACACAGCCATGCTTTCCTAGGAGTTTGTCTAAATGTTTGACAGTAATGGTGATTGATGGCGTGTAAGTAATGCTGAGAGTTGACAGTGGGGCAAGGTCCAAAACAGTTTGGAAACCATTGCCTTGGAACGTGTACTGAAAAATGAGGGCTGTGATTTATCATTTCCTTCAGAGAAAAACATTTTAGGCAATTCTGACATGAAACAGTTAGCTGTATCAGATACTGGTGAAGATAATCTGGTGTTTGCTATCGTATCTCTCTTCAGCAGATGGTAAAGGCCAGGTACTAATTAAGAAGAAGCAGAAAAAAGAAAAGAAAAAAAGCTTTAGGTTGACAAAATGTTGCATCGTGTAATAAATAGCATCTTATTTATTATTTCTGCTAACAATTACGGACTGGAATGAGACCTCTCATACGGAGTAGATCATGCCTCCATCTGTCTACTGCTGGGTTATTCCCCTTGCATTTGAAGCAACTAATTCTGGACTTGTTAAAGGCAGATAATGGAACAGTTGGATGATTAGGACCAAACTTCAAAACCAGTTTCCCTCCTGTGTTGTTATTCATGAGGATAGTGGCTGTTCATGGGGCTGAGACAAGCTAGTCATCCATTGCAGCTTTTCTAGGTCCTCTTTAGAAAGAGGATTGTTGCTGGATAAGTCGCTGCAGACCTGAACCTGCAGGTTTGAAATAAGAAGGCTAAAATGGGCTTTATGAATCCACAGATCAGAGATACTGAGGCTTTGCCAGAGAATATCTAAAAAATGATCACATGAAGGAAGAATGTAAGTTGGTAATGAATAATCAGAAATATTTTTCAGCTGAGGGTTTGATTCAAAGTACTTTGAAGTTTCTCAATATGAGGATGCAAACCCAGCTTTTACTAGCCTTTCACTGCCCTTCCTCTTTCCAGAGGGCAGACTAGAATGAGGGCATGGGTACAGACCTGGGGCTGCTTTGACTTGTGGAGATACAGTGGTTCTGAGCTGCTGTGAAGCTCTTGGGCAGCCCTTTGAGTCAAGCTCCTGGAACTGGGGCAGTGCAAAATTAGATTTGAATACTCTGGGCTGCATTACCAAGTTGCACCGATAAAGAACATACAGCTGAATCTGGAAGAATACTGTTAAGCTGCAAGTACAAAAGAACCTCAGTTTCTGTGAGCCTGAAAAATACAGAGATGCTAAAACCAAGGAAGGAAGGAAAAGACCAGGCAATCCTGTATCAGCTAACAGTGTAAAATGAGGCAATTAAAGTGAGGGAAATTCTCTGGGCTTTTGCAACAGTTTAAACCCTTGAAATCAATAAATAAGGGCATTGCTACAGTCAAAACTGCAAACTCTTATCTGATAAAGGCTGAACAGAGCAATTCCTGATGTATACTGATTGGTATTACACCAGAGAAGGATTTGTCCCTTTCAGTTTAAAAAAAAAAAAAAAAAAAAAAAAAAAAAAAAAAAGGGAAAAACTAAGCAAGAATTAAAAAAAAGAAGAAAAAAAAGAACTTGGCTCAGAAGAGGAACAGAAATGAAATAATCTGCTGAAAGTTTCTCAGAATCTGTACTGAAAGGACATTTTTTTCCATGGGAACAATTAAGAAGGGCTCTAAAAATAGAGTTAAAAACACTTTTCAGTGTTTCTAGTGATCTACCTAACAGACATTCCTATTTTGGAAGGTATAGAAGCAAATTTTGTTTTATTTCAATAAAATGCAAGCAGATTTGCTTCATCATTAAATGTATTTTCACTTACTTGTATGTCAAGCCATGCTTTAAACAGGTTACTCTTCTCTTTGGAAAGGACTGCTTTTATTTTTCCCCTTCCTCTCCTGGCTTCCAGAAACAAATCTGCTATTTTTTTTTTTTTTTTTTTATTTATGTGCATTATTAACATTGCACGTAAGTGTTTGACTCATTTGGGAAAAACTTGGTGTACCAAGAAATTTTTATCAGATGTGATGCAGATCTTGACCAAATAAATATTTTTTTCCTTGAATAGTAAATTGGTTTTGTTAGTATAAAATATGCGCCTTTATTGCGTGCAGCTGGCTCTCCTCTAGTTGCCCATATCTGTGAGCAGTCTTGGTAGCTTCTTCCATGGGTTGCTGGTAGTTTCAGCTTAGAACACTTGATTCTTTTTTTTTTTTAAATATTGCAATTATTGGATTGGTTTTTGTGGCTTAACTAAGTCATTGAAAATACCATTCAGTCTATATTTATTAACAAAACACATGATCCCTTAGCTTCCAGTATATCGTAATTTATTTGTCTCAAAATACTGGCAAAACACACGAGTTGTAATTGTAATTTCCACTGATTAGCAGTTAGTTTAGACACAGAAATCTAGGTTCAGAGTAGCTAGCAGTACTAGCTCTGCAAGGAATTCCTAGCTGGCCGTGGTCCTCATGCCCCGCCAGTCTCCTCATAGGCTTTAAAGGTATAAATAGAAAGAGACTGGCATATCTCTCTTCCTGCCCTTCCAAGCTTCCAGAAGGGATGACTCCTACTGTGCTTTGTTGCTATAGAAAGGTCTGGCTCAAGGTTTGGCAGCTCAAAAGACTGTATAGGAAAACATGTCTTTGGTGAGGATTAAAAATGACGATCAGTCTCCCTTTCCAAAAGAGAACACAGAAACCTAATGGCATTGATGGGCAAGCCCTTAGTATCACAAGTGACTTTGGCCGGAGGTCCTACAGAAACTCCAAACACTGGATGATTTGAGAAAAGACACGTCCTTTCTTCAGTGTTGTTACTGGCAACCTCCTCCTTCCTGCCCTGTTACTGAGTATGGGATAAAACTCCACATTTCTGAAGTGTTAGTAATGCCACAGGATGATAAAAATTTAAACCTATCAGATTGGAAATTTAGAGGAAAACCACTTCTGTTTAAAATCTGACTTGTAATTCTGCATTTTATTCAGTGCAGTTTTTCTGTCTTTTGATTCTTCATCCTCTTGCCATACTGTACTGCAGGGCTGGAATCTGTTTCTAGCCAGTAAGGACTTTATTACAGAAGAAGATGTTTACAGGAAAGAAATCCTTAGTTCTGCAATGTGTAAAGATCCTTTCTTTTGAACACTCTCTCTTTACCACTCCCTTTGCATTAATTTTTTACTTTTCTCTGGCTTATCTTTGTAATTTCTCATTCTCCTCCTGGCAAAGGCTCTCTTCTTCAACTTCAGGAGGAGAGTAATTCCTGGTGAAACCACTGATTTTTTTCTTATTTTTTTTGATGAGAAGGAATAGTAGTCTAGTATTAAATCCAATGAACTTTTTGTTATGTGAAGCTCCAGGGACTTAGTATGTCCACTTTTTGGTATTCTCTTTAGCATATCTGAAAACTGTGGGGTTTCGATCTTGTTCTCTTCATCCTTGTAGAAGTCTCCTCCCTAATGTGGAGTTTGGAAAGGCTATTGTACTCAGGGAGGTTTCTGAGATTGTAGACGCTATTGACAGTATATGATGTGTTTTAATTGAACCCTTCAATATTGTGTGAAGGGGAATGGATACCATGAAAGGAAGGGCTACCCTCATTTCTCAGTTCTACTATCAGGGTAAGCCCTCATGTCTTAAGGGGCTTAGTGTAAAAGTACCGGAGAGAAAAATCCAGCTGCAGCTGGACAGAGAAGAGGGGGCTGAGCCACAGTCTCAGCGCTTTGCCGTTGTCAGCTCTTGGTGGACATCACCACAGAAGTAAATATTAAGGAGGAATCTGAAGGAGGACAGAGAGACAGCTTTGCGAGTGCTTTCAGGGAGCTGCTCCCAAGTGCAAGGACCAACGGAGTAAAAAAAAGAAGGTACTTGTTTGAAAAATTAGCAATATATTATGGCAGTTTGAAATGGGGCCATTAGAAAGGGCCCATCTCCTGTGTTTCAATTGGCCTTTCAAAATTGGGCGGGAGGTGCGAGGCATGCTGGGGTAGGCAGCATCTGGCCTTGCAAGTGCAGATACGGAGTGTTAGCTGATCATATAGAGAGTGATGTGCAGGTGATGTAATCTGCAAAGATTACAGGAAGGAAGCAGCAGACACTTTGCCAACAATCACGGCTGGCTCTCATTTACTTATTTCTGCTTCTATTTTTTTCTTTTCTCTGTGTCTGAAATTACTAAAGGTGATTCCAGGAAATAGTGGGGATGATGGAGGTTTTTCTTTAATAATAGTGATGCACTCACTGTAATCGCATTTTTGATAGGTACAAGTGTTGAAGACTTAGTGCTTCCTCATTTTGGCAGCATGTTTAGCACATATGTTATCTGTACATGTCATTTTCCATGTCAGGGCTTTCTTTTTCTTATGTGAAAGTAATGGAGTGGCTGTGGTTTCCTGAGGCTTCTTTTCTGCCTTTAGGATTAGAGCTAGTTCAGATCAGCACCCAGATGCTATGCTGGCAGCCTTCTATCACTCTAGCTTGGACAATAAGAAAAAAAACCCTGAAACTGATAAAAAGCACTTTGTAATCTTACCTCTTAATCATTCAGAATGGATAGCCCTGAACAGAACAATACAAATGGAAACTGGTAGAGAAAGCAGAAAATATCACCACTAGAGGAACTGAAAAAGGGAAAGAAAGTAACTTATTATAATACGTTTACTATCAATGAAGCAGCTCAACTTCTTTAAGTACACAGGTGCCCAAACGAAGTTCCTTACTGGGTCAGTGAAGTTCTTCTAGATAATATGATAAAAGTAATTGCAGATTCCCAGCAGTTTGGTGACACCAGCAAGTGACTTCTCTGTGTTGCCAACAGTAAAACTCCTGACTGGAAACTTGCCAGCTTGCTGCTGTGCATGGGAACAACTTTTTTTTTTTCTATTTAGTGTTGTTTGATAAATATAAATTCAGTTGTTGCCATAATAAAATGCTGTAGAAGTCCCAGTTGTAGGATCTGCTTAATGCAGTCTGTCCTGTGCCACCTGCTGTGCTTGCCTGATGGATGCCATGCTTCCATTCAGGACTTCTGCCTCGTAACTACAAATGTGTGAACAGAAAAGCTTTTCCAAGTGCTCTTATTTACAGTCCTGGAAAATGGACTGAGATCAACACACAAGGTCATGAAGTGCCTAGGGAAAACAGTAGTGCTTATTTCCAGAGACATCATAGTGGCATAGCTTCTTACTCACTCACAAGCTGCATGTGACATTGTCATTTAAAATGCATTCTCTGGTCTATCCAGAGCTGGTTAGCAATTCAAGGTATGTGCCTTTCGTGGAGCTGAGTTGTTCGTATGCTCTGTAGAGCATTGATTTTAATTGGCTTGAAACAACAGAGCATTTGGTAGTTGGTTTGTATTTCATAAAAAGATACACAAGCCTAAAAGAGTTGGCTAATTGTGTGGTTGAATGGAATGAGAGGAGGTAAATGTTCTCCCAGCATGGGCTATGCCACTGAAGAAAATATAGCAGAAAACCAAGGGTCTGGGTTTTGCGGTTTTAGAAGAATAAATCTTACCCAGAAAAATAATCATACCAACTTCAGTGGGAGTAGCAACACATGTAACTGGATTATTTTTAGAATCAGGCCCAAAATCTATACCTGCTGTTTTTTACCTAAAGAGGCATTGCCTAAAGCAGCCACAACAGGGAGAAAAAAACCCAACCTGCTCACTAGGAAAAAATGAAAAGAGGTCGCTTTATTCCTAATTTATATCAGTCAGCAGTCTTGGACCTGGAAGACTGTTCTTGCAGGAATCAGCTGGTTTACAGGAGCTATCTTGATCACTGGCCATAGCTATGTCTCCATGTGTTAGATGCTACATTAAAACTTATAGCAGGTCATACACAGAATATATCAAGCCTACAAATGATTGGACAAAGTGGGTGTCTGCATAATTCCTAACACGGGAAGAATTTCTTAATGTGCAGGGAGTACCATAGCACCAAACACAGTTTGAACAGAGCTATATAAAGCCAAATAGTGGTGTAATATGGACCCAGTGACTTCCCTGAAATGCTGTTGTGGAGGTGTTAGGGCAAGGCTGGCTCAGCACTTGGCTGTTGCTTCTCCAGAAAGGTTGTTCCCACCAGGGGCAGGTGTCGATGTTTCTGTCCTGCAGCTTGGGTTGCTGTGGGAGTGATGTGTGGGTGCCTGGTGCGGGGGGAGAGGCCCAGCACTCAGCAGTGGCTGCCCCTCCCCCTCCTGCCTCCCCCGTCACCCTGCGTGCATGTATGGACCAAAGGAGCTGATGCTGCTGGAGGCTGCCACAGTTAGTTGTCTACTCTGCCTGTAGCTGGGGCTGATCCTACTTGCTGCTGCTACAGATGTGAGAAATGGATGATTAGCACACACAAGTTATTTCACACAGCCCATTCTCTAACCAGTGCAGCATTAAGTCCCTTCTGCTGGAGAAAGGCTGTAGCCCTGGCTCTGTGTCAGGCTTATTTGCCTGTGTGTATCTCAGGCAGACACTTGTTTGCTAGACAGACAAATTGCCTGTAAAACTTGAGGTGAAGGATATTGTGAAGAAAACAACCTGCCACCAGTCTCTTCTATACCAGTATTTCAATGACTAATGCTTCCTCTGCTCGTCTTGTGTTCAACAAGATCCTTTCCTCTATGCTATGTGCATTCCTGTTGCTTAGTATAATTTGTTTTTATTTTGATCTTTCTAGGGGAGGCTGTGTAGAGATCGGGCCCAATCTGGCTTCCTCTAAAGTCTGAGAAAATATTGGCCTCAAACCAGCAAAGCACTTACGGTCCGATAATGCTCCTATAAAATTCAATGGCAAGACTCCCACTCACTTCAGCAGTGCAGCCCAAAGAGCTGCGATTAGTCAGTTGCTCGAAGTTATGTGTGTGCCTGAGTATTTTGCTGTTTGGAGCCCTAACCAATAAAAGCAGGTCTGGAAACAGGGACTTCCATGGAGAAGGCCACTAAATATTGATCATCAAATATTTTCTCTGTCAAAGCTAAAAATTAGAACAGCAATGACTTTTTGTGCCCTGGCAGCACTGGCACTTGGCACAAAGACAGCTTTTTTGATCCACCTTGGGTGAAGTTCCAGGTTGCAATGGTGTTATTTAATGGTTTTGTTACCCGAAAGAAATGAATTGTGGGATATTTCAGGAACTGAATAGAAACGGAAACTGGAAATTCTTTCCTGAACCTGAAATTCAAACTGAAATTTTGTTCTGTGCAGGGAAGCCAGAAGAAATACTTGCAGGGCTCAAGAGACGCAGCACAGCTATGGAGTCCCATCTGCTTTACCTGACAGTATTCATCTCCTTTGGCTCCAGTGGTATCAAAGTCTGTAAGGAAAAGTAATTTTTAGCACTGTTCCCTGTTATTCTGACATCTTCTCCCTTCCCTTTACTCCATGGAGCAGATGCTTTTTTGGCATGTTTATTAAAATGTCAGCCCAGCCTTGCGTTCTGCCGCAGCTCCCATGGAAGGCTGTGCAGAAGTGTAGACATTGGCATTGAAGGGTTTTGTGCAAAAGCCACTACACTGTGTGGGAAGTGGAAACATAATAGGCTTTGGAAGGGCCCGGATCAGTATCATTTAGACAAAAGCATAGTACATCACAGCTAGAAGTTGACTGTTTCATTCCACTCCTGTTTAAACCCTGCTTCATAGCATATTCACAGTGAGAAATGCGGTGTGTGCTGGTGTCAGTGGAAGTTTTGCCACTGGATTAATCTGAGCCATGGTTTTGCCTACAATATATAAGGCCTCTCTGTAACCTGACTTCTAGGTAATCTACTTTACTAGGTATTTTGCACCATAGTGTGACCAGACTTATTAAAGAACTCAGTATTAAATTCTGGTTTTGCATAAGCTAATGTACAAAAATGCGTGCATTCATAACCATCTAGTTCTCATACACACTTACTACAACAAATTGAAATTTTAGACAGTGATACAATTGCATACAACCATAGTACCTCCTATGCCATATCTGATGAATGATTGCAGCTACCACTTGAAGTGAGGCCTTTGACACCTGAGCTGTTGAAAACCGTGCCTGTAAATGTGAAGCTACCAAAAACCAGTGCTTTAAAGAAAGCGCAGGATGTTCTGATAGTCATCAGATCCCTTTCAGCAACTGTTCCACTTTGCATTCTGCCCACAGAAAATGTGTATTTATAAAAAAGGAGTGAAAAAGATCAGCATAAACAAATACGCCTAATCCCTAATAAAAGGACTGCCAAAAATAAAAATCTACCAACAAAAGTAAAGAAAAAAAGATGTTGCAGAGTTGATGCCATCATTTGCTTGTGTAACAGCGCTGCTAGAAATCTGCATATATACTTTGCCTTTTCAATGGAAATGCTGACCTGCAGCCCTTGGAAATGTAGTTTCACATAAGCTAGGAAGTAAGCCAGTACCGAGCTGGCAGGTGGCTGCCAAACAGAAACTCACGGCTTCGGGTCCTAGCTGTATATCTGTTTTGCTGTCTGACCTTGGGTAGGTTTAAGAGGAGAGGCAGTGGGTTTTACTGCACCAGCTCTTCTGCATTTCCTTTGTATCTCCTTGTCTGTTAAGGGATAACAGCTCAGGGGAACCCACGGGACTTCCCCGTCACAGCGGCTACATTCTTAAAGGCAAAAAAAAGCCACGTACATAAATTACGTGTGTTAATGTACTGTTCATCCCACACTCCCCATGACATCCATAATCACCCAGCAGGGCTCAGCGTGTCTTTCAAGTGAACATGAGCCACCCTAGTTTAAATCAACGTGTCCACTTGCTTTGCGTTCTCTCCGTATTGACACTCACCCCATCGTGCTGCATGACAGTGAACAGCTGACAGAATAAATCAGGGATCCTGGGCATGAGAAGAACTCACTTGACCTTACTTGACTTGACCTATAATATCTTGTTGGTGCGGGAGGAGAGTAGTCTTACTCTAGTAAAGTAATCATATCCTCACTAATTTTTCTTCGTCCTATTCAGAGCACACTGTTGTGTGTGCACGGAGTGAGGGGATTTGTGAGGGAGGAAATACTTTTTCCTTCTTGAAGATTATTCTAGGAAACCGCAGTATAAATCTTTATTCAGTAGAGAAGTATTTGTCCTGTGAAAAATGTTAATAGAAAAAAAACTCTTGTGTGAACTGTATGGGAGAGAGAGTGAGAAAGGTCCAGTGCTTTATTTCTGAGCCTGATCATTCTTTTGCATGAGTGAGACTGGGGAAGTGTAAATTTTAATGACTGTGTTTCTACAAATTATCACAGGGTGTTAACCATGTATGCTAACCAGAAAATAATAACAATAACTTGCTGCAAAAGGACTAGAAAACAGGACAAATTTCTCAAACTTGCACGCTCCAGTTCTTTTCTGCATTGGAAATCTGACTCAACCAACCTTGTGTCTTTGCTCGTATAAACTTCCCTGTCCCAGAACGGAGGTTATTGGGAGACTTAGTGAGCTAGACCATCAGGCATCTATTTCTGCATCTTCAATGGGCAGGTATCAGGCAGATGAAAGGGCTGCTAATGAATCTTGCTTGGATAGTATTACGGTAGATGAAAAAAACAGTATAAGCAAAATAAAAATTGATTTGTATTTTCTCACACTGCTTTGCTTTGTTTTAAGTAAAGTTACTACAGTTGCAATAGCGGCAACAATTTGTACTAAGTATTACTTTAGGTTATGAGGCACCTTCAGTGTGCTAGGCCCTGGACAACCCAAAACCTTACAGTAATATAAAATATATTTCAGTTTAGCTGCTGCAATTCTTCCTAGTCCATTCAGAGTGAGACTTTGCACATTTAATTTCTTGTGCCGTTTTCATTGTTCTGTCAAAACACCTTTTCTTTTAATGGAAACTCTTGTGATTTCTGAAAGAATTTAGTAATAATATAACCAGAAATATATTTTCCCCACCCTGATTCCTAGTGAACTGTTAAATAATGCATACCATTAATTCTCACGTAGAAATTTCTTACTGAGGTTCATGACCTGCTTGACTTAGATACCAAATGTTTGAAATTATGGTACTCATATGTTTTATATATAAAACTTTGGCATGGATTCTTCCTTTTGTTTCTAAGCTTTGTATGCTCATGGTAATGCAACAGGTTTTTCCTTTATATTATGGGTATATTTATATTTACCTATTTGCTCTTTAGTAATCTTGCCAACATATACGAACGTTTGACATATGGTATTTAATTCTGAGTGACACAACTGCCTACATTTTCTGGAAATAAGACGCACTTTGACACAAGATCAGTCCTCATTTATCTGAAATGAGTCACGACTGTGCAAGAGTGATTTTAGTTTACTAGAGATAAATTAGCCATGCCATTCTGAGAAATTCATCCCTACTTTTGAAGAATGAATTCCTTAGTTTCATCCAGGATGAGAGAAGTATTCCAGTTTTGGTAACAGTCATGTGCACAGAGGACATCACCAGGTACCTTGTCTAAAACTTCTAAGGGTAAAGGCAATATTCATTAAATAGATTATATCAAGGTAACAGCAAGAACTTACAGTTTCAGGGTTCTGATTTTCTTTCAGACACTTACTCATCCAACACCTTTGCTTTTTATTAAATTTTTTTTTCTGTCTTGAGGAATTCAGGTTTTATCCTAGGATATCAGCTTGGTACTGCAGTAAAGAGAACGACAGGCTCTTAGTAAGTTTTCTACTGGCAAGCCTCCATCAGCTTCAGTGAAGTTATGCTTGTTTACACGCACTGAAAAATTGGCTCCATGCCTGGATGTGTGATAAAAGTTATCTACCTGCTCCTACTTTTTCAGATAGAGACATCCTGTGCATATCTTGGCTTTCTTCTTTCATTCCATTTAAGTCAGAGGGGGCCTCCAGATAAGGAAAGCCTAGCAGATATGCATAGTGGAAAGCATTAAACTGATACGACTTTAGCAGGAAGCTGCTTTAAAAAAGGAGGACTTGGAAATTTTTTTGTAATGGCATAAGGGTTGAACAATGACAAAAGTGGCTCTTCTACCCCAGAATAGATGCTGTGGTCTTTTAGTTGTAACCATTTCATTTGCCCGACTGTAGTAAGCTTGTTTTGGAAGGACGTACTTTCACATGTATGCCTTTTTATGGAAAAATACAAAAACTTTGTCTCTTCATCTCCCGAACTGTAGTGCCACATGCCAGTGGCAGGGAGCACTCTCTAGATGGCAGGTCTGCCTAAAAGCTTCTTGTGTCTATGCCCCAGCTGTCTAACAGCCTGTTTTTCTAGCGTGCACCGAAGTTTTCAGGAATTTGCCAGCATTTTCTATTTAGACTTGGTATTGCAAATTCCTTCTTCACGTTCTGCCTCTGGTTTTAATTTTTTTTTTTTTTTTTAATAGCCAGGGGTTGCAGTCTCTCCCTCTGAGAAGTAAAAGTCCTGACTTGCGAGTGGTGTGGATTTGGGAGATGTGTGCCCTGTGCTCTCCTGCTACATGTCAGGGAACATATTTTGTTAAATTCCATTTCAGTGCAACTTATTTTGGAATGATGTGTTTGAGGTTTCTGTGGAGCTTCTTGAATTACTCGTTTATAGCAATGCTGCATGGTGTAAATCATAATTCATTTTCCAGAATTTTTTTCTGGTGAGGCAACACTTACAAATTTAAAGTCATATTTTCATATGCAAAAAAGGCCTCTCAGTAATGCAGTTCCATGCCTAAAGACTTTAAAAGATAACTTTTATTTTGAATGGTTCAGGGCTAATGGAAGTTGTTTTCTGCTGTGTAATCTGAATCTTGGTATTTTCCTTCTGAGCCTAAATATAATTATCTGTTATAGTATACCAACTTTAACTGATTTTACGATAGGGAATTTGGGTGCAGGTGCTCAAAGCAAAGGGAAAAAACAGAAATATGATGTCACCATAGATACATGTTAGAGTTACATTTCAGGGCAGTATTTCACCACTAATATTTATGGACATCAATTCTGATAGACATCAAATTCCCATTTTTCAAAAAGATCACCATGTCCTTTTATTTTTATTTCAGGTTCAGGGACAATATTGACCAAATTTAATTTCATTGCTAAAAGAAATATTTTTCACAAGAAGTGATATGTTTTAAGGACATGTGTTTAATGTCAGACATCATTGCTAAATGTGTGTTTCTTTTAACTTGGAGCTTATGACAGGTTAGCTTTAACTTAACCCTGTTTTTTGTCATAAACCCTGTTTCCTGTGTAAAGGCAATAGCAGTTACTGTACAGGTGTGTGTGTTGTGCCCAAAAGAGAAAACACTAAAATTAGCAACAGACAACTGAAAAAGGCCACTGTGTGTTTGAGTGGATTGTCCCAAATCATCAATAAATAGTATCCTTTTATACAACAGGAAAAAATCCAGAGAGAGTGCATTTGACTGGTAGCAGGTGAAACCTGGGTCACAGGTAGAAAGATCTTTGCAAGGACGGTATAATTGATATTCAAAAGAGGTAAATGAAAGCCCCTAGTGGTCTAGGATAATGGCAGAGGATGGGTGACCATAGGAAGTCAGGTCTTGTGAAGTGCTAAAACTCCATTTGTTTTCATTGTATGCACTCAAAGTGCTGAGACCTGCTGCTAGAGTCATCATTAAGGTTAGGATTTCCAAGGGAAGCTATAGAAATCCAATTCACATCATCCAAGATGTCTGCAGCGAGGCAGCTCTGCTGGGAGGCAGGAGACGGTCAACCAGCCATTGGAGAGGCCCGTGCGCCTCTCCCGGGCGGGTGTTACCAGCATCAGGGCATGATGTATGTGCGAATGCCGACACCGCTCGAGCATCCTGGCTGGGTTTTAGAAAGAAAACAGAAGCCTGATGAGGGCTGCCTGCTGGCGGGAGGGAACAGGGTCAGGCTCTATTTGGAGCTCTGACACGGACGGATGCCGCGGCTCTGGAGAGGGGACAAGAATTCGGCCACGCTCCTGCAATTAGCATTTCCAGCTCCAAGTGGCTCCCGTTCTACATGTGCTTTCTTGGATGGCCCTTCTGAGAGGTCTAACTCTGCATGTGCTCAATGGGGGGAGGCTTAGCACCCAGCTCCAGGGTTTGAATTTCACAGAAGGAGCCAGATGCTACAGGCCAGGTATTTGGTGCCTAATCTGCGGGGGTTAACTCTCTTACTGGATCTACCTGCAAGAATTTGACCTTGAGGATTGTAGCTCCAATTAGATGTCACAGGAAACGGAAAACCCCACACCCCTCCTGCACACATTTTTAAATAGGTTTTCTATATAGGTCCATGGCAATTCTTTGTGCAGGCATGTGTGGGGATTCCAATAGTAAGCCCCCGGCAAGCTGTACGCGAGTGAGAGGTTCTGCTTTGGAATGCCATGGGCAAATTTAATGGCATGCTGCATCCTCCTCTTCCCCACTGGCAATGTTTTCTTCATTTGCCCCTAATTCAAATTGACTAAGAACTGTGTTACAGAGCAGAGAAAATGCTGCTTAAATTAGTTCCTTTTTTAAACCTCACTAATGAGTTTCGTGTTGTGATTATCTACTCCTCTATATTCTGAAAATGAAATTAATGAGACTTTCTCCTGAGAGCTGAGGGATTGGGCTGACAGAATATGACTTTAATAGGGGGGAAGGAACAGCAAATCCTTCACATCACCGCGTGGCTTTCTGCTCATCCACCTACACATGGAGACGACTGTAGGAATGAGAGTCAGTCAAATTGCTCCTAATTTCTGCACTTGGCACGGCATTGTTTTCTACCTGACACAGGGACTTTTAATGCTGGATTTTCTGTAAGGCCCACCCCGAGCTCACCAAAGTGAAGGGACCGTGTTGTCTGAGGCCTTTTCCAAGGTTGGGAGTTAACATAAACAAAATTCATGTCCCATTGCTGGGAGGAAGAGCCAGGTTTTGCTACAGGAAACCCAAGTGCATGTGAAGAATGGTGATGGGGTGCCGTTCCCATTAGGAAGGTAAGCAGCCATGCGGTAGCTTTTTAACACGCTTTGAGGTGTTAAAAAATGTCCTGCTGACCCTGCACCATGCGGGAATCCCCCAGTCCCTCACTAGGGCCTGATGCTAGGTGAGGGGTGAGACCCCACACAGGGCCTGATGCTGGGTGAGACCCCTCCTGGGGCCACTCTCTGGGGCCTACAGCCTGCCCAGCGCAGGCCCAGCCTGGGCCTGGGTTGCTAGGTGATCCGAGGTCGCTTAGCAACCGGCTGCCTGCCCGCCCAGTGTCTGTAGCCTGTCAGAGCAGAGCTCAGCGAGCGCCATGTTGGGCCCGGGACCCCAGTGTTGCCTGCCAAAATGGCAGCTCCCTCCTGGGCTGGCTGCCTGCCTGCCTGTCCTGCTGCCGTCGGTGTGCCTGTGCTGCCCAGAGCCATCAGGCATGACCCTCACCGAGGTATGCACAGCCTGCACCAGTATGTCCTCAGCTGAACACAGAAAGTGCTCACAGAGGGTGGAGAGTCCTGTGCAGACCCTCTCCTTATCCTCACCGCACTGAGCCATGCAAACCACCCCACTGTACCACGCGCTCGGCTCTAACATGTGGAACTGGTACGCAGCCATGTACAGGGGTCTGTGCGAGGCACAGCTGACTCCCTCTTGGATCAGGTGTGGGCTAATCTGTGCTACAGCACATCTGAAGTGGTAGGGTAGTCCTAGGGATGGACATGTTGGGATGCTCAGAGTCTTCCCCATTTCTTCCTGGCTCACTTTATGGTGCTGATAAGGGTATGTCCTGCCTGAACACATCATGCTTAATGTCAGGTCTACTGCCCATGTTGGATCAGGCAGTTCAGCTTGTGCTCTCAGGCTGGACCCCCTCTTTCCTAGGTTTTTGGGGGTCCAGACATTAAAGAGGGACCTACAGTTCCCCAAAGCACTTGGTAGACAGGATCTTCACTGCTCTTTCAACAGGGAACACAGACAATTCCTGACTGAGAGATTTGACTTGTCAAATGTAAATGCTGGCATTGTAATCTCTGCTTCCAAACTGAGAAATGCTGTCAATTTGCAGCATGTATTTTTCAGGGCAAGATGTTATAAAATGACTAAAGGGAGTCACAGGTTTAGCTTAATGTAAAGCCGTATTTAATTAAATGTTTTGAAACAGTACTGGGATCAATGTTTTTCTAGAAACAATTTTAAGGCTTGTAGATATGGTATAATGGATAGCACAGGAGTTTCAGACTGAGACTTTCCAATCCCAAACAAGGAAGGAGTATGTGTGGATACGTCAGACTTGAGGGCAATGAACTGTCTGACTTGTTTTGTTAGCTAGGTCACCTGGGTCTCATTAGCTGCATCGCAGGGCTATGAAAGGCTTGGGTGTCTTTTTGAGCCAAAGAGGTAGTCTGTGAGTACAGTACTCCAGGTGGGAGCATGTCATACCAAAATGTAACAGCATTAGAATGTATTTCGTATTATTTTCCACCACTCTTCTTATGCCTCCTAACATTTTCTTCATTTGCATGAATGCTATTTATGAAGCTCAGCACAATGATTTTCAGGTTTTAGCGGCAATGGACAATGCAATGGGTATCCAGAGGTGCACAGACTACTATGGTTTCTAAGATGCTGTGTAGCTGCACCAGCATTGGATTTTTATAAGTTTATTTACTAGGCCTAATTATTCAGAATGGGTTTTGCACCACCAGGTTCTGCTTTGCACCATAGCCAGTAGGCTTTTTTGCACCACCAGGTGCAGATATACCACCATTGGTTTTCATCTGGCACTCCCTTCTCTGGTTGCCAGCTTCCTTATAAGCCTTACTAGTCTTTCTCAGGCTTGGTGGACCAGAAGGACCTTGTTTCACATTCCAGTATTGCTGCCTTGGTATTGCTCTTCTTTGGTCCTTGCACTGCTAGGACCTCAGAGTATGTTGTCAGAATACAATGTGCACCCATTTATGCCTCTCTAAGTGTTGAAATTCATGGGGTATCTGCTGTTAATCCCTCTCTGTGTCACTCCTTGTACTCCAACTTTAAGCCATTTTTTAATCCAAATTAGAGATTACTTTCCATCCATGAGTAATTAACCTTTAAGAAGGAGAAATAAGAGATGGGGTGGAGATTGGTTTTTTTCACTGCCTTTTAGCTTCTGTGTCTTTACTTTTCCAAACAAAGACATATAAGAAACAAATAGAGAAGAAAGTAGTAGTATCTTCCTTGGTTTTGCTCTCCTCTGACAATTCCCCTTTCGTTCCCTGTCTTCAGTGCTGTAGCAAACTTCAGGTTGATGAATAAGTTGGGGACTGACTGAGGGAGCCACATGTTTTCCTTAGTCATTTACCAAACTGTGAAAAGGTATTAGGAAAAAGGCTGGGAGGAGCTTGTGCACCTTTAACAGAAGCTTGTTGGTTTGACTCTGTGTTGGGTTACTCTGGTTGCTTCTGAGGTGCCTTCAACACTGGCTCTCCCCAGAGGCTGGGCCTATCTGTGAAGTACAAACAGCGATGGTGCTGCAGAGAGTGAACTGGCTCAACCTCACATGCTCTTTTCACAAGCTCTTTACATGGGGAGCCATAGCTCTAAGTGGTATATCCTTAGAGGTTTCATTTCAGTGCTGCCCTGCTCCTGTTCAGTAGAATTGTGAAATTAAAGTTTTTCTTACTTGAACGACATTGTTTGACCATAATGAAGTCAGCATATAATATAGTCTTTCATTATCCTCATACACAGGAGCATATGTATGCAGGATGGACGAAAGAGACTGGTTGCGTCATTGAGTCCTGTCTTCGGCAGGGTTGGGGAACCACCTCTGAGGTTGTTAGTCCAGAAGAACTATTGCTCCATGTGCCTCAATCTATCAGACCACAAAACACACACCCTGTACCTAATTTAGATCTGGTAAGAGAATAATGTCAGTACCACGAGCATACTCAAAAGCCTTGGTCTATATTTTTATTTTGTTGTGACTAATCTCCAATATTCAGAAGAATGAAGGGAAAAAGAATACAGGTGTCAAATTTTATTATAAAGGGGAAAGTAGCTCCACTTCAGGCAGTCAGCAGAAGCTCTGAATGAATGCCATGGTATAAATATACAGCATAGAACAAAAATGATAAAAAAATGAAGGTGATGTCTTCTTCCTGCTCTCCTCGCAATCAGCATACCAACAAAGTAACCACATAAGAACTCATGACTAAAACTTAAAATGATTCTGCTGTTTTCCAAAGTGAGTATATATATCTTTCCTGTTGGTCTTTTTGTCTCTGCTACAACAGTGAGTCCAACAGTTGTAACAGATGATAAAAGATAGTGAATAGAAGGGTGATTTTGCTTTCAGCATTTTGAAGGATGTTGCAGAAATTCCCATGACTTTTACTGAATTTTTTATTTAAAATGCATCACTAATCAGGTAGCTATTTTTTTAGGTTGCACAACATGGATGCTTGTCTCTGCCATGTCCCATGCAGCGTCTGAAATCTTCATTCATTCACCCATCTCCTGTGTGAGACCAGTTACTTTTTACATAACATCTGGAGGATTATTTATTTAGAGATGCTCTTACTTATTCATGTGTAAAGCATCAGTGGAATGCTTTCCATTAAAACCCAAAACTTCTGATGGTTTAGAGTTTATGATACGACTCATAACACAACACAATATATTTATTGAGTTGCTATTTAGATTTATTTCCTAAAGTTGCACAGTGATAGTTATCTAAACCTTGCTTCAGTAGGTTGAAGTGCATCATAGAAACAGTTGCGTAAACTCTTTTGCTAATGTTTTCTCTTGAACTGCAGTTTCCCTTGATTTTTTTTATTTTTAAAAGATGTAGGATTTACAAGTTTGGAAAACGTGGATCTCACAAGTTTGTGGAAACTCAACCTGACCAACAAAGATATTTGCTGACACCCTAGCATCACACACTCAGTGGTTACTGTGATGGTAAGGAATGCTTTAAATCTTTGTTGCCAACATAAAATCATGAGAATTGTACTCATTTGCAGCAGATTTGATGTTGGCCTCTTGTGTAAAGATGAAATCTTAGCATAAAAGCCTCAATAATGACACTGCTCCAGAAATACTGCAGAAAAGGAAAGAATCTCATTAACTTCAGTGAGGTTTCGATTAGGATCTGTATCCATTCCAGTCTTTAGTAACAAACATAAAACCGTCAGTAACAACCTCTTGGACTACTGATCTCTGGTAGTAGATGAGATCTTTTGGAGGCAAATTCAGGAGATAACTTGGCTACAACATTTATACCTTATTTCTATAGAAGATATATGTAATAAAGCAATACACTCATCTACAAAGATGTTTTTGTATATTAACTTTCAGCCCTGGTCATCAGAAAGTGTGGAGTGTTAAGATGGAGCCAGTATACGTGACAGCAAAAAGTAATTTGTATTGCAGAGCACTGAAAGCCAGAGCTTTGAAATGTGTTGTAGTTTTGAGATACTAATTCTGAAGCCTAATTCCAGATGGTTTTGGAATATGTAGAAAGGAAGTGTTTTGACTTTATTTTTGTAATGATACTGACAAAAGTTAATGGCAGGGCAGTAAAAATGAAAATTTCTGTTCTAATAATCAGAAATCAATGAATGCCTTGAAACACAATTTTATAATAAAAAGGAGATAAGGATGTTGCACTGTGAGCAGTTTCCTTCATTACAGGGGGTAAAACCACCACAAAAGAATACAGAATGGTATACTAAAGGGTATCATAAAATGAGAAGAGCCTCAGAGACTCAGTCTCTGACTACAAAAACATCTAATTTATTCAGAGAAGAGGCATAGCAGAACTGAGCCTTATTGCTAGAAATCCTGATGATCCAGTCAGTAAACGCCCATGTTTTCTCCTCTCTCTGTGTTTGCAAAGGATAAGATTTTTTTCTCAGTATGGCTTCAGCTGGCTCTGGGTAATACCCGGTATATGCAAGACCTTCATACACCTTGTTCATACTGCCCTGCAGAGATCTGCAGCTGCTGCAGAGACACCCAAGACCCAACCCTGGCACAAGAGCAGGCAGAGCATAATCGTTGAGATGCAGCAGTGGGTTGGGTGAACCAGCCCAAACATGTCAGTGTGGGCCTGCTGAAAGTTAGGTCAGGAGCAGCATCATCCTGGGGTGGCTGGACTGAGCTAGCATAACTGGTGCTGCACTTCACTGCAGGCCATACCAGTGTGAATCAATGGGAGTTCTGTATTTCATTGCTGAGGGTAGAGATACCTAAAGTCCATGAAACCTAGGCCTGAGGATACTACCCCTTAGTATAGTGTACACACCTGAGTAAGTGCATTAGTAGAAGGTTATTTCAAATCTTTGAGACCAAACTAAGAACTAAGTTGTTAATAACTTGTTCAATTAGTCATTGCAGTGTTCTATGCTGTGTTAATTCTGTGGGAACCAATAGACCTCGAGACACCAAAGTGACTGCCCCAGCACTATACATAGTGTTCTGAAGGCTTTGAGTACAGAGATTTCAATTTGCATAGAGCCTCTCAAAATTTTTTTAACTTTAAAAGATAAAAGAGAAGAAGGAGACAGCTAGATCATTTGGGAAGTAAAAGAAAGGTTTGTTTCAATGAGATTCTTTTTCCCTTAAACTGTGGAGGCTTTAGTTTGTCTAAGGAAAACTTCTGTTCAACAGTCTGTCAGATGCAACAGTTAATACCTGTTTCAGGAAAAAGAAGACACAAGTGGGGTTCTGTGGCTAGACCTGATGTTGCTGTCATTAAAATCTGATTCTGTTTCTGAAGGCAAAGAAAGATGAACAGACCAAAGACGCAGAAAAGAGCAGTAGAAATAGAAAACACAGACTCTGAGTTTCTGACTCTCGGAGAAACAAAGCTACAGTCACTACAAAACTTGGCAAACTTACTGGCATCAGCCTGTTCACTGCACGTTGCTTTTTGCTTCCTCTGAAGACATTGGATCACACCAGTGCTTCATACACCAGTGTGGGCTATCTAAGCTGGACTTTTCTGAGGCAAATGGCTAAAAACGAGACATAGCAAAGGAAACAAGATGTTAAGAAGCTGGTAAGCAAGAGAGAGGTAGGCCGAGGAGAAGTGGCAACAGGAAAGAGAGAATGATATCTGAGGTGGGTTTTGGGGTTCTCCTCTCACTGGTGGAAGTTGTAATGCCTAGTGGTCCCTCTTCATGCTGTTCAAAGCATGTTTAATGAAGTTATGTGTTCTGGCATAGTTTCAATTATTCTTTGATCCCCAAAACTCTTCTTTTGGAAGGTTTCTAAAGAGGTGTGGTTTGATTAGTCCATAATTTCATTGATCAGCTGAGTATTAATTACTTCCAGTATTTCCTTTTGGGTTTACTGATTTCTGGTCCCACTCTCATATTTTTTTTAGCGCACAATCTTGATGCAGCCCTTGGATGGCATTGTCAGACCATTACACTGGATTAATTCAGCCTCTCTTACTCCTACTGGCATTTATAAAGAGTGTCCTGTAACACGCTGATCTGGGTTGAAGTAACAAATCCCTGTAACAGGGATCTGATTGATGTTTGCATGTATGCAAGGAGCTGCTGCCTGCACTACCAACACTGCTGGTTTTCAAAAACAAGGAGTTAATTTGTCAGAGTTATTTTGTCTCCTGAGGCTTTCTGGTCTCTAATGGCCAACGTTTTGCCTGTTTGACATCTTCCTGGACAAAACAAGGGTCTTGATGCTTTCTGTCTTTGAAGATGTGAGCAGCATATTGCCTAATCTTTAGTAGCATATGCCTGTCAGGTCAGGAAAATCATAAACCTTGGTGAGGCTGTGTTGCTTGTCAGTGACCTTGTTTTCTATCATGGTGAAGCCCAAGCATGCCTGTCTAATTTCATGTGCAGACTCTGTTCAGCTGTAATGTCTTTGATTGTCGTCCATCATGTCTATTGTACAATAGCTATGTCCACCTTGTTCCAGGGTGGATGGTTTCATTCACATTGGAAATCACAACTGCTTTGTTAAGGGTTATTTGTCAAAGGTTTCAATCATCGAACAGAGTCTTTGACTTTGATCCTAGTGACAATCTGGTTTGCATTATGGACCCAGCTTTCTCCTCTTCGTTTGTCTGTATGAGAAATTTGTTCTTCAGGTTTACATCATCCCAAATAGGTTGGCCTTCTTCCTACACTCTGTTTAAGCAGACATCTCTCATATGTTTCATTTTTATGTGGTGTGCAGAACTGTTCCCATTTCTTAAGCATGGTTTCATAGTGAGCCTTCTCTGCCAGAAAAAAAATGAAAATTGACGAACACAGCAAGTGCTTCAGAAACTGCTGCTCTCTAATGTCTGCCTTCTGCTGGACCCCTCTGCTGGCAGATACAGAATGGAACACTGTAAGTGCTTTCCAAAAGTTTCTCATTTTGTGGAGACTTTTAACTTGGTGGTGGTCTTAATGGGAGGAGAGAGGACCTGGAGGTGTGTTTAACTGTAGTCTTGTTTTTTCCCGCATAGGATATTTGGTGCGTAAAGAGAGATGTCTTTTTTCCTCCTACTGTTATGGGATGCTCAGTTACCCATCAGTGGTTGCAAGAAATCTGCTTTATTCTGTGTTCTGCGTTTGTACTTAAGGATAACAAGAGCTTCTCTGCATGTATTCCAGACTGGAGTGCAGTGTAGAGATACGGAGGTAGCTTTGCACATGCTAGCTCAGGTACTGAAAGAGATCAAAAGATGGAAGACTGCACCAAGTTAATTAACCTACTTCTTGTTGGCTTGGACAGAAGAAAGAAATCTCGTAGATGTTATTTCTCACCCACTGATGTTCTTAAATACTACAGTCACAGAGACCAGAGGGAAATCTTGACAGAAGAAAGTAAGACAATGAAGAGAAGGTAATGTGGGTTTGTTACAAATGACTCATGACAAGCTAAATTATGTGTTTGGTGGTTATCTTAATGAAGGAAAGAAATCCAGTGCCCATACTGTTTTTTGCTTGATGTTTTCCTCTGAAGAGCTCAGGAATGTGGTGGAGGTGTAGCTGCCATAGTGAGACTCTAGTTTTTTCCAGCTAAGGTTAGTTTAAACAAATATAATCAGTAATTGCTATTTATTCATTGCCAGGACATGCTGATATATGAGGAGCCTGTACTCAAAGGGGATTCAATGTTTCTCAGAACCTTCATTATTAACTTTTCATAAAAGCAGTGTGTAAGAGTCATAAATGTTTTGGAGAATAGGACTTAAAAATACTCTATGGTTGATAACTGTAGAAAAAGACTGAAGTCAATCACATGAAGATTCAAATGCACACATAGCATGTTTCACATAAGAAAGAATAAATATAGAATGTGGGAAATCTTTTAGGATGCGTATCTAACCCATTGAGAAGTATCTGCGGATTATTATTGATGGTGATTTGAGTATGAGTTGGAAAACAGTGCAGCACTAATGAGAAAAATAGCTACTACTGTATTTCATTGAACTACCAAGGGTATTACATGCTAGGTAAGTGTTCTTAGCTTGTTGTAGTCAACACATGATTTGTAGTACTGTGTTCAGTTCTGGGTAACATATTTTAAAAAAGACCCAGACGAGCTGGAGAGAGATCAGAGAAGAACAGTTAATGTGATAGATGTTTTGGAAACGAAGACCTATGTGGAAAGAATTGAGAATATGTAATGCAGAGATGACTGATGGGAACATGGGACCTGACTATCTCACATCAAAACAGTCTTACAAGGAGAAGCAGCATCACTGTTCATGTTAATCCAGGAGGATGGTAGAAGTAGTTATGGATGGAGCAAGAATGAAAACATAAATTGAGCAGGGAGGGTTTGTTAGAAGGGTGGAACAAAAAAGCTGCCAAGGGAAGGTATGAACCTGCTGTTGTGGGATGCATTTCCAGCTAGAATAATTGTCCATCCACCAAGGACAGTTGGTGGGCTTAAAAAGTATTTCTCCAAAGACGCAGGTGGCTGAGTTACACAGTCCCCAGTTCCTGTCAGATCCTAACACTGGCTTGGCTTTCCCTTTTTGTCTGGCGTCTTCCATCCTTACCTATCCTTCCTGTGTCAGGCATGGCCCCAGCTGTTTTGCATCAGCAAAACACTTGGGTATTTGAGTGACTTAAATTCAATGATTGGCATTAGTGGAGGCCCTGGAACTATTCCTGGATTAAAACCTGGGTACGTGAATCTGCTTAGAGATGTTGGGAAGCATTTGTAGAAGTTTTTGACTGCCTCAGATAGTGAAAGAAGTATTCAGCGACTAAGACGACTTTGCAATCAGAAGCAACATGGCTGCCCTGATGCAGTGTCTTAGCTATGAGCCACACAGCCAGTCTAATTAGTACCATGCTCGTGCTGTGCTAAGATGTCTGGTTTGAGGGTCCAAGATACCGTTTCTGCACAGCATTGCCCCATTCTGTGTATACATGCTAGCATGTTTCACTCTAACTTGGAGGTGTCTACCTCATTCTCTGTTGCACCATGTAGACATAATCCCCATTTTCCTGAAATAGGACCATGTTTCAAGTGCTTAAATACGTGCAGAATCTGTCTGTCCTGAAGCTGTTCTCCCATCTGTTACAGCCTGGTCTCAAAGAAATAGGGCTCTTGGTGGTTTATAACAGGGTATTGCCATCCCACTACAAGGCTTGCTGATATGCAGTCATCTAAAGTTCACAGCACCTCTATTAGACTATTTACATAATATAACCCAAGAAGTAAAACCTACAGGCCTAGGAACTGGTTTTCTGCAGGACTTCCATCTGTATGGAACTTGTCCTCTTGAAAATACTTAAAATGCTGATTAATCCTTGCCTCAGCTTAGTCAACCAGGGAATTTTATCCTAAGACTCCCAAATGGAGACAATGTGATGAAATGGTTTAAGGAACTCTCCAGACATTGTTTTGGCTTCCACACCTTGGGTTTTTTTCCTCAAACTTTCTGAACATTTGGATAAAAGGAAAATATTTAATAGGGAAAAAAAGGGGGGACAAATGTTCATCTGATGCAAATCAGCACTATGAAGGAACAATACTGCTGTTCTCTGTTCAGTATCTTGCTCTTTCTTGGCAGCATTGTCCCACAGAAATGTGTTGTTTTTTCCTTTTACAAGATTAAAACCTTTCTGTATCAGCATACCCTAACCCTATATTTCTGACTTTTATCTAATTTTAATGGAATTGTAAAAGATTTTTTTCAGATAAAACTTGGCCATCAGCAACTGAGTGCAGGAAACACAAGGAAGTCTCAAGACATCTGTAAAAGGCAATTTGATGATTTTTGAGATAAAAGAGTACAAACAATAGTAAAAGTTGAGGGCATTTTATGAGCACTTTTCATTGACATCTACAACTTCAAAGCGTTTTGAGGCTTTTTGTTATTTAAATTTCCAGGTCAGTGGTCAGGAGGGTGAATTATGATATGTATGAAATATTAAAAAGGGAAGGGAGGAATTGTAATAAAACATTCACAGACATTCATGTGCCTGTACAGCCATATTTAAATTTACCCAAAAGTTTTGAGTGTTTTTTTGGCCTGCTTAGAGTATTTGTCAGTGCCAGCACTGGTGTAGTCTAAACACCGTAAATTGTCTTCTGTTCAGCTGCATTAAAGTCACTTTACTACAGCATTAACCAGTGAGCTCTGTTTGTTACTGCCAATAATATATTACTTTCTCTTGCTGGGTTTCACTTACGCATTAGGGCTATGTAATTTTGCCAGTCAATTATGCTAAGTATGTGGACTCCTTAAGGGTAAGACAGACTTCACATTTGACTCCCTTTCCCGCTGACAATATGGCAAGTGCAAATAATTACTGGTATTGATGCTATCATTTATTTTGCTAGATTGCCAGGCTACCATCAGAGACAAGATACAGAGGTGGGAGAACTTTTGGCTTGAGTCACGGGCATTCTTTTGTTCAGAAAAAAACAGAAGAAAAGAACAGCAAGGTGTCTAGGAGAAATGTGGCGCATCCTGCACTTGTGCTGCCTATGTAAACTGAGGTTCTCCTTACAGTTCCCAGAATTTATCAAGTGTGGACTGCTGGGGGTCTTTGCAGATGGCTCTCTGTGCTCCACACAGCTAGAAGGTCCATTTGCCCTGAGGTGAACTGTGTTGGGCACGTTTTTGTTATCTCAACAGGGAGTGTCACCTTCTGTGGGAACACTAATGACATGCAGTCTGCTCTGATCACATCCACTTTGCTTTGTAACTTGCTGACTGGTGTTGTAGCCAGGCTAATCATGAGGGGAACTGAAGTGCCAGAAATTTGTCTTCCCCTGCTGCCATGGAAGTGCTACTCTGTTTTACCTCAGCCCAGTTATGCAACACGAGGCATGGTCTGCTTATTGTTTTGGTTTAATTGTGTGTTGCTCTCGTTCCTTGTTATCTCTTATCAGCTTGATATTTCTTTAGTAAAGCTTTTGGATCAGCTTTTGACTTCAGCACTCTGGTTGGTGAGTTCCTATGTAAAGCCTAGAGCAGCAGGTTGCTGTAGCTGAAAGAAGTGTCCAAGATCTGCAATGCCAGAATGGCTTCTTGTGGCTATGAGGACATAGGTGGTAATAACATTTTTACACCTACTTTGAAAGGGAAGCTGTTCATACAGCCTAAGCTTGTGGTAGGCCATGAAGGTATCTTACCTTTTCCATGACCTAACTCCTGATCTTTATTCATTTGTATGTACTTCAGGCCCAGGAACCATCACCTCAGGATGACTTTGTGCTTACCTGTTTGGGAGATATCCTGCTGTGTATGCTCATATATGAAGCTGAGACAGATGCCCAAGACTTTATATTTTAAGGGTCTTTCTTAGAAGAGCCTCATTTGTTTCATTTGTATTAGATGCACTGGGAAAAATCCTATTGCACACACTGACACAGTTGCCATGCAAACATCACGAAATCTTTTGTAGTTGGCTTAAATCAAGCAGTTTGAATGAGACACAACCTTCTCTATGAAAAAAGTTATCCATACAAAAATGAAATTATAATAATAACTGTTTGTATGCAGGGTTTTATTTTTCATTGTGGTCACTGGCTGGCGAAACTGATCTCTGCTTCCCAAGAAACATTTTATTCATTTTCTGGTTGCATTTTTGTCAGCATCCCAGTTCAGCTTGGAGATTTTGTTCTGATGGTAATTAGTTTCAGGTCATACTTACTGGCAGGCATTTCTCCAAATCAGTGAAAATAAACAGAAGTATAATAGCATTTTTAAAAGGGTGCAGTGTTTTTGTTTTCAGAAGGCCAGAAAACAAAACACAAATACAAAAATACAGCAAGGCATCAAATGTGTAAATTCAATACCATAAAGAAGACAACAGGAAAATATTGCAGTGTTTTCAACCTCAGCTAGCTGACTGCTAAGGATTATATCTTTTGCATTAATATCTTTTGATGGGTTAAAAAAAAAAATCCTTCCATAATAGGACTGTAGCTGACAGCTTAAAGCTTTTGCAGTGAGAACTGAGAAAAGTTCTGGATGTTAATAGAAGCTTTTACTGATAATGGCTTGAAGTTCATGAATACTAGAAGTATGTTATTTCTGGTGCAAGGTTAAAAAGAGCATAATATGGTATTCATTAAACTGTGCAGCCAAAAATAACATCTGTCTCTCATGAATAAGGGATAAGGTCTCATTTTATATCTCTTCATATTTGAAAACAGTATTTTTGCTAGAAAATTAGTTTATGTACCCTTTAAAAAACCCAACATCACTAAATATCACAGTAATATGATCACACCATTTTAGCACAAAGTGATAGACATATACACATGTTGGTTGAACTTGGTAAGAGTAACTTTAGAAGTTCTAGTCATGATTCTCGCTGCCCAAGCAAGCTTTTGTTTGATTTTTCCAGTAGACCACATGCATATTTGTCACATATACTGGAGAGGGAACTGGATCTTTTAATCACTGATCTCTCTGGGTGCTCTAGAACACAGTTCAGCTACAAGGACATAAGGGTCAGGCTGCCACTGTAATGGCCTGAGTCTGTACAGAACCAAATGTCTTCTGGGAGGTTCTCAGCACACCTTTAGGTTCCTGTGGTTTAGTGCATAGGACATGTTTACCGTCACTGGTATTTGTTTGCCAGATTCATCGATTTCAGTTGCACAAAAATTACTTACAAATTCATCTAGAATTCAGCAATTTGTTTCATATAGAAAAATAAGTATTTTAGGAAAGCATTGAAAGGCTGTAGCCTGATATCTTTGAGGAACAAAATTTCAGCAGTCAGCTGTGTTCCATTCAGTAATGTGCATGGATTTACTGCTACTGAAAAATGCCCTAAGGTTAGTTTTCCCTCCCCTTGGAAATGAAATGCATCACTTGAAAGACATTTTTGCTTGTTTTACTGGGTAAAAGTAGAAGATTTTGTCTTAGGGTGGTGGGGTTTTTGCTTTATCCAGCTCTCCTAAATCAGTTATTCACTCTAATCTACTCACCAGCATAAAATTGTCACGGGCCCAGGCCCTGCTGCTGCACTCTGGTGAAGGCAGATGGGCTCTTGTGCATTGGATCCCTACTGCAGCAATGTGGCACTGGTTGTGTGTAGATGTCTGTGTGCCATTTGTCCTTGTAGAAGCAAGCATCATGCCATCATGTTTTCATGACCAAGATTATCTTTCTATAAGGTGTTCTGGCTTAGTTTTCGCAGGGTAGCTGTAGCCATTTTCAAGACTAGACTGACAGCAAGTGAAAGCAAGCTCTGTAAGGCAGATGTGTACTTGGAAATGTCCTCTGGAAAATGCCAGATCTTGTGGGTGAGTTGGGTGCTAGGTACCTTCAGATGGGCAGCTTGCAGGCAGCCTGTAGACTGAGTGTGGGTCTGTGTGTGGATGGAAGTTGGTGGCTCAGAGACGCTGCAGTAGCCTCAAGCTCCCCAACTGATCTTTGAAAGTGGGTGTAGGGGCAGTGATTGGCTTGTGCAGTGCCTGGTCTGCTGACTGTGTGTGAAACAATGTGCAATAAAAATGATGGATAGCAAATGTGATATTGCGTTATAAATATGCATTTTTCATGGTTCAAGGCAAAAATGCATCAATCAATAGTTAACACGCTTTCTGTTTGGAACACCTGTTACAATTAAGTCTGGATAATTAGTTATATTTTTAAAGTTAAAACCAATATCAACATGGGCATTACTTATCTTCAGCCTGATTTTCATTTTGATATCACACAAGTCCTTTTGGTTTTGATTAAGGGTTTGTAAGCTCTATAACAGTCCCATGACATAGGTCAGAGAATTTGGCTGACATAGGAAAAAGACGACTGTTAAAGAACAGGTTATCTTGATTTGTTAGTCTGTTTTTTATTTCCATATTTTTTCCCCAATAGGAATTTAATTAGACAGGGATGGTTTAAATGCAAATATTGCAAAAAAACGTTATGAGTGGATAGTAATTCTGTAATCTTAGTGTCCATTTGGTAATAAAGTATTGTTATTTAAGAATGCTTAGCCAAAATGGAGCATTGGAGCCACATGTTACTGTTATTCAGTCTTACAAATTTAGCTTTGCTCAGGATGAGTCTCTAAGTATGTTTCAAAGCAGTCAAAATTTTCTAATTTATATGCTGCAATCCTTATAACCCAAATAAAATGGGTTCAGAAATTTCCACTGCTGGGGAGCCTCCGAGAGCAATGTCAAGCTTGTTGGGTTTGTGTTGTGGTGCCCATCTTTTAGCCATTGTCCCAAATGTCAGAATTCACAGTCCCCGATGTAGGCAACTGGGGATGTCTGCTCAGTGTGTGAGGAAAGGACAGGAACCTGTGACAATAAGCAATGGGCTGATCAGCGACACTGAGGATTTAGGAAGCCTTTCACCCTACTCTCTCCCAAAAGAGGAGTATGCAACTAACCCCAAAGGAACCTCTGTCTCTTCTTGGCATTTTCAGCCTGAAGCCTTTCCTGCAAGTAGGTGGGTGGCCAGGCCTTTCTCACATAAAGTGCAGCTGGAATAGGAGGAGGGGAAGGAGCGTGTGGTGCATTTACACTTCTGGCAAACAGCTCAGTCAGCAGAGATCTGTCTGAAATAAAGAAGGGTTATGTTCAAGCTCCTGCTCCAGTAAATATTTAATTATCTATGCAAAAATAGGTAATTATTTAGCTTTAGGTTGGTGGCCTTTCAGCAATCCATCCCAAATCAGTTATTCATATAGTTCTCATTTGCTCCAGTATCACAACAGCTTCAACAAGAGAGACACCATTCCTTCAGATGCTCAATAGCCTGGTGGCTAAAGCATTTTCTTGGAAGTTGTCTTCAATCTCTGCTCCAATTTGTACCTTACATGGCCTTGCATTTGGTTCATTTACATCCCAGTACTTTAGTACTTTAGTTATAGAGCACTTTGGTCTACCCCGCAGCTTTAGGCTTCTAAATACATGTAAGAAGGTGGTTATGGTGTCAAGTCTGCCATTTTGTGAGTAGTGAAGTGTGCTTACAGTACACTTTCTTCCTTAAAATGCAGAGAGCACATCATATGTGAAATCTTAACCTGTGGTTTATATCCGAGGCAGGAACTGAGCTGCGTAGTACAGTCATGATCTCTGTAGCTATGTGTATGGCCAGCAGCAAAAATGGATTTACCTAAGAGATGTTTTAGTGAAAAATCAGGGTTAAGCATGCACAGGCCAGTACAGACATGCATCTCTCCTGCACTCTGATATAGTAGTTGATATGGCTTGTGTCCTGGAATGATATAGTTGCAGGAACATGGCTCTCTGCTTGAGCAAAAGGGAGGTACTTGTAGAGGTAATCAGAGCACTGAAGTCTTAAATTTGTGTGGAGATACACATCTCTAAGTCCTTTGAGTGTGAATGTGAATGTATTGTATTGTAGCGTGTCCTGATGGTTCTGAGAAAATACTTAGAGGGTGTTATTAAGCTTCAAGATCTAGAATGCATAGTCAAGCAATAGGACCTTTATCTTGTTACATGCTGCAGAAGCAGGAAAAACCCCTCTGCACCAAAGAAACTTGAAATTTAAATACAGGATGAAAACTAAGAAAGAGTTGGTAACTATGATCCTAACACAATAGTTAACCTAAGTACTATTGTTATCAAAGTTTTGGTAGAACATGTGGAACATGCAGTGGACAGAGGTAGGAAAAATAGGTTATTTGGCTGGTACTTACAGTGTGTGTGAGAGTTGTACTATTGGGGAAAGCCCAGAGAAGTTAGAAATGTTAACGAGCAATCTGGGCAATTTGGAGATAGACACTGATGTCTTGATACAGAAGGGGATGGTACCTAAAGGATAGTAAAGAGTGTTTTCAGTATTGGCCTCCCTTGTTCTTTCTCCATTTGTCTCAGTAATCAACCATGCAGAACAAATAAAACCAGAAGTAGCTGTATAGCATCTTATCTACGGTGGGTATGCAATACATATTAAGTTAGTACCTTAGTACTGTATTAACTTTTGAGACTGAAGATAGGATTCATTAAAGGCAGCATATCGTGCAAGGAGCTAGTAAGAAATACTATGGTATGCCTTCCTCCCAAAGGGATTAGAACTCCCAGATCTGGAGGAAAGGGCCTGTGTTTCCCACCACTTTATTAATACCTTAAATCACAGTCCTCTAATCTAATCCATATCAGCTGTGCTCTGAACAGGCGAAGACTCTGTCCTTCTGATAAGACTCACGGATGTAACCTGCCGTCTGACTTGCACGGAAAGAAATAAGGAGTTGTTCACACAGCACGTTTCAGGTCTCAGTTTGCCCAGACACCTGGAAATCTGCTTTTCATTGAAATCAAAGAGTAATTTCCTAGGAGAATGATGTATTGAAAAGTACTGAGGAGAAAATGTCAGCATTAACTTCATATTTTCTTGGGTTTCTCTGGTTGTCACAGATTTAGCATTAGCCAGGGATAGCTTTTGTGTTGAATATGACAGGAAAATTACTTTTATTCTTAGTATCAGAATGCGGAATTACACTATGTTCAGCTTGCTTATACTGTATGGTTGGGTTTTTATTTCAAATTTAATTTAATAAAGATGGGTCAGTTGCAGTAGCTAATACAGAGTTGAAGTTGCGCAGGAAAAGGTTTGAGGATATAATCTCTGAAATACTCTGCGTGGAGCATGAACCTGTTTTCAATCTACCTTACGACTGGTTTCCATGTAGTTTTTAAAACTTGAAGTGGAGAAGCATTAGTTTTTAAGAGAAAAATAGTACAGCATATTTTCCATTTAATTAAATGAACCTTGTATACATGTACAATATGGATTCCAGATTCTTTAGATTTTACAGTACTAAAATCTGGTAAGATGCCAGAGGAAGTTAATTGAGAAAGAGATACATCCCTAGAAAACACATAATATGATATCTGTGCTTTAAAAGACAAACCCATTTCTAGTCCCTATCTAACACAAATTCAACAGATTCTACAGGATGAAATCAGAGCATTTTGTGATGTGGCTACAGCAAAAAGACACAAACCCAAGACTGGGCTGAGAAAGGGAAATAGGAATTAAAAAGCACGTACAATAACCATACTCTGCTTATGCAAGCAACCATGGGATGACATCAAAATACTTGTCAGGCAATAAAGAGGCCTCCCAACAACTTCATGAAGTTGCTTATTGCATTCATTTTACAGATGGTTTAAACTGAGCAAGCATGAAATTTAAGTGGCTAGGTCCCATGAGGAATCATTGGCAGAGCTGGGAACAGAAGCTCTCCCCCACCCCCGGCTGCTTCCCAGTATTGACAAGAGCGACCATTTTAAAGTAAAAACTTTGAACTTGGCTTACAAAATCACAACTTTAAAAAAAAATACTGAGATAAAAACTGAGATAAAATCCTTGATGTTTCTTTAATTTTAAAAAAAAATTGGTTTCCATGTCCAGAAAAATGGAGAGACAGTAGCACTAGCTGAAAAGAAGCAGGATTTCTCAGAAACTATTGGAAGGGGGTTGTTTTGAAGTCATTTCTAACCTTTATGCTACAATTTCTGGTTTTACTGAAAAGACCAACTTTTTCCCATAAACTGAGCGTTGGTACATCTGAATTTGTACAAAGGAAAAGATGGGAAATAGAAGGTCAGCCTACCCTTGGATTCAGAGAATACCAGCAAAACCACAGTTTTGGTTTGGTGCCAATGTAAGCAGTTTTACACCAAATACCCTATGAGGAGCATTCATAACAAGTTGTTCCCTGAACAGAGGAATTAAGGATTCCTATGGATTCCTGATCTTTTGTCCGAACTATGCATGCCCTCCTGCAACACCCACAGTTCCCTCTCCCTGCCACAGCTGTCTCTCTCACTGTGTCCTTTTGTACATTACTGGTGTGCCCTGAGTTTTGCACAGTTCCCCACTCTCTCTTCCCCTTTAATACCCACAGGTCTGACCCTTCACTTCTTTGGGCCCCACAACCCCTCAGATCTGCCGTCACAACCCAATGTCCTCAGCACCCTCTCCCACCTCCATCCTGCCGGCTGGCAAGAGGCAGCATGTGAAATGACTGGTCAGGGACTGCATGTAAGCTGCCTGGCCTGCCCTGCTCAGTAGGACTAAGTGGATGGGGGATAAGAGCACCTTGTCTTCCTGTCAGCAGAGGCAGTAGTAGCAAATCTCACTCTCTCTTAATGGCAGGTGCTGATCCTTCTGTTAAATTTAGCTGAAATTGGTAAATGGATTTGGGTACTATTAGGGGAGACCTGGGAGACAGATGGATAGGGTCATGTTCATACAGTCATCATGGCAACATAAACATCATTTCCCTATGCAAAAAATAAAGCACTGTTTTATGAGCTATGTTATTCAGACACCTACTTGATTAGTATTATAAACTACTTGACTCAATAATAGTAATAATAATCATAAACTACTGAAGTTGTGATAACAGGGGGATGTGCAGAAATACAAATAGCAGGAGTAAATGCACCCATGCTAACAAAATTTCATGTCCTTCATTCTCCCAGAGAAACACTAAAGCCCTTTGTGATGCTGCTGACAAAGAAACAGAGGTATTAATTTGCAGACCAAAAAATCGATGTCTATGATACAACAGAATTACAATGTGCTTCTGTGGAAAAGCACCCTCTTCTCACTGGGGACTCACAGAAGTTTCAGGAATCCAAGAGAACACTCCCAGTCACCTCAGCAGACTTTGAAAAAGTACGGAAAACTTCCTCTTGCCTTCCTGTGCACTGATGTCAGTATTCCCAATTATTTTGCTGCAGTGACAAACTCTGGATGGAGAGGAGCTAAAGTTAAAATGAAAACCGAACCCCACTAGCGCTATTTTTAAAGCACGACTCTGCTGCCATGGATTTTTTCCAAGAAATTTTTGCCCATCTGTCCATAAAACAGTTTGCCCTGGCCATATTTCCATCCTCCCTGTAAAAGACATTTCACATCCAGTTGAGTGTCACTAGCTGCCCTTACAGCACCCGAAGTTCTGATGTTTTCTCACCTCCCACGCTTGGGACAGAAAAAGACCCCATCAAAAACATTCAGCAACTTTAATGCCTCCCCTGCTTCCTTCCTTTTTATGTTTTACAATTATACGGGCAATGAAGCACAGCTGTAACTGAAAAGCAGAATAACTGTACCACCATTGCTTAGTGATTTGACTTCAGAGGGAAATACTCATTTCAGGACCGTGAGATTGCAATAGGCTTCAGTGAGTTTTTTGCATGTTTTGCTTTGGTTTCCTATTGGGAATATTTCAGTGTATGGTCTTCATATAGATTTTTGGCTTGCAGATTACAATGTCACTGCCGGAAAAAGATTTAAACCTAAAAGACATGTTTAATCTATTGTGCCTATATTATGACAGAGTTTTACTTGATCTTGGCAGGTCAAATGTCTTTGGGGAACAGTTGAAAACATCTTACTAAACTCATTATTGTCAGTCTAAAACAGCTCTCAAAAACTAAATAACTGCAAGCTTTGGTATAAAGCAGCTGTGCATTTATTAGACATAACATTACGCAGCAGAAGTACTGCGTCTTGGATTAGCCAGGCTGATAATGTTTTACACCATTCTGATATATGTGAGATTATGTGATGTCTGCTAACAAGGCAACGAAACTTTTAAATGCATTTCTAGTAGAACACAGAGATTAACATTACAGCCTTATCAAAGCTGAGAAGCATTCTGGATTTTCTGTAATAGCACAAATGCGTGCTGGTGGAAAGGGACAGGGCTACAAGAGACACCAAGTATGGGCCAAAGGAAGGCAGAGAACCAGTTGTATCAGTTCGCTTTTTAATCAGTAACAGAAAATAACTGTACTGACTGTGAAGGTCAACATTGAAGAAATAAGCTTAACCATTGAAGTTAAGCTTGTGGAACTGGAGCGCAAGTCACACTGGAAGTGAACAACAAGATGATGCGGATGTGGTGAGTCTCACATATCTCTGAGATCCAGAGCAGAGAGAGACCAAGTATTCCAATTAACTAAGTGTTCAAACACACTCAAGTTCAGCCTGTGATGCCATTAATATTTCTGGACTTAATGTATACAGAACTGGCACTCTTAAGGATAATAATAGAAGGTCTGGGCTTTGTAACTTAAGTAAACTTCTTTGCTTAAAGGACACAAAGAACTGTAAGCCCAGACATGACCCAGCCATGATATACAAGGAGGCCTAGAGTAAGCAGAAGGCTCAAGTGCCAGGTCCTGTGTTCAGACAGATCTCAGAGGTGTTAGCAAAGCAGCAGTCTCTCCACTGCATCCTCACATGGTGTAGACACCACGTCTCATCCTGGGGCTAGCAGGAGTGGTCAGGCTGTGCGCTCAGGGGCATCTGTGTCCAGGGAACATCTGCAGTTGGAGGCACATAGTGTCACTGTTGCTTCCAAGATGTTAACCCTGCCCGTAATGTTAGCTCCCTTCCTTGGCAAGTCTGGCTGTGCTGACGCTCACTGGATGCCTCAGTGTCCTTGGCTTACTGATGAGCTAGTCCTGAGACATCAAGGACGCTCATGCATGGTGCAGACAGCTGCACGTCTGCTCTCAGGAAGGCAGGATTTATAGCCCAGACTCGGCGTTACACCGATGCGGTCACATGGCATCTGGATTGCAGCTGGTTATGGATCAAGCTGGGAGTGTGAGGGACTGTTCATGGGACTGTAGATGTGTTCTGATTCTGCATGAGAAGATGATTTTATGGAGTTCTTCCACAGAAAAGCCAAGGGTTAAAAAAATCTCCAAAAGAAAGCAAGAGTAACAAATATCAGTTATCTGTTTGCTTTGTTGGCTGCACTCCCAGAAGGCCAAAGAGCTGCTATTCTATCTGTGTATTTCTCCCACGTCACCTGAACAAAAATGAAGCATTGTAAATTAATTACAGTCAAAAAAGCTCCTGGGGTTGGGCAAGTTGCTCCATTTCATGTAAACTCCTGGGCTTCTGACTATTAGCACTGTCCTCTGACAAATTCAGGAAACTATTGCTGTACATCATGCAGATCTCTGGAGAGGGAGAGAAACACATACATACAGAGTAAATATTCCTGAAAGAATTAGCTAACAAGCCCCTTGTGGTAGAATTCGTCATTGGAAGTAAGTTTTCTTTTCCATTTTGAGTTGTAAAATTGCTTTTAAAGTTCTGGGATTTAGAAACTATTCTATATTACTTTCAGAAAATGTCCCTATAATCCATTATTTAATTTTGCCACTCAAACAACACATTTGTGCAGCCCAAAGGTTGTCACTTTAAAAAAAATAATCTGTTTAACTGTTTCCGAATGCTGCATTATTTTTTAATATGTACTTAATGTCATATTGCAGGTCTTTAGGTAATTGCATCTTCAACTAATTACATCACGGATTTATGATATGATTTTTATGGTGCTTGCTCCTACAACAACCTCCTCAACTAGAATTCATTTTGCTCTGCTGTAATTGCATAGCAATGTGATTTGGTACAATGTCCTTCCCCATCCAGTCCTTAAGAAGACAAAACTTTCACTTTGATTTTGTGCATTTATAGACAAGGAATTGCAAAGTAAAGAGCACTGATCTGAAAAAGGCTTACAGCAACAATTGTAATTTGCAAACTACTTCTGTACATACACTAATACAAAGACATAGTGTATAGGTATTGCATGCATCTTGTTTTTCTGTATTTTATGATTTCAGCTCATGGGATTATCTTCTAGAAATCTATAGCATTAAATGCCATTCTGCAGTCATTAAGATTATTTGTTTTTAAAAGTAAGGTTTCTTTCTGAACTGAACCTATTGTTGACTAACAGGTTTTTCTTTTAATTTAATAGACAAATACAGTCAGGCTGTAACACTGAAGTAGATCTGCCCAGCGTCTGTATGTGTATATGCTGCTTAGAATTTGCAGTTGTTTTCATTCCTGTTATTCATAAGACACCCGTATGCCTAAGCATCCTCTGAAAATGCACCCAGTAATAAGCATGATCCCTGGGTTATGCTTTGCACACAAATGCAGCTGGTGTATCAGCTTGCTATCTATCAAGTCTGCTATTGCTTGATAGCACACATGGGAAAATACAAAAAGTGATATGCATACTCTCCACTTGCCTTGTCACAAACAGCCAAGTGTTAATAATTTCACCCTCTCATTGTTCAGAGTGATTGCATTGGGCTGGGATCGATTGGTTGGAAGGCAAATGAAAATCATGAGGAATTCAAAGAGTTGGCCCTCTTTCTGAAAGACAGTCCAGTTCCACCATGTCTGAATACACTGGTGGACCCCATCTACCCCTCTGTTTAATAACCTTAAATGCTTAATATCGTACTAGTGTGTTTCTAATGGCATCATCATTTATGCATGGATATTAAACTTATTCAGGCTTATCAATTGAAGTAAAATAAAGACAACTGCATTGAAATGTTAGTGGTTAACATCATAGTGATTGATCTGGATTTCAGACTCCATCACACATTGAAATGTCATCTTTTTGGTGAATATTATTTTTTTGGATCAAGGATTACTTTTTTGTTTATTTTTAAATAGAATTAGGACAACAATAAAATTGAAATTTGTCCAGCAAAATGAAATGTGTGAGTGATCCCACTGCATTACTACTTATGTACTCAGAAATAGGCATTTACTAAAATACCTTCCTGAAGGATACCAGATATATCGCTCGATTTTGTGTATGTAAAAATTGGGCAATAATTAATAATACAGAATGTAGTGTCTCATGCAGAGGTGGCAGATGAAGTTTCCTATTGCCTAAAATAAGAGCCTTGAAACTACAGGAGGAAAAAGCATAGGAGAAATGGGTGAGCTACTTGAAATGGCAGACTTGCAGTGTGGGACACAGTAAGAAAGAAGAAGTGAGTGTTGTCTGAAGATAAAAACCTGATGCTGCAGTTGTGTTTGTGGAGGATAACAGATTATTTTAGAGTAAAAATTGAAGCCTTGACCTCCACTGAAAGCGACTGTAAAGCACAGTGCACTTACTTTTATGGGTTTAGGACTTGGCTCCATTTTCCAAGGGCAGGCTTGTGTCCTGGATGAAGCTGTCTGGGGTATCTCCTGCATCAACAGTGTGAACAAAGGTTCCTGCTCCCTTGCAGTGAGTTGCTCTGAGGGTATGAGGGTTTTTCCACTGGGTAGTTCTACTTGTTACAAGGTGAAGGGAGAAGAAGTGGCAGAGGACTGGAAAATGGAAATCTATCCACTGCCCAGAGTCCTGTTCCTGAGTCAGCTACAGTCCTGGGCTTTTTACAGAGGAGGCATGGCTATGATGGGTGTGTGTAGGAAGATGATTTGAAGTATGAGACCAGCGGGAGCTTCCAGGGAAAGGAGACTATATTATGCCTTAGCTTGGCATAATCCTCTTCCACATACAATAGGGCCTGTAGCATGTACACAGCAGGTCTCAAACACGCATGCTGGCTTTCCTGCATACTGCTTGCTCACTGTTCTTTGAGCATGGGCCTAAATGTCCCATGGGTCTATGCAGTAAAATGGCACTGAGAAAGGGTGGTAAGGGGAGGGGAGAGGCCTTCTTCCATACTACAGCGGTTTTTGTAATTTATATTTGCCTCATGAACCTTTGGAGATGTTAATTCTTTGAAGAGAAATCATCTTCTTTATCATCAGCTGCGTTACCCCAGGCTGGAAGGAAATCCTGCACTGTCATTGCAGTTGGTGCAGAGAACTGCGGTCAGTCAGCTTCAGTCTGGCTGCTGTCACCAGTACTGGTTTTCACATTAATTTCACTGACTTTGTTGGCATTCCACTGATTTGATTTTAATACACTATCCTGGATATGAATTCCATGTGTGCACAGTCTGGGCAGGGTTTGTTTGTTTGTTTCTGTTTTGAAGGTTTGTTTGTCTTGGAGATTATTTTAGGGCAGGGCTGACATCCTCACCCTGTCCAAAGCAAAGGCAGACTGTAGCCTCACTGCCGCAGTGCAAGGTTCCCATTTGAAAATTTCTCCTCTGCCAGAACAGGCAGCCAAATTATAGCATGGAATCTGACAGCAGAAACTTCCTCAAGTTCCTTTTTTTTTTTTTCTTTTTTATTAAGCTAGCTTGAAAATATGCATATCCTACCATACGCATTCAATGGAGAATTAATTTCACTGTTGTGTGTTCAGGTTTGTGCAACTTCTGTATATATCCTGAATCATGATTTGAATCATAAATTCTTCTACTTTCTCTATTAAAAGAGTCTGTACAAACACAGCAGCATCAATTAGACTGAGTGAATGATCCTATATTTTTTATAGTGTTTTAAACACATGAAACACTGAAATATTACAAGTGTTACAGTTTTTTATGCCATCATCTTGATGAGCATGGATCCTATTTCAATTGTTTGCTACACAAGGCTGTTACAACATCCAGCCTTGGTGGCAGCTCTGTATATATAATTTAGCAGTTCTCCACACATTTGTAATTATAGTATTAGGAATCACGGTGAAAGTGAACCTTTCTGAGTGTTAGTAAAAAGAGAGTCTTTGGAAGGCCTTCTCAGGGAACTTTAACCATGAGAATTAAGAGGACTGCATTTAGAAGTAAGTGGGCTTTGTTGCTGTCCCCATACCAATGCTGGGGGCTGACATGAAGTCCGTGGTACTTCGCTTCTCTGCTTTCTGTGCAGAGGAAATTCTTCCATGACTGGCTCTGCTGCTGTTAAACTCTTGCTTTCTCATTCAATGTGCCTTTCAGATGAATATGTTGTTTCTGTTCTCAGGAGTATGCACTTCTCTACCTCAGCCTGCAACGCTGCAGTAGTTTGACTCTGTGCTTTACAATAGACAGCCAATATCTGGATATTTGAGAACAAGATGTTTTTTCACAACTTTCAACAGCACAAATTCATCCAGAATATGTTCAGCTGTTTTCTGATGGAATTGAAAGCAAATCCAAACTATTATGTTGCTTATGTGAATCATACTGGGTGCAATTTGACTGATTTTTTTCTTAAATAAAAACAGGCTTATCAATTTACTTAGTCAATGAAATACTTTCTGTCCAGCAATTCCATTTGCTACACCAATACAATGTATATCATTAGTGTGACCATTTCTATTAGCTGTGTTGACTAAATACATTTTTTAAGATCTTCAATCCTTTCCAGTCTGGAGGAAAAAAGTGTCTATTATAAAACATATTATTTTGCATTATTGTCACATAGTGTGTTGGTTTACACGTATAGTACATTATTTTTTCAGTGGAGAAAATTCACATGTGATGAGTTCCAAAGCCTACCGTCAAAAGGTCATAATTCTGTGCTGTAGAGATCAAGCATTAATTAGCTTTACATCATTTTGATTTTTGATTCTAATCTTGAAGCATGGTTGTGTTGACTTGGTCTTCTGTCTCTTTGATTGCAGCTCCAGTCTTGGTATTTAAACAGACATGAAGAGCAACAGGGATTTGGAAGGCATTTAAGACAGCCAGAAGGATGTAGACGTTTCTTGAAATGGATGCAAGTGAAGCATGAGGCTTGATTGTAAAACCCAGCTGACCTTGTTAGCACTTAACGTCTCTTTCTTCCCCACACAAGCAGACTGTAGTAGATTAGCAGAAGCCAAGAACCTGATTCTATGTATCCCAATTTATTTTAATTTGTAGATAGGATCAAACACAAAGCATTTCAAAACATAGATTGAGTTTTGGTTTAGACTTCCATCATTTTTTGGTATTTGAAGAGAGGAGCAATGACCCTATCTTTCTACCTGCATTAAAAGGTCATTTTCTAATACTGTTCAATACAGCATAACTTGATGGTGTGTCGGTCCACTTTCACAAAGCATTTTCTGATGCAAAGCGCAGCCTGGTGAAATATTGGCCAAATACAGTCTGAAATGTTGAGAAGCAAACTCCATTATTTATTGCTAACTCAGATTGTGCCATGCCCTGAGTAAACAGAGCAGGAAGCAAACATGAACAGCTTACTGCCTAAAAACCTGGGATGGGGAAAGGAAAAAGCAGAACAGCAGAGCAGTGTCTGTAAGTATCATCCTAGTTACATTAATTTTTAGTCTTTTAATTTTGAATGGAATTTTGTTTCTGTAACTTAAAAATCTGGTCAGAGAGAGAGTTAGGCAGTGATTATAACAGAGGACCGATAACCTCAATTTGAAAATATCACTTACTTTTTAGTACTGGTTTTCAAGTATGCTCTAAAAATGATCTATTACTGAAATGCAAATATTTCAAAGGTCCAAATATACATTACCATTTCTTCTTTTTGTTTGTTTTGTTTTGTTTCTTCTTTGTTAACTTCTCTTGCCTGATAGCAATGAGCTGAATGTAGCTTTCTGTTCATGAGGTGCCTAAGAAACCTCTGCGTCTTGTAGCACATTAGCTGTATTCATCAGGTATGCCTGGTGCAACATGATATCTTGAAACTCAGTGGAAGTCTCAGATAATGTTTTTTTCTTGCAGAGTCCCATTTCTTAAATCAAGACACATTCTCCCTGTGATTTTTTTTCATTTATTTACAGGTTGAAATGTGAGCATCCATATTTAGTACCCTAATTGCATCTGGTCACGGAAGACATCACATAGCCATCGTGGTAACAAAATAGATCTCTTGTTTCATGCCTCCTGTCAAACTTGCGCATGTCTTGGTTAAAGAGAGAGAGGTCCCCCTCAGAGGAGACAGCTGAACATCCACACAGCATTAGCCAGCTGCATTTGGAGATGGAATTAGGAATAGAATGAACTTTCAAAAGAACAATATTAGAATGGAAGAGAGCCATAAAATGATTTAAACTGGTGAAGCAACAAAGGAGAGGCACTGTGGGTTTCCTATGACAACTAATGCATTGTCCCTTCCTCATGGTGTCTTGTAAATTTTTACAGTTTTTCTTTCTAAAGCATGTGAAAGATACAATGAACTGAACTTCTGTGATCAAAATGGTGCGTTAAGAGTAGGGTGGTTTTTGTTTTGTTTTAAGATACTCAGAAGCTGCAGTTCTCATTGGTTCATAACCTCGAGAATAAATCAGTAATGTACTAAAATCAACATCATCAATCTCCATGGGAAGGAAAGAGATCTCACCAGCACAAATCACCATCTTTCCTGGCTCTTTGGAAACAAAATCAGAACAACTGAATTGGAGAAATACTGCTGTCAACTGTGCTGCTCCTTTTTTTTCAGGACGATACCTTATGAGATGGGAACTGTTTTGACAGTAGAATTATTGCTCATTGCCAAAAGTGAACTAGGGAGTAGAAGACGGGGAAAACCCTGACTGCCATCAAAACCTGTGGAGTGACATGAATATATGTAATTTTGCGTTCCATCCTTATGTGTCCTCACAGAACATGAATGTAATTTGAAGCCCTCCACATACAAGTTTTCTTTTTTGATTGCTAAAGATCCCATCGTTGCCATCATTGTTGTTTCTGCCTGAAGGGTTAAAGAGTGCCAGAGGTTTGAAGAGGTGTACTATATGTACTAAAGTTGGATCAAATGGTGTAAAACTGCAGTATTTGGGGGCTTTCACCAGTGGCTTCAGTGCTAGGGCTTCTACCTTGGTACTTCTATCTTGTTTGAGTCACAACTCAGATGTCTGGTTTGGGACAACCATACTTTGGTCTGGAAAGCACAATCAAGCGGGTAAATGCAGACAGTGTTTGGAGGATGAATCCACAAGGGTACAGTTAGCTAATTGGAATAAAAGCATTACACCCCGCTAACCCTTGAGTTTACTGGTGCTGAGACTTCGGTGCCATAGGATGTCACCAGCCTTGGTTGTAGTGTAAGTGATTACAAAGTAAGGAAGCATTAGTTCCTCAAGTAGATCTTCATTAATTCAAAGCCCGCCTGGATGATGTCCTGTGCAACCTGCTCTGGCTGAACCTGCTTTAGCAGGAGGGTTGGACTGGGTGGTCTCCAGAGGTCCCTTCCAACCCCTGCCATTCTGCGATTCTGTGAAAATCAAAGATACCCTGGGAGGTTTGGAGCTTGAAGATGGCTTGATATAGTATCTCTGGGATTTTTCCCACTCAGGTTGAGACGCAGTTTGGAGGAAACATGTGAGGAGTGAATCAATCAGTATTAGTAAATATAAACCCCGATCCTGGTGTTTAATCTTCCTATAATTAGGTCTCCTTCAAATACAAGGAAATGGCTCCAGCTGCATTGTACTTCCTGTTGATGGGCTTGATTCTGATTTCAAGAGGATTTTTGTCAGTAGTTAAAAGTAGTTTAGTGTAGTAACTGCTGCTTCTGCACTGTTAGTATTGCATTTGTGCTACTCTGAAACTACACAGTTCAGCATTGTACAGAAATAAATTGCATTTAAACAACCCGAGCAGGGAAAAGTGCCTTTCCTGTTCATATGGCACAGCACTGTCAGGGTGCTGACATGGTTACAGGCATTGCAGGTGCCTTAAAATCCCATTGCACTGGCAAGGAAGTCTCTTTCATTTTACTGGAACATTTTTGAAAGTGAAGTTATACCTAGTTATGTATTTTTTTAATCTATTTGTATAATCTACTATGTTTAATAACTATTTGCAGTTAAGGAAATATATTTAGCTTTCTAGTATGTGCCAAAATGTCCACAGTATTTCATTTACTCAGGAAGTTAATGTTCCTGGGATGAATTTCTTCGTGGTGAATGGATTCCTCCTGCCTTCTGGGGTCTTTTTTAGTCATGGACTGTGTTTGGGAAGCTTTTGCTTACTTCCAGTCCTCCAGAGCCTGCAGCTGATTGCATCTCTGGCTTGCTCGTGAAAACAGATTCAAATACTCATTAATCATTGCTAATGGACAGCACAATTTTGCATTGTAATGCTCATAGTCTGGTATCTGGTGGTTACCATAGGTCTCTGAAGTCTTTTCTATAAAGGGTAGATGCTACCATGCACCAGGGGATGCATATTGCATTGCCCAGTGCTAATGGGGAAAACCAGTTACATCTGCACCTCCTTGCAAGAGCAACAGCTTTTCTTTGTAATAATAGCTTCCTCACTCAATTGGATGAGTTTGATTCATGGTGCACTGCTGTCACTCCAGCACAAAGAGGCCATTCTCAGGTCTCCTGTGCCTGAGCCAGGCTGTGCATCTCACATGCACAGTTAGGTAGGTGCATCAGGGCTCTGGTTACATGGCTACACATGTGGGACAAGATCAGAAGCCTGTGTGAGCTCAGATGTTGCTCAGATCCCACTTTCCAGTATCATGCCTCTCCAAAGGCCAGCCAGTGAAAGACTCTCAGGTTTGGCTGCCTTCATTCCTCTTGAGATTTTTCTGCTTGCGGGGAACTCTAATTAGTTGTATAAGAACTGGAGGGCTTCAAAGAATAGAACTTCTGCCTTCTTTGTAGTGGGACAGAAGCAAGGCCAGCGCCTGCCAGCAGCATTCATGGGACCTGGACTGTTTCTTATTCATAGTTCATCACACTTGGGTTTTTTTGCTTCAGCTGGTATTTGTCAATGTTCTGACTATAAAACTGTGGTTAGAGACTCACTGCATCTGACTGCCAGAAAGGGAAAAGGAACTGCACAAGATAGGCCTTGTATCTCAACTGGGGTGTGGTGGGTTCTGGTTTGGCCTGGGTGACAAGGAGAGGCCAGAAGTCTCCATTACAGAAATCAGAAGCCTTACTTTTGTGAATAGGGTTGGAGTCCAGGGGTCCTACTTTGCTTTGGGTACTTACTTCACCTGGTTTGAAACCACAGTGCTAGGTCAGTGGGGCTGCACAAGAGACCTCGAGCCAGGGACTGCACCAGTGGCAGGCGTACAGAAATTCACAGTTTGATCAATTTTTCACAGTTTGACAATCAAACCAGAGTAATGACAATGAAGAGCTGATTTTGCTACAGAAACTCAATTAGCAAAATGGCAGTGGTTTAGAGCCGACTTTCCTGTGAGATCTTCTGGCTATTGTCTATGTAGTAGATTAAACAGTGCTGGGCACTGGACCCTGATCTTCTATATTGTTGAATTGTTAGAATGGCCCCAGTCATGACTTTTACCTGGGTTAACTCTCCCAAACTCTGTGTGAGTGGCTTGGGAGTTAGTACAAGAGCAGGCTTACTCCAGTGGGCATCTGGTGGCAATGTGGGTTTGATAGCATAGACTCATGTAATTTCATGTGAGCTGGAGCATTTAATTGGTGTTACAGATTTAGCCCATGGGTCCAGCCATGGCACATCAAAGGAAGTTCTGGTGGAGCTGTGATCTCAGGCCTGCAACAGGCATGCAGGGGACTTACAAATCTGCAGGACATGGTGGTGAGGAATCTTTCAAGTGGCTGGGTCTTTGGTTTATTGTGAATTTTGTTAGTGTGTATATATATACAGGTAGACAGACAGACTAATATGTAACACAAAATATGTAAAAAGTTACTTTAAATGTCATATGTATGTAAATATATGAAGAATTTATATAACATTTTTCTCTCCCTTTTTCATTTTTACTCCCCAGAATTCCCACATGCTTGAGAAAGTGGAAGAACCACAGTTAACATACATTTTTATTGTAATTGTCCAAAGCCAAAACTAACTGAGCAGAGGAAAGCTTAATGGCCCTGGAGGGAGTCCTAGAATATTGTTTTATTTATATTAGAAAATAATGTTTGCTGCAGCCATGGAGTTTGCAGGCAGTGCTGCACAAACGTGGGTAGCCCTGTGTGATACATTCAGTACAGCAAGATGGTAACTTGTAATAGATGATCTCCGGGGGATGTTGAAGCTGGAAATTTCAAGGGGTCAGGGACCCAGTTCTCTTTTATCTTAACCCTTCTGCCTGTTATTGAGACATTGGCTGCTCTCTTCCTGATTTTAAGTGAAGATGACGCACTAGAACTGTTTTGCACCTCAAGCCGTTCTGAGCTGAGTTCATTGCCAGCCAGACACAGAGCTCATGTGTAGGACTGAGTACCTCAGGAACATAACCATACAGCAATACAGTTGGAAATGATAACAGGCTGCTTGCGATCAGCAGCCATGCAGTGGTTGGGATGCAGCTATTTGACACAGAATGTCTGTCTCTTGGAAATGTTACGCATCCCTTGTGTCTCTTCTTAGTCTGATTTACCTGTATTGGCTGAGCTGCCCCAGGAGTCCTCAGCCAGCCTGTATTCTGCTATAAATGAGTTGCTATGATGCAAATGAGAATTTCGTTAGCTCTCTCTTTTGGATCAGGAAGGAGTAACCCAGACCCCAAACTATGTTTGGGCAAGTTTTAATCCAGGACCTTTATTTGTAGCACATCCTATATGAATGCCTAATCTTAACCCTTCATGGGATGATCATAAATCAGAAGTGCATCAGTCACTACAGGTTTAGAAAGTCCGTTTATGTAATTTCTTGTGTTAGGCTGAAAATCCAGATCCTCTCACTCACATAAGCTCCTGCATTCAGAGATACTTTCATAGCTGTCTCCCACCAATTCCCATCATCAGTCTTTTTGTTGAAAGGAAGAGTGTCATGACGTGTAAGGTTTTCTCTGCCTGAATACCAAGGTGTGTCTTGATCTAGAGTTTTCAGTTTGCTTTAGGTTATTACTGGTTTTAGGACCATTCACAACAGCTGTATGGCAGATTGCTTGGATGCCACTTCCAGCTAAAGCAGCATTGGCTGTGAATTCTTACATTCCCCTTAATCTGTGTCATTTTATTTTACTGAAAGTCATCAAGACCTCTCTATATATTGCTTATACTCTATTTTCAAGCCCTCCAATTCAAGCCATGCATTTAATCGTGTTTAGGTACTATGAGTGGGTTTCATCTCCTAACCTGGCTACACTGAAGCGAGGCATCCAGGCTTAGGTAGTAGTTAGGCTCCCTCTATAGTCAGTATCAGATACTTACCTTAGGAGGAGATAATTTTCTTTCGGATGTACCTGTCTAGCTACCTAGATTGGATGCCTGTATGACTACCATAGGTTTAATAATGGAAAAAGAGGCATCTAATTCTTAATCTACTAACTCTAGTAGCTCTAAACCGTACAATATTAAGATATTAACCATAGCTTACAGCTGGCAAAATTCTAAGAGATGCTTGACCCTCTTGACTTCTTTAGGATAGGAGGCAAAAATACATTTCTCTGTCTTACGTCACCTGCATAACTGACTTCCCTAAAAACATTCTGAAAAGGACATTTTCTTTTTTTTTTTTAGGTTTGTTTTTAATTTTCCAGATGGCATTATTGATACTCAGCACAGAAGAACTGTGGGTTGGCTAAAGTCTGCAAGTTTGTGAACAGTCAAGTTATGGCCCAGATCTCCCTCCAACTCTCTTGGTCAGTAGCACAGTCACCCCAATCTACCGGCAGATGCTGGGCAGCTGTGACCACATCACAAGCTGGTGTACCACATGCCAGAGCAGGCAGTGGGAATGGGAAGCAGAGGTTGTAGACCCTCAGACATGAGTTGGGAACAGAAGAATTCAAGGGACCAGTTTCAGAAAAACAAAGTATTCCAAGGAACTGGTTTTGTAAGACCTTTACTGAAATTACTGATTTCTGTGAATGATTGTAACTGTCACAATACAAACATTGTAGGAAATAAATATCTAAGGAATACAATTGCTTAAAATAAACAGAAAAAATAATTTTAATATTGAAATTCCTGGATGTGTTACGATGCTTAAAAAAAAGGCATATTCCTACTAAGGGACCTTTAAATATTAAATTGATGGGAAGGGAGGGTCTACTTCATCTCCAGATGGGAAACTAAGTGTGAACATCAAATGGGAAGATCCCACCTTTTGTTATCTAATCTCTAATCATAGAATCATAGAATCATCTAGGTTGGAAAAGACCTTTATGATCATCAAGTCCAACCGTTAACCTAGCACTGCCATCCCACCACTAAACCATGTCCCTAAGCACCTCCTGTACCCATCTTTTAAATACGTCCAGGGATGGGGACTTGACCACCAACCTGGGCAGCCCATTCCAGAGCCTGACAACCCTTTCTATGAAGAAATTTTTCCTAATGTCTAATCTAAACCTGCCCTGGCACAACTTCATACCGTTTCCCCTCGTCCTATCATCCATTACCAGGGAGAAGAGGCCGACCCCCACCTCAAGCGGCTGATCCCCCACCTTAAGGCAGACCCCCACCTCATAAGGTTTCTTCTATAAAATATGGTAAGTGCATGTACTTAATTTGTCAATCTGTTTGTAGGCATACTTTGTCAAATCTTTAGCCTTAGTTTTTTGTTTGGGTTTACCTTAGCAGGTTTGATCTTGTTCTTTGGTTAGTTCTAGTTGCATAAGCAGTAAATTCATTCCCTCTGTCACTTCTGACTTGTGCCTGCTCCTTTTGAGACTTCTTCCATTGGCATCTCTTTTTGGCCCTAGACTAAAAGCCTTAATTTATACAGCATTCAACAAAACATTTCCAGAAGTCTGTTAGCATTATTATCTTCCCCTCCAGTGAACTCGGTACTTGTCTGTACAGCACGTACTGCATAGTCTAAAAGGTGTTGAATATAAAGGCTCTTTGGCTTCTAGAACAAATCTGCATCTGTGCATCTAATCAGAGCTGTCTTTCTCACTCCAGGCTGGTAAAAGCTGAATTGCCATTGAGCTCAGTGAAGACCAGTTGGTTTTGCGGGTGCATCTTTTGTTGCTGCACTTGTAAATCTGGCTTCTGGATTGTTTGGAAGGCGGTCCCAAGTACTTCCGAGGAAGGAAAGCATTATGAACAGCAGAGATAAATTCAAATATTAATGTTTCCATTGACTGCTTAGAAGCCATAGTATTTGATAGCATTTGGGAGAAGTTTCCTGTTTGTCTATGTAGTACAAACTGCAGATATTAAAATAGAATTTTTGTGAAAGCTGAAAGAAGTTGCTGTAATCTTTTGAAGTATTTTGAGAACATAATATTCAGATCTAATTTGTGCCTTCTCAGAATGAGGATATATTTAACTCTGGCTACACCAAAACATTTATGAAAATGTTCTCTTGCTGATCCAGCTCCTCCAGTTGACATCAGCATTGGTTACACTGTGGTGTTTGACACACCTGCACCGACTTTAAACCCATCCGAGGAGCTAGGTAAACACAGAGTCTATTTGGCCAGACACAGCTTTGCTGCTGAGATTTTGTGCCAGCGATAGCTGAGGTGTAAATTCAAGTCTAGCTCAAGGATAATTTTGTAAGATGCAGTCAGTTCAGCAAAAGCTACCTGGGAGCAGAGGGGAGATTGATGTTTAAGGAATAGAGCTGACATAACAGCTATGATACACCCCCCAGTAACTGAACTGGAAATGCAGTCCTCTACTTTTAGGATTTACAAAATATTAATCTGTCTTGACCCGATAACCCTTTTGACTAGCATGGTTAATCTATTCAGTTTCCACAACTGACTGAACACAGCCATGTGGCATAGACCACAGCCAGTGCCTTTGGCCCTCCTGCCTGAGTGACCAGCTGACCATTGACTAGGGGATGACTTTTATCTAAGTTCAGTCCTATTCCTGTAGCTCCTGTAGCAAGCTTGACTCTGTGTAAACATATGTGTATACGCATCTGCTTTTAGCGAAGACATCCTTTAAATTCCCTATAGAACTGGAAGTCAGCCTTGGTTTTGAATATTGTGAGGTTAAGCCCTTTCCCCCCTCTCCTGTCCCCTCCCCCTGAAACGACCTGTACATTCCTACATTACATCAGCATTTAGGATTCTAGAATAATGAATAACAATTGCATCAGATGGTCTGAGTGCAGTTCATGACAAATTTGTACAACAATTAGAAATGCAAACCTAAATGTTTTCACATTTCTAGTACAAAACCAATGCAGAATGATGGGAGAAGAGTGCTCATTTTGAGCTTTGCTTTGCAAAACCCCCTCAAAAACCCAAGTCCAAAAACTGAATTTTTAAGCACTTACTTAATCGCAGGCATGTGAATAAAGCAATTGGTTTTGGAAAATTCATAAATGGACATTAAGGATTTGCTTAAATGTTTTGCTGGAGGGAGGGATCACCAGGGATCTGCAAGGCAGAGCCCTTTCTATTTCTCGGTCAGGTCTCTCAACGATCTTTTAAGAGCAGCTCACTAAAATTTAATGTCAAAGCCCATGTGGAATGGACACAGATTTGCAGAGACCTTAGGTAGGGACGATGTACGACGAGGGTGCACAGAAATCAGTTAGCTTCCTGAGACATAATATCCTTTCAAAGTATTGAAACAAAACTATTTGATGGATGTAGGATCAGTTTATTTAAAAGATGGTAGTCTGGCCAATCCAGAGAAGTGGATATCCTTGAATAACCTTTGACAGCACTCCCAACTGCTCTTTGAACAAGCAGAGAAGTATGTCAGAGGCCTTAGTTTTTCTCGTGTTGGGCTTCCTCCAAGATACCACTTATGGGCGTCTGAGTCAGTGGGGCCCCTGCTCCTGACAGGGTATCATGAGAGCACGGCACACTCAGGCCTCCAAAGCCACTCTCCCAGGGAGGAACTGCATTTGTGGCAATTGGGATAGCAGAAGGAAGGACAAAATACATGGCCTAAGGAACTGATCTGTAAGAAAACTTGTAGTTTAGGGTTTGGGGGTTTTTTTACAGCCATGGAAAAGGAAGGAAACAATGTAAATGTCCAAAGAGGTGGGCATAGGATGTGCCAAATATGGTGAGCCTTGATGTAGGATGCAATTTTAATTTGCTCAGGAAACTTCTCTATGTTCATTTCTATCAGAACACTGACTAGGATAAAATTGTAACACAAATTCCTTAGTTGGTTTTTTTTTTTTTCATGTGGCCTTCAATGAGTACAAGGGGTCCAGTCCCTGAAGTCAAATGACATGTCAAATTCACAAGAACAATCCATGACATTCTAAGAAATGTTGTCGCAAGGTTAACTCACTTTTCATTGCTTTGAAGAGAGACAGAGACTACAGTAAGAAAAGAAGAAAAAAAAGAGGAGCAAATAATGGACAGATACAGATTTGCTTTACAAAGACTGATGCTGTCAGTTTAAAAAAAACCAAGAAAAAAATCACACTGCTGTATTCTGCCACGCCTCCAAATAGGACAAAGGGGAATACAATCAATTTATTTCCTGAAGGTTTTTAATGCTCTGCCTTTTCAATAAGGACTCTGATTTTTGTCATGCAGTAAATTTTCTAACAGCAGCAAAAGGAAAAGAAGAAATACTCTACCAGGCTGGTACTGTGCCAACCCCAATCGCATGCCTTTATTTGTCTATACGTGTTTTATAGGTATCTGGGTAATACAGTCATGCTGACCGTGTGGTCATGGGTCTGACAGAGAAAGCTCCAAACACATTATGGAGTTACGTAAATCAAAAGTAATGTATTATAGAACACCATGAAGTCTAAAGGCAATCTGTATCCTATTATTTAGCCCTATTTTACAGGCTTAGTTGAAGTGAATTGCTGTTTATACGTAATGTGCTAGGAAAGGAGTATTACAAATGTCTATTACAGTGTATCAAATCAAAACATGTTGGAGTTCAGTAGCATAGAGCACTTGCCAGATTAAGATGCTAGTTAATTATGTCAAGGGAGATTGATAGAGAAGGTAATGAAGAAGAGACCAAATCTTGGCAGTCACACTGGAGAGTGCTGCTCACAAAAAGAGTTTTATTTAGGTGACTCTCAGACACAGAATCCAGTGTTTCTATGTGAGAAAAATACATCTTAAATAAAGGTTTGGCTGAGGAGACCATATTAAAATTAAATGACGGCAAATGCCAGCTGTCTGTGTTTCATACAAAGAAATCCTAGTAGAATAACCTTCCTACAGGAAGAGCATACAATATACCACAGAGGATTAAGTAAGAGAAACCTGAAATGAAAGCAAAATTCCATGAATAGCCCCTTCAGTCAGAGATTACAATAAAATGTCAACTGGCTTAATGGGGCAGGTCATCTGCTTCCAGTAAATGTCCTAATTCAATTTGTTGTCTACAGACAAGCATTCTTGTTCAGGGATCACTACAGGAAACTGAAAAATCTACCTGAATTGAATTTCTATTGCTTAATTATGCTCTCCTGGAAGGTGCATAGCTCTAAGTAAATAAGTGGACTTCAGCACACAGCATTCACATAAATCACCTCAGGAATATATGAGGAATGATTTAAAAGCATATAATCCCCTTCCCCCATAGCTTCATGTTTGATTTCCTAACTAGAACTTGGAAAGTATTGAACATAGCGTCTACAAACATGAGCTGTGATTTAAAAATTGATGGGGGTCAGCTATGATTTTCTGCCTCCTTAGCTTTTTTTCCTGTAGATATTCAAGTGAAAGAGTTTTGCTAGAGCAAACAAGAAATTTAAATAGTATATTTTGAATTGCCTATTGAGTAATGATACTGGGTTCAAATGTTTCCCCACGGCTTCCAGTCCCAGTTTGTGTACTCAGACAATTTTAGGCCTTCTGGCTCTCAGCAACTTGGTCCAAGCCACCTGATTTCCTCCAGTCATTTCCATTTTTTTTCCCCATTCTTGCTCCTGGCTTTTGGGTCTTGTCTGTTCAGGTTAAAACATGTGCTGCAAGGATAATGGGTGTTAGGGTGGTAAGTACACATTTGCTAAGGTATAGCACAGGCTTATTTTTCCCTGTCTTTTAGATTTCTCTGAAGGTCACCTAAAGCCTGAATATCACCTTGCTTCCTAGTAATATGGATGTCATATGTGTTGGACAATCAGCAATAAAAACATAACCAAAAGTCCAGTTGCCATTGCAACAAGTTCAAGGCACTTAGTACCTTAGGTGCCTGATGGTTATTTAAAAGTATAGTCAATAACTTGGCAGTCCCATTACATGTAATGCTGTGAACCAGCAGCATGAAAAAAATCCTTTTTCTCAACCTCTCCTTCACATTGCCTCTTCTTCAGCAACCATGTAAAACCGGCCTGCCTTAGATTATGTCTTGAGGATGCATTTTTCTCTTTTGCAGCAGTGGATAATTTTTTAAGCCCCTGGAGAAGAGGAGCAGAATCTGAATCCTGTATTTCTGCAGGGCAGGACAGCTCAGCTGAAAGATCCAGTGAATGCCCAGTGATTAGCAGATCGAGAAGTGCCCTGGGGACAGGAAGGCCAGTAGGTCCCTTGCAGTTGCCATCTGACAGCTGAGCAGATCAGATGAAGAAATTGGAACCAGTCAGAGCTCAAGGAGGAGGTTATAAATTTGGGGGCTGATATTGAACCTATGAGCTGATTAATTGGGATGTGGCTGCTGAGGAAGTGGTGCTCAAGGGGCTTTGGTGGCATGCTGCTGATTTTTCAGTGCACTTGGAAAGCTGAGGAGGTAACTTGTGTTTGCTCTGTGAGTCTTGTGCCAAGCAGCTGTTACCACTCTCCTCAAGCTGGAGTGCTCAGATAGGTGTTTGGATGCCCTGTTGTAGGAAGAGACAGCTGCAAAGGACCTGTTGGGCTATCTAAGACTGCATGTCCTGCTTTATGGGGACTCCTTCGCAAGTTCCCTGAGCTCAATTTTAAACATAGGGAGCTTTTGTGCTCTCATTGGTAAGTTGCTTAATTGTTTAAGGGAGGGAGAGTAGAGGAAGCCACATTTGTGTGCTTGTGTGAGCATCAGTTTCTGCAGGTGCAAAGATGGGTATTGAAGTAGTATTGCCAACTGACCGTCTTCTTCAAAATAATCAAGATTATAATGGAAATGTTCACTATAAGTAATTTGTTCACTAAGTTGTATGGTTCTTTTTCTGAAGCTGATGCAATTCTTCCTCCTGCTTCCATGTAGGGATTTGCATATCATACCACTAAGTCTGGAATGTGGGAAGATGTTTCTTCTCTCTTCTGTAAAGTTCAAACAACACAGACATATAATCTCCTTCCTTCTTTTGTGTGGGTTGGGTCCCCTGTGACATTTTAAATCAGACATTTTACACTTGTTAAGTTTTAATTTAAACCAGTTTCAAATTAACTCAATGTCTAAAGGTAAATATGAAAAGAATATAGTATGTGTACAAACTTTTAAGAACCTTCATATCTACTGCCTGACTTAAGCTGAGACCAGACAGACACAGCACTGAGCCCAGGCTGTCTACTGGTTATCAGCAGTATCAACCTCAAATGTGACTACACCATGTTGTTTATGACTCTGCATTTTTCTAAAACCAGCAGATAGTTCTGATGCATAGTTGTAACTGACCTCCTTCTTCCGGCTTTAATAACTGGCTACTTTTAAACAAAATTAAATGGTTACTTCATGGTTTAAAACAGTGGGCTTTGGAGTCCTGGTACACTTCGGCTTAGCTTGGTGAATGCACGTAGGTTTTTCTGCTTGTAATTCAAGAACAGTGAGGAAAAATGTATTTTGAATGTTTGGATGCCAAAAGGGAAACTTCTATTCTGCCAAGTTTCTGTTTGGTTGTATTTGTGTGGCTGAGTAGCTAAGTCCCCCACTGGGAAACCCCCAGGTGTTATCAGAGATCAAACCCAACCTTAACCATGGCAGCAAGTGTTAGCAATTCTGCAGCTGCTGTACAAAGGACCTGACGAGGCCAAATAGCACATGGCATAGGGTCTCCTACTGATGGCTTCTCCTCTGCTGCCCTGTGCTGTATTTCTCCTGAGTGAGCAGGGTGGCTGCTCCTTGGCTCCCCTGTGCAACGTGTTTCCCCACTGATGTGGATGAGGGACGTGTTCTCCAGCTTTTTAACCTCTTCTTTCCCACTAGAACCCATGAGAGGATTATGACACAGAAAGCCCTGGTGAATGCATTGTGTTAGTGCTTCTGGGCTGCTTTTCTCACCCTCTCCCCCTCCCATGAGGCTGGCCCCCAAGCTGCAGTGCCCAAGGTTTTTTTCTCATGCCTGGGGTCACAGGCAGCAGTTGGTCCCCTGAAGCCTCTCAGGGCAGACCTCTCTTGCACTTCCCTGCTTGGATCACATATGTAGTGTTTTTTGGAATTTATAATTTAGCAGTGTATGTGGCTTGTCATCAGGCATCAAACAAGGATATATAATGCAGCAATCTCTGTTGTTCATTCTTTTCTTGCTGCTTTTTATGTGATGCTTTAAAGTGCACTTGCATCCATTTGAGCTTTCTAGGTGTTACTTTTATTGCTGCCAAGAATTTTACAGTTTTGATGCTGACTAAATGAATTTTTGACATATTACTCTAAGCTGGCAAATGCCTGATCAACATTTGCTGAGATGCAGGAAGACACCAATCTTCTAACGTATGACTCTATGCATTCATGGCACACATGGTTATTTAAGAACTTTTCTCAGAGCTACAGTAATTCTGCCTGTTAACAGGCAGACTGAGCTGCAGTAGGATTTATTTGCAGCAGAATGAACAGGTTGTCTTTCTAGCATGGTAGTGAAGTTTAACCCTTGACTTAGTTAAATAATATTTTCTTTACATGCTTTGGTATAAGCATTATTTAGAAATGGAGCAATGCCCATTTTTGCTAGCTAAGACTCTTCACTGCTGCTTTAAATGATTATATGAAATAAACTCTAATGCAATTACCTAAACATAACTTCTGTAGACTTTGGTGTAATGGTTGTGTGTCACATGCTCTGCATTTAGGGGTGGGAGTGATAAGACTTGGGCTTATGCATTTGATTTTGTAGACTCAGTCCAGACATGAAATTTCACCAGTTTGTCTGGTTCATACTAGCATTCCTTGTCACTTCAGAGAGCAAAGCCTTTACTGTAAAACTTAAGTAAATAAATCAGTTCCAGCTCCCTCCTTATTTGTGAAAGAAACAAATCTTGTGTGACTGTTTCCCATTTTACAGTTCAGTGACAAAAAGGGGAATGCAACTGCCAAAAGGGTAGGGCCAGATGGCCAAGAGGCTTCTCCCTCTCTCCTTCCTTGTCCCAACCCTGGTGCTGATTATCCAGGGAGAAGGGGGAGGCACCTTCCTCCAGGCAACCTGCTGCAGATGTTCTTCTTTGCTTCACATAACACAGGTAAAGGCAAGCCATATTTTGTGAATAGGCTTTGTTTTTCTTTCCACCTATTATGAAATAAATAGGAGAGATAAACAGTCATGGCACAGCAACAAACCCTGGGCAGGCTGGAGGGGCAAGTGTGCTACATTCCCTTCTTGGCTATGGGGGCAGTCTTAGCTCTGGAGAATGTAGCCAGGCAGAAACTATGGGGTCATCCTACGGGGTGACTCTTACATTAAAATGTCTGGGGTGGACCCAGTGCCGGCTGGGGGTTTATGTGTTACCACTGACACACAGGCTCTCACTCAGGTAGGCCCAGTCAAGAGCGAATCCTTCACCTTGCCTGATTTTAGACCCTGCCTCACAGCACTTCCAAGGGTACCAGAAGGCACAAACACAAGTTTGATGGGAACAGGATTACTCATGAGAAACGTCATCATAATTTTGCAATAAGCCCCAGCTGAAAGTTGAAAATTGTTTTTAAAAAGTTGAATTTTGTATTGGAGAAATACTAAATAGATGGCTCCCTGTCTGTGTACTTGGAGAGCTGGGCTGGGTTCACTTGCTGTTCACAGCAGGAAATGGAGCTACCAGGTGCATCCCTGCCAGCCAGCTCTGAAACACAAACACATTAATTTTTTTTCCTCAAAATATTTTCCACAGTAAGTATGTTCAGTATTTTATGTTTTTTCTATGATTCAGGGTATTTTTTATTATAGTAGGGGTTTTCCAGTTCCTCAGCAGTGCTAATAAAAAACTCTAACCCCTAAAAGAAGAGTTATAGAGATACTCGGTAGGAGATTCCACAAAAATATCTTTTTCTGAAAACTCATTCCTTACATGATCTGGCTTCTCATAGTTTTGTCATTGCTGCAGTATGCTGGCTCTGTCAGCCTTTGTGATAGTGCCTGTCTCCTGATGAGGCTTCTTTAGGTACATTCTGAACTTTTTTAAATGCACATGTTGGAATTTCCTATCTAGTAAAAACACCTGCTTAGAAAACTATGTAAAAAAGCACAGTGGACTCAGCTATGCAGCAAACTATCAGGTCGTAGGAGTTATCTTTGGTCTGTTAAAAATTCATGTTTACAGTGAAAAATTGTAATGGTACCGTTATACTTTTCTAGTGGCATCAAAGAATGCCTGAGTGACATTACTATTCCTTGTATTTACTCTTGATTTTTCTAGTTGGGAAAAGCTTTGAGTATCCTTAGAATTCTCATGTTAAAACAGAAGATGAAAACAAAGGATTTCTTGAACATTTTTCTGTAGTTTACAGGAAAAGGCAGTTCAACTGAATTAAAGTATTCAGTTGAAATCTCTCAATGAAAGTCACTATCAGTGTGCAGTCATCAGTTCTACCCTAGGGAATAAAACTCTTAGCTGTTGTCAACAAGATCAACTGTGAGCGTAAGCACATTTAATTAATTTCTTAATTTTCAAATGAAAATGGTAAGAATGTTGAAATCCTCTGCTTGTAAAACCAGCTACCTAGCTCCCTCTTGAGTCAAGATCCCTGTGCTCAGGACAAAGTGAAATGCTTATCTTTGTTTTGGAGAACATTTTAAAATTTTGCTGGATTTATTTTTCATCTACTTATGCATAAATTACATCAAAATCTCTTTCCTGTTACTTCATAGATCTCAAAATGATGTTTCCCTGCAAAGGACATAAATTTTAATTTCAGCTCTTTGAATTTACGTATCCTGGGCTGAAATGTGGACCTATTGTCCATTCTTATGATCTTTATTTATTTGAACATTAATTTATATAAAAACAATACTCTGAAACACAAAATCAGGGGGGGAAATGTTCAAAATCACAACAAATAGAATGAAATTGTGAAAATATCCTTTGCAGAGTTCCCCCTATTTTTGTAACAAAATGCCCATATTTTAGATGATGAGTTACGTGTTGATTATCTGCTAGTGAGATATGCCCAGGCTTATAGGAACTGCAGCGTATCAGTGCCCTGCTGGGTCTGGGGGAGAGAGGAGGTTGGTTGTGCTGTGTGCCTCTTGTTTCTCTGCGTAGGGGACAGAAGTGTACAGAAATGAAAATCATATCCTGATTGTCTAATAGGGGCTAATGCATGCAAGTGAAAAGAAGAGTGCTGCTGTTCTTCCCTGCTTGCAAGGGGAAAAGCATCTCCTGGGGTGCAAGAAAGACTGAGGGGAGCTGGGAAATAGGCTCAGACTTGCTGGCCCCATTGCCTCATAGGTGCCATTGGAGTGCAGAAGGAGCATCTCCTGGCCTCCTCCTTCACTCCTTCTGGAGGGAGACTGAACCTGAAACTGAGGTTTCAAGGACTTCCAAGATTTCTTTTTTTTTTTTTTTTTTTGCCTTGCTTGTGCTTTGCAGGGCTTTGCTTTGCCTGTTTCTCCCTGCTAATCTTCCCCACTTCCATCTGGTTCTGGCAGCCTCCAAAGGGCTGTGAAGGGCTTCTCTGGCATGGCCAACTGAATCAGGAGATTTTTGCTGCCTTTGGAGTCTGCAAAAGATGCAGTGCTGCTTTCCCAAGGAACCGAGAAGGGAACAACACCAGATGGTCAACATTTCCCACTCCTGCTGCACGATGAGGAGAGCCTTGAGAGGTGGGACAGAAAGATCTCACCCTTCTATTAGACCACTGGCAGCTTTTTGGTGTTCAGCCCTGACTAAGCTTCTGGGGTTAATTATCTGCTGTGCCTGGGTTCCCTTCCAGGCTTGTTTGAGACAGGCAGTGTTCTGCCTCTGAGAAATGCCCCATTAAGAAGGTATTGGACTCAGCCAGTGGGCTCAGCCTATTTTTGAGACAGTGGAATCCACTATTTTTCTGTTTGAATTATGTTTGCTTATTTAAGTTTCTTCTTGTAAATATTATTCCCCAGGGAAAAGGCCCTTTTTCCCCCTGTTAAACCTTACCACCAGCTACTAGTCTGTCCTATAAAAGTAATTTGTGTATACAGTAAAAACAGGACCAGATGGGGCAGACACATCAGTGTTTTAGTCCGTATTTCTCTCTTGTGACAGCTTCTGCCTAGTAAAGCTAATGACCTAGTGTCTTCTGGGGAGGTTACACTGTAGTGGTGTTGTACCTGCATAAATATTTTCCTCATTCATTTTACAGTACAGAATTAATGAGGACTGTTAACAGGAGATATGGTGCTGGCAAGATTTTTATTCAGCTTTAATTGTTCTGAGATTCGAGATCTAAAATGGCCTTGATTCTTTACTAGTATGATGATGCTCCTACAGCTGGTAGGAGTAAAGCTGGCTGGTTCTGCAAACAGAGTCCTGATGGTTTCCATGCTAATCACCTTACCCTCTGTTACCGTCCTGTCAAGTGATTTTTATAAATTACTTTTGACTGCATTTAAGGAAATGTTAACTGCATGCATTTAAATACACAGAACTCTGGATAGTAAAAAGCTGTATACCTTTGCACTTCCTGTGTGTATTATGGTATATATGTAATATAAGCAGAATTGTATTAATGAACTCAGTTAAAAAGGAAAAGTGGATATAAAGAATGCTGTGTTGTACAGTTGAAAGAAAGTGGGGGTGAGAAGCTTAGCTTTTTCATTTCTTTTCTTTTGAATATTTATCTTTGTATGTCCATTCCTGTGTATCAAATTCTGGAAGTTACTTTTCTGGAAGAAAAGTGCTCCTGGATGTGAAAATACATACCTCTCAGAGTACCCACATAAACGTTGTATCCAGCAAAAGGGGAATAAAAAGGGGAGCCTGTTCTTATACACGACTTCCAAACCCTACTTTAATAATACAAGAAAAAAAAATCACAGATACCAGTGAGTGTGCATGGGTACACTTTGAAGTCAATCAAATGGGTGTGATTAATTCTGAAAATGATAATTGTTTTCAGAAGAGGCTTTTGAGTGTTCTACTAAGTGAAAATAGTCTGAGGGTGGTCACTTGAGTTTTGCAGTGCCATAAATTTTTAGTTGTCAGAGATTAGTTTCCAGCTTTTATTTTTTCTTATCTGTGGCAGTCATGCCTGCTGTTCTGAATTTATTTTTACTTCCTTCCTATATTACATTTTGTTGGTAATTTGCTAGATTTTTCATTTCTAAGTAAAGATTTCAATCCCATGCTTTCAGCAAATAAATTTAAAAAGTATATTGGTTTTAATGATCTCATTCACTTGGGGAGTTGTTATTTGTGTTCTAGAAATGATTTGTGTGGTCTAACTGAACTGGTGTAACTGTATTTAATACTAACTTGATCACCCCTCCTGTTGTGTTTTCCAGCTAGAGCGTATACTCAAATATACACACATGCTTCCAGTGACTCCACGTGCTCCCTTTGACTGTGGTAGGATTTGCAAGCAATATATCTAATTACACTTTTCATTATGTAGTCAACAGGCATAAAAGTTAATTGCAGAGTTTTGCTTTCATTTTAGGGATACAATAAAAATTGATTTTCCGTCCTTCTGCCATTCACTAACTGGGCAGCACAAAACTGCTTCAACACAGATGAATGTCCAATGTTTTCAGTAACCAAACATTCCCACTGCTTTCATGGTGGAACCAATTTTTGGCTTGATATGTAGTTAGCTGATGTACTTGCAGATACGGAGTCATATTCTTGCCTCTGCTTTGAAATGCACTCTTAGTAAAGCTGTGGATTTGTGCCACACACGGTTTCCAAGTTGCTGTTCTTTCCCCCCCTCTTTTCCCTCCTTTTCTTGAAAGGCCCAGACTGGCTGGCAATGTTAGCAGCAAGAGAAAGAAAGTGCATTTGGTCCTGTGGGCACCCCTCCACCTGACTGATATAAATGTACATTAGAACAGTTGTCGGAAATTGCTCTGGGGCTCCCTGAAAATAATCAGGCTAAAAGCATGGATTGCTCAGGAAAAAAAGCTCACATACTCCATTAAACAGTCAGTATACCATCTCTTTTTGGCTCTTCCCCATTCACTGGTTTAACTATATGAAGTCTCCCTCTTAGCTCCCCTTTCTTGGCACTTCGATGTACTGCCGTTCTCTGAGTTTGGCCAGTTGGCTACAGCTTCCCTGTGGCAAGCAGTCTCCACTTGCCATAGCCACAACTGACATACTCTGTGTGACTGTATCCATGTGGCAGGAGGTCTAAACTGTCAATATGTTTATTGCCTTTGGCAGATTACATACAGATATGGAAATTAGATCATTTGATAATTCATAACAAATGACGTGCATATTGGCTACTTGTGTCTTGGTACCCTTTCCAACTTCTTCTGACTTGTCTGATCCAGCACAATAAGAGTTTAATGCCACCTAACCCCTCTAGCTGGGAGTTGTGCTGAAAACTATGCTCGTGTATACATAGAATCATAGAATGTTTTGGGTTGGAAGGGACCCCTAGAGGTCATCTAGTCCAACCCCCCTGCAGTGAGCAGGGACACCGCTAACTAGATCAGAGCCTCATCCAACCTGGCCTTGAATGTTTCCAGGGATGGGGCCTCCACTACCTCTCTGGGCAACCTGTTCCAGTGTTTCACAACCCTCATTGTAAAGAATTTCTTCCTTTTATCTCGTCTAAACTTACCCTGGTTTAGTTTAAACCCATCACCCCTTGTCCTGTCACAGCTGGCCCTACTAAAAAGATTTTCCCCATCTTTCCTATAGGCCCCCTTTAAGTACTGAAAGGCCGCAATCAGGTGTCCCCGCAGCCTTCTCTTCTCCAGGCTGAACAAGCCCAACTCTCTCAGCCTGTCCTCATAGGAGAGGTGCTCCAGGCCTCGGATCATTTTTGTAGCCCTCCTCTGGACCCGCTCCGACAGGTCCATGTTGTTGTTGTGCTGAGAGCTCCAGAGCTGGATGCAGGGCTGCAGGTGAGGTCTCACCAGAGCAGAGTAGAGGGGCAGAGTCACCTCCCTTGACCTGCTGGCCATGCTTCTCCTGATGCAGCCCAGGGTATGGTTGACCTTCTGGACTGTCAGTGCACATTGCCGGCTCATGTCCAGCTTTTCATCCATGAGTACCCCCAAGTCCCCCTCGGCTAGGCTGCTCTCGATCCTTTCTTCCCCCAGCCTGTATTGATACTGGGGGTTACCCCGACCCAGGTGCAGGACCGTGCACTTGGCCTTGTTGAACCTCATAAGGTTTACACAGGCCCACCTCTCCAGCCTGTCCAGGTCTCTTTGGATGACATCCCGTCCTTCTGGCACCACTCAGCTTAGTGTCATCTGCAAACATCTTTAAGATTTCTGTCAAATTTAGATGTGGCAAATTACAAAGTTACTTCCCCAGCTGGCTGTCCCATTAACTCGTTGGAGATACTTGCCCACTGTAGTATGGCCAGCAATAAGGCAATCTAGTATCCATAACCATAGGGACACATTTATGTTTGGGACACCTTTAAGTGGTTCCTACAAAACTGAGCATTTGCAGCAGGGAAAATACCACAGGTCCTTGGGAAGGGCAAGAGCAGGGAATGGGCTGTGGGCCAATGTTAAATATCCTGCTGATTTACAATTGGCTTGCAGGTTGTTTTCCAAACGGCTATGCTGGGGCAAATGGACATGGCTCCCATCTTCTAGTTAATGTGGAAGATTTAGGAGATGTTTTTGCTATCTATCTCTGTATAAGCACCAAAGACTGTAAGAGAAGGCCTGAATGGCATTGATAACGTTCATCATAGGGTAGCTTAAGAAAAAGCGACAAGAACCAAATCCAGGCTTTCTTGTGCCCGTGTCAATCTCTCAAAGCCAGCAGACAAGATCATATGGAAACTATTAGCAGACTGCCCTGAAACCTCCAGCCAGGTGATTGATTGCATCTATGGCTGCAGGATGGCTTCAGTGACTGAAGATGATGGACATCCAAGTATTTTCTGTTCCTTACAGGCACGAAGGGCTGTGTTCCAGCCCCTCTTGGTTTAGCACCATTTGCCCTTAGGTGTGTATACACCTCCCAGTTGGATAAGAAACTGCCAAGCTGTGGGATCAGCTGTCAGAGCACAGGGGAAAGTGAGACAGTGCATGTAATCGAAGGAGGTAGCTATAATGACTAATTAATGGCACTTTCCCCTTTGAGTTAGGTAAAATTAAAACTGTGGTTTTAGTTAAACCTGGGTGCAATCAGAGAAGATGGTCATTTGGTTCTTGAGTTTGGATCAGCTTCTCTTGATGTTAGCAAACAGTAGAAAAGTTTGGAATGGAAATTAAGACATGGGAGATTTTCAGGGCTGGGGTTTGGGTTTGTGCATCTGTTTGGGTGAAGATCATTGTTGAGTTTTAAGAGGTAATGTGACCAAAACAATAATAGAACATGGTCTAAGGCATTGTTAGTGATCTTTGAGGTCTCTGCAGTCCTGTGGTCCTTAATGGACACACTAATGTTCAAAACCATCTGTCCTCATGTTACTAATATCCGAGATGTGTTATTTTGTTCACTAAAGTCCTGTAAAGTGGTTGCATGGGCTGCATGGTTAGATGTGGTAAAGCATATCGAGAGATATTATTGAAGAAAGTCCTAATTGGCATATCCAAAAGAAAGTTTGGGTGGAGTGAGCTGGATTTAAAAAGCTGTCTCAATTACTTTTTTTCACAAGGGCAAATAGACTTGCATAATCTAGCAGCTAGGTGTTTGCTGATTTGCCTCCCAAAATAACCAGTGTTTGGGAATAAATTGTGGCAGACATACTGACATTTTCATACTAACTCATGTGCTTTAGTGGGAGAACTTAGGCAAAAAGGATAAACAGTGTTATAAACAGAATCTGTGATGGGCTTTTATGCTACAAATTCTTACTGGCATGCATTGGGGTGATGCCATTTATCATAAACAGTAGACTTACACATGAGTTGTGTTGATGGCCAAATGAGTGCCAAAACCATTTTTGCCACATGCTATCACATTTTAGGAAGAGTAAGTCACACCCATGAGGTGGAGAGCCCTGTGATAAATTGCACTTTTGAAGCATCTTGCTGTGTGCTAATATGCCAGTTGTCTAAACTGCTTTTAAAATGTGTCATCTTAAAACAAAAAAACACACACCCAAACCAATAATCTGTTTTTCCTCAAAATGTGACCCACTAAGCCAAAATCATACCCATGTATGGCAAACAATAATGGGTTAGGAGAGGGGACTTTGACACTCATTACAACTAGAGATGGAAACAATGTGCAGTCAAAAATCCAAGAGGGCACATTTCCAATAGAATTAAAGTACTTGTTCCTAGACACAGTAGATCATGAGATATTGGATCTTAATCTCCTAGCATTCCTATATGCAAGAACACTATTTCAAGACAGATTAGAAAGCTTTGAGAATGTTTTAATGATTGTTCTCCTTTCACTGACATTAGTTCTGGCTGATTTCTTAAAAGCACTCTAAGGCAGTTGTTTAAACAGTTGTCCTTCAGCATGAGGGTGTACAGTAAATACTGGCAGGTTTTTTGAGGAAGCCTTAACCTGTCAGTACAGATACCATGACTAAAAGGTAGTCTGTGCCCTGTTTCTGCCAGTTAAAATCCTTCCTTTCATGCCCACTTACCATCAGTGTCTCCATGGCTGTCTAAAACACATCTTCTGCAGCTAGTGTGCTTGCTTGAGTGTAACAGTGGCATCTGGCTAATGTGTCACAGCTACTATGCGTGCCCAGGTCATAGAGATGCTTTTGGCCTTGTACTTCCTTGCAGGTGGCTGCAAGGGCAAGAGCACCACTAAAAAGCCTCTCCTAAGTATAAAACTTGGACTTGGCATTACTGCCCATATCTTATCCTTGTATTCACTGGGGCTGTGAGTACAGCTGTTTTCCAACCAAAGCAGAATTTGTAAGACATGTGTATGCTGCCTCCAGAAGTCTCTTGGCTTACATGGCTGTTCCTGAGCTATCAGCAAAAGTCATGTGTGGATATACTGTGGGTTTTGGACAGTCCTCACTGACACCTGTCCTGCTGCGGCTTAGCTTCTGTATGTGTCCATACTAGCCTGGGTATCTCTCTCCCCTGCAGCCAAGCTGAGGCCACTGCTCCAGACTGCAAGAGAAATATGCTAGCACTTAAATACTGCAAACACAGAGCAGTGCAACCATCCTCAGCTCCAGCTTTTGCAGGGCTGCTCAACTGCTCAGGACATTTAGAGTGTGTTTCCTCAGACAGTGCAGATGATTTAAACAGGTCTGGCAGCCAGGCAACCTTGACATACCTGAAGTCAAATTTTATTTTCCCTTGAGGGTGATTTTAAGAATAAAGGACAACTGGTGGAGCAATGGAAATCTTTTAAAGGAAGAGGCATGTTGCTCTTCAAGACATGCATCCTATCAACAAATTCTTTCCTATTTCTAAGCCAGGTTGCTTCAGAGGTGCAGGCTGGTTTTGTATGTTGTAGTATAGTTCATAAATTACACTGTCTAAGTTTTAGGACTTATTTTCAAGCTGGTTTCGGTGAATAAAAGCTTAAGCATGTGAAGAAATTATTCCACATTCCCAAGTTTAGCTAATCCATGGCTATCTACTGATGTCAAAGTGATAGTGGTAGCTTTGCTTGCAAAGATGTCTAAGTACCTGCGTTGGCCAAAGGAGCTCGCAGAGGCAGTGACCGTGGCTGTCTGTGTAGTGCTGTCCAGAGGTTATTTTGAACATGGAGATGTATGCCTGAAGGCTAGTAAAATGGTAGTTTTGACTGTGCCAAGGCTCTTGTACAAGTGTCATGCCCAGAGAATGGCAGCTGCCATCTGAAGACGACCTGTTGTTGCCTGAGCTCATTTTCCATCTGCTCAAACAAATAGCAGTCCTGGAGGGGGGGGCACCAGTCCTTTTAATTCATGCACAGGTTGCCACTGCCTGACCCAGTCCCGGTGACTGTGGCTTCTGTGAGATGGAAAGCCTACCCACCACCTCCTCCCCTCCAGCAGTACTGGTGCCCTAAACCACTGAGGAATTTATACCAGTATTTTTTTTTCAATGGAATGATCCCAGGAGATGTTACAGGCACAGCAGAGAGTTGCTTTGGTGCAGTCCTCCTCAAATATGTGGTAGCAAATCCTGCTCTTGCAACCTTCCCACGAGCTGGTGGGTTGTGCCTGCTTCTAGAGGACAGAGAGCAAAAAGTGACTATATCCAGCTGCCTTTGTATTTTCCAGGGATTATACAAGCCGTAAATTTTACAATACCTTAAATTAATCAAAGAAAAGTCCACTTCATTAAATTTTAGAGACTGTGAAATTGCTAGGCATTATTTAAACATATGTGATATTTCAGAAGTTTGCACTGACAGGAGCTGATCCGTCTAGGAACTGCTGTATTAATGGCAACTTCCAAAGAAAAGTGCAGATCTGGTGTGGGAAAGTGCGGGACTGTTGTGTGTTAGGTAAGCTTGAATTTTTATACACCTGATCCTTTTTTCTTTCTTTTTTTTTTTTTTTTTTAAAGAAAATACTCTGACACCCACACAATTCCTTTACAATAGTGCTGGAAATGTTCTGTTCTATTTTACATTGCTGGCTGCCATGCTGAGTATTTCCTGTAGTTTTTTTTTTTTTTAATGCTAAGTATATTTTAATGAAATTAACGATTTAACCACATTTCAGTTTGAATCTACTGACTGGAAAGAATTTAGTTTCCATTCTGCTTTCCTTAATCCTGGTGCATAAATAGATATTTGGATTTTTGCAGCTTAGCGGCAGAAAGCTTGTATGCATCCATCTTTGGTCTCCATTTGAATGTGCATAAATTCTGATTGTGTGTCACGATTCTGACTGAGACCTGCCAAATGCTGTACAAATCAAGAGGCAGTCTCTGCTATAAAGAATGTATAATCTAAATGTTCCTGTCAAACTGGATTTAATTCTTATTTTTCATTGTCTTTGTTTCAGAGACTACTGTGTTATTAAAAAAACATTCTTGTTTGTAGAGGGTTACTGTCAGCCCATTCACCTCAGATTTAGTTCTAGGCATTGTATGTTTTTCATAAAACCAAAGTTGCCATAGTCAGGCTTGCAGAAGAATTGAAATGTGTCTGTTTCAAAAGTGTGTTTCTGTTGCATGTGAGTAGGGAGACTGCTTTGGAAATCATATTCTGAGGCTCAAAACTGAGAAGAACCCAAAGTTCATTGCCAACAATTGTGAGATTAGGACCTAACTTGTGATTTTTGAAAGTCTGAGGTTTGCGGCACTGAAGAAAACATATGCAATGGAAGTTTATACTGCTATCTTGAAAACAAACTATGCTAGAAATTGAAAGAGTGGAATGCCATCAGAAAGAAATCCTGAGAAGTAATTTAATTTCATTTAATTTGTTACCAATATGTGTCACCACTGTCATTAACTGAATTGTTAAAGCTGACAGTTTCTTGGTCATTAGGGGGGCTGTGAAAATCCCCTCGTTCTGTGCATGCAGCCTTTGCGGATCTAGTAACCCCACAGTTTATTCTGGAAAAGAGCAGAAAGGTGATAAAACAGTAGGGACACCCGATATGTAGGAATGGATATTTTGTGGTTCCAATTTTACACCTGCAAAGTTCAGATTTGTTGGGGCTCCTGTCTAGCAGCATGATTACATGTCCTTGCATCTGCCCTGTCTATTGTAAGCTCAGCTTTGAAGGGAGGTGGAGTAGGGAGAATTTTAAGCTTGCTTTATGCTTCTTTATGCCATCTGAGGAAAAGGTATTGCTCTACATGAGACTATGTTCCAGAAAAAAGATCATAACTATTTATAGGAACAAATAATGAAAATTAGTATCAACTCTAGTTGGCAATCTAGTATCTTCTCTGTTATTCCAATAGTTTTTCAACTTCCAGGATTTGTGAAAATACAGCTCCAACATGAAAATGTCAAGCTCCAAGGAGTGTTGCAGTAGATAAAGGATATACAATAGCAACATCTATGCTCAGTTGAGTTCAGGCTGTGGAGGCTATAGACTGGCATTCTGCCCTTGCAGATAAAATGAAGATAAGAACAAAAAAACCCGTTAATTAATTACTTGGCATATAAGATTACTGACCATGACTTTTTACCAAATTTTCAGACATCTTTTTATCTTTAGGGTCGACATAAACTGCATCTAAAATACTGTAATTCTTGTCTACTCTCCATGAAATGCCTTTATGCGGCACAGAGGGTTGTTCTGAAGTGCAGGAGCTGCTCCCTGTGTTATCATCTATTCAGCATAGGGAACCCTGACTGCTTGGTTTAGCTCCACAAGGAGGGGAAATCAGTCACACACAATTGTTCCAGCAAGCCTTTGCAGGGCACATTTTTCCATGCAGATCTTTTCTAACCCACTGAATAAGTAATTCAATGTTCCAGAGGAGTCTGAGACACACTGCTTCTTATTAATGTGCTCTAGCCACTGCTTTCTAGACCTTCTGAACTAGAAGCAGGAGATGATATCAGCGTTGTGGCAAGGCAAGAGACCACACACAAGTAAAGAATGCAGGTGCAGTTGGAGAAGGAAATTCAACCTTGTGCAGCAGGTCAGAGTAAAAATCCATGTGTAGCAACGGGAAGCAAGGGGATACATTGATACTGAGCTGTACTGATGCAAAGGGGTTATTTTCATCTGTCTAGGAGCTGGTTTTCTCCCTTTTCACATTCAAGCACTTGCTGGGAAAATACAAGCAATTCACAAATGGAGAAGAGACTTCATTTGGAATATTTGCAAATTCAGCTCTTGCAAAGCTTTCTTCCCTTTGTATCTTTGTGGTACCATTTTCTCTGCCCTGCTTCTTCTGTTTTCTGTGCCTGCAGGGTGAGGTAGAGATACCTGAGCTGACTTTAATGATCTGGGAATGCCACTGAAAGCAGCTCAGTGTCAGCAGCCCAGAGCGCCAGACTGGCTCCCTCGTTCTGCTAAGAGCATAAGACCTGTCCTTTACCTCCAAATAAGTGTTGATAACATAAAGCCTGAGGGACATGATCTGTCTCTGCAGGGTTCCCAGATCAGGCTCTGCTTGGTCTCTCACTTCCTCAACCACGTCCGCTCTCGGTCTCACATGCTCGCACCTTCTTTTTTTGTCTCTTTGGGGACATGCATGACAGTAGGGCTAAGAATACTTTTGGCCGAGAGCTTCAAAGCTACCGCAGGAGACAGATGCATCATTCTCATTGAAGTTCATGGGAGCCGTGTGTCTAAATTCTCCATGCTGCTTGGAGAGTTTCTTTGTAGTGGCTGATCTACCAATACCGCTGAAGTCCTGCAATCCAAATAACATGCGCGATCAATGGTATCAAACTGATGAGCTGCTCATATTATCCTGGATGCTTGTTCGACTCCTACTTTGGGCTGCCCTGTGTAGCCTGGCCTGGCCTGGCTTTGTGCTGCCCTCTGCCCTTCCCGTCCCCTGCCTCACCTGAGCTGCCCTCCCTGCCTGTCTGCCTGCCAGCTTCCGCTCTGGAGCTCTGGATCCTCCCTTTGCCCAGCAAAGCCCCAGTGCAAAACTGCTGTGCGAGGGGAGACCTACGGGGTCAGAGTATCCTGGGAATGGAAAAGCTTTCTTGAGGTTGATCGCCTGTCCTTGAGACCTAGGGGGAATATCAGACCTCCTAATGCTGCAGTCCCTGCTGCTGTGTAATGTCCCTAAATTATCTTAGTCTCATGGGGGAGAGGGGGCATGGAGAGACTCCTGCCTCGCTTGCAGGAGTCTGCGCACACAGCCTCGCTCCTCCCAGAGGCTCAGTGGTGTTTTGATGCCTTTTTTGGTATAAGTAAGAGGTTGGCATGGCGTTGTCCATCGCTAGTCTGCATATAATTAAACTGCTTTCAGTTTTCTAACTGCTTTACCTGTGCGTTAGTCATAGAGTCATTATGCCTAAAACAGCTGGAAGATGTATTTGTTAGTATCACTGATCCTTTATGGTTTTCAAAGACTCCATTTTATTGAGAATAATAAAAGTGGAATTAGGATGCAAGTGTCTCTGGTCTCAGCTTTATGCGTGGATTTAGTGAACACTCTGTGCTGCTTTGTCTAAAACCCCTTGTACTGCGATACTAACAAGAGTAATGTTAGTGGGAGAATTTAAAGGGAACAAATCCTAATTTCTCCGTTAATAATGTAAGTGGTACCTGATCTGGCATTTCTCTTCTTTCAAGTCATCACCCTGACTTAAGTTTCTTCCAGGTTTATTTTCACACACACAAAAATATCTTCCAAGCTTTTTATGAAGACTGGATAGAAACATCTACTTTCTTTACATGTTTCTTTTTTTTTTTTTTTTCCCCAGTGAAATCTGCTGTTTGGAACTAAAGGACAAATCTTTATAATCTGCAGAGATGGAAACCTGAAAACCAAATCAACTTTGATTTTGCATTTTTCCTCCTGTTTGGCAGTGCAAAATCTCCTCCTCTCCTGTCCAACAGCAACAATAAAAAAACCCCAACCCATCCCCCAAAAGAGAGCATGACTTTGTGAGGAAAAGGTTTTCCTTTGAACATCCTTTCTAAATATATCCCTTTCTCCTACTGCTGTCATGATTTTATTAGGGGTTTTTTTTCTGCAGTTTTCCTGTTTGTTTCTTATCTAATCCAAAAACTGCTTAGATTGGGAGCTGTTTGAATTGTCTTTTTTAAGAAGGAGACTGGAAATGCTGCATGGTTTTGGAAGCCTTCTAGGTTTTGTTGAAGTCGTGCTACTGCCAGCCCCCAGAATGACTTATCCCAAGGGAATCACAGCTGTATCAACAAGGCACTTATCTGTACCTGAGGCCCCAAATGCAACAAACATTGTAAAATATATTTGCTTTCTAATAGCCTTTTGCTTTGTTTTTATATATGCAAAAAAGCTGCAACAGAAAATGTCATGGGTTGATTTAGTTAATGCTGCACATCGATACAAATGGTTATTTGACTGCAGAGAGGAAAGGCTAGTTGGATGTCCCAGGGGTGGGGCAGACTGAAGGTGGCCTGGGCATGTTGCAGTGGGATGGTAGAATCATAGAATCATAGAATGTTTTGGGCTGGAAGGGACCCCTAGAGGTCATCTAGTCCAACCCTCATGCAGTAGTCACACATAGTAATGTCTGACTGTTCTGTAACTTTAAGGCATGAAAATTTTTAGCCTTTGACTGTCTATAACTACTATCCAATTGAGCTGGTTGCTCCTCTTCTGTAGGTAGGTGGGGAAGATGCATGTATAGTGAGGTATCCTCTGTTGTGGAATTACTCAACAGTGGAATTGTGGTAGCTGAAATTAAGCCTGTTCGTTCTGTAGCTGATTTACTGGAAAGTTGCTATATATGGTTATTGTTCTGGGAAGTGTCACTATTGTGTACTGTCAGAGACCAGCCGGTTTTGAGATTGGAACGCCCTGAGAAATCTGATCTACATTTGAAGTTGGCCCTGTTGGAGCAGAGAGATGGACTAGGCGATCTCCAGAGGAACTTATCAGCCTGAATTATTCTATGATTCTGTGGAAGGTTCCCTGATCTATTCAGGGATGTTATTCTATAAAGCCTCCATCTGAGCATGTGTTAATCTTGGACTGCATGGGCCACAGAGAACATCATCCTCTCCCATACTAAATCTGGCAGGTGAAGAGAGAAAAGTTACGGTATGTGTGCAAACCATGTGGCCATTAAAGTATATTTTTGCTTCTCTCTCACTTCATCCATGACAAATTGGCATTGTCAGCAGGTTCCTAAATCAGGATTTGTGACACCATACCTCATCTTATAGGTAAATCTTAGAAAGTTTAGAAATGGTAAAAAGGAACATCTCAGCTCTGGGAACAAAGCTGTCAAGAAATGCGGTGAGTTGGCTTTGCTGGGGAAAGCAGTGTACGGTGGGGCTTCGTTATCCTGCACCTGAACAAAGATGTTGGGTCAACAAGTGATATTCACTCAGCATCACTATATAAGTGGTAGTGGATTAAAAGCATTCCTGTATATTAGCTGCAGCGATAGAAAAAGTGTACATGACGGTGGCTTGGAACAGGAGTGGAGCATCCAGCACTCATATTTGGCACATAAAATGACAGAAAAATAATGACTTTGGAGCAAAACCTCTCCTCCCCAAAGCTGAAAAGCTGTAAACTTACAGCTCAAAGTAAAAGCAAGGGCTATAAAATCTCTTTCCCATTGTATGGTATTTACTGATTTATGGTGAGGTATAGGGATCCTAGCTGCTGTTTAATAGATTTAACACAGCTGCATAACCCTGGAAAATGTCATGTCCTGAACCTCCTTTTTTGCTCATTGGGTTTTGTGGGGAGAAAATAAAATGTCCTGCAAACAAGAAGGGAGCATCTGTGTAAATTAGGGAGGTTCAGAGTCCTATTAAATCCTTTTCTGCTCAGCTGAATGCTTGGTATGTTGTAGCAGACTCTTATCAACAAAATGGGCCAGACTTTGAAGAGCGCTCCCGGAGGAACTACTTAAATATGGCACTCAAAGAGAAGCTTTAAAAACTAATGGGAATTGTCTGTTTGTTTTCTTTCAACCGTTAATCAACATCATCTGTTGTTACTAATAGGCAATTAATAAAGACAGTCTAAATTCTGAAGAGAATAATACGTGTGGCATCCAATAAAGCTAGTGCAATAGATGTACAAGTGTAAAAACAAATCAAAAGCTTTTCAGCCTGTGTGACCATTGCTGTGGAGCACAAGGGACAAGGAAGGTGCAGGTAACAGTAAGAAAAGCAGGAATTCCTTTCACAACTATGGCAATTGTCTTAAATTTTGTGATATTTGATAATTATTTTTCTTTGACTCATGGGACTTGCAAAACTAAGAGGGTTAGATTTCTGGAATTCCCTGTGCCACAGTATGTGTCCACAGTAAATATTTTTTTTTTTGTTTGTTATTGATGTGGTTACTTCGAATTTAAATTGCCATTTATTCATATGGTAGAATAGGTCACACTCCAAGCTCTGAGGAAACTTTAACTAAGGCAGGAAAGAGGTGAACATGAGGTAAAGATGGGAGAAAAGTTATTCAAGTGATGGAAATAAGACCAGGATGATTTATGCGAGAAAGGAGGTTGGGGGAGGATTGGAAGGAGATTGCTAATCAGGATATGGGTGGTATTGTCCAGTGTTGGAAGTTCTGTAAGAGTGTGAAGCCAGTGATAGGAGGAAGTGAAGGACTTTCTCTTTGGTTCATTTTCATTTTCCCGGTACTTAAAAGCTTTAGAAAGCCCAAAGCTTGTTAATTAAAAGAGAAAAAAAAAACCCAAACCAAGTTTTGGTGATGGTCATGGAGTTGATGCTGAATTTGATTGGGTCCATTATTAGCAGTCTTTACATGACAGTATTGTCTCAGACCTACCTTAGGACCAGAGATCAACTGGACTCAGGTTCGTGCAAGCTCTTGGAGATCACTTTTGTTCACTACTGCAAGGAATGGTTTCCTTTTTGTGCAGTAAGTCTGTCTCCTGGAACAAGACGGCTGTTTTCCAGAACTGATCAGAAGAGCTGCAGGAAGGAGAAAAATTACTTAATGAAGGGGCAAGTGAGGTATTCTCATGTGTGAAACAGGCTGGAGGCTGTCCAGCACAAAGCTCGCAGAGGGAGAAACTGGAGATGGCAGTTATATGAGGCAAAAAAGAGAAGAAAATCAGAATCCCAGGTGAGATCTGGATGTTGTGAGAAGATCTGTGGAAACTCAGTGAAACGCCCTGGTTTATAGTTTCTTTTCAGTGGCCCTGTTTCATTCTCACTCTTTTTTTGCGCAGGTAGTGTCATTCAGGCAAAATAACTGTAATGGAGTACAGTTGTGCAACACAGAGTATTCAAGAGATACATGCAGATACAGACAGTTTTGTGATACCATAGCTAATAAATCATTTCAAATGTACTGCTTTCTAGCACTCCCCTATGCAGGTGTATATGTTATAAGCTGGCAGACAGCACATGCTGAAAATATACTGTACCTAATGTATATGTTTCTATGATTTATCTGTGTGCTTTTCTGTACTGTACAACACTTTGAGACATTTTTATAAATTATGGCACTCAAACCCATACGTAATAGTACTTTAGTATTTGCTCTCCTGCAGCATCACCTTGGGAATCCAGGGGATATAATACTTCCTTTGGAGGAGAAATATCTATCTATAGCTGCATCTGCAGCAGAATTTGTAGCACTTGAAGAGAATGTGTTAAAAAAAAAAAAAATCTGTCCAGACTTTCACTTAAATATTTGGTTTTACGCTATATTTAGGACCGACTGGCTGTCAGCCAAGACAGAGCTTATCACAAATCTAAAACACTAGGTGGAAAAATCATGCAACTTGCAGTTTAAAAAAAAATATATATATATTTTTTTTCTGCAAAATGCTTCTTTTGAAGAACACGATATTGTGTTATTAAACTGCATGGGAAATGGTGTTACTGCAGTATCTTTGGGAAAATATCTACTAGGCTTTTTTAGTCATGTTAAGGGGCAGTTCTGTTAATGGAACATTTGGTATTTCCACCAAGACAAAGCATGTTGTCTGTTACTGCAAAATGTCCTAGTGCTCAGCAGTATTTTGCAAGCAGAGGCTGATACAAGAATGAAGGCAAGATGATGGGGTGTTTCCCCAAGCCGTGACGGGCCTGTAGTAGGACTCTGGTGCAGATTTTCAGTGCAACTCTGGGTGATTTGCTTTGCAGCTTTGTCTGATTGACATGGGGGTAGAAGTAATTCACAGGTACATCACCAGGCCAGTAATTATAGACAGCAAGGTCTAGGCACTAGGAACTGAGGAGATTAAGTATCAGCAATATTTCAAAGCCCTCCCTCCCCAAATGTGTCATCAATTATTCTTAGGTTAAATGAGCAGCATAATTGTCCTGACTAGTTGGTGTGGATCTACTGTTTATTACATGAGACAGTGCTTCTCTGAGTAGGAATTGCTATCCCCCAAATCCTTCTAACCTCTTACAGCATGGTCATGGCCTCTTATTTGGGAGCCTGGTTGCCAGCCTCCCCATGTGTTTACTCTGCCTCTCAAGGTACTTTGCTTCTTTCTGTGCTACTCTGTGCTGCACTCACATTAATTAATCTGTGCGCGCCTTCTTCGTAGGGGTGGATAGCTTAACTAACCAATGCCTCTGAAGACCTCAGATGTGGACAAAGTTACAGAAATACAAAGTCTTACAATGACTTCAGATCCACGCCACTCACATAGCAGAGTTAGAAGGAAACAATATGCCTTGAGCTGTGCTTGGGCAGATGCTGGTTCTTCGCTGGTGTGTATGTATCTGCTCTTTTTCTCATGTACACACAATGTAGAAGCTAGAGATTGAGGGGAACATTTTCAGAAGACTAACCACAGGAAACTGCATATGACAATTTGGGACCAGTAATCCCACTTAATCATTTGGATGCCTTCAGCACCTTTTGCACTAGGATGTTTTACAAAATTCTTTTCCAGGTGTTATGGGTCAGGCTCTGTTTTTAAATGCTTGGCAAAGGCCAGGGAGCTCTTGCATCAGCTGTTGGAGATGCTTTATTTTATGAAGTTTAGGCATAAAGGAAGATTTTGCCTGGAAGATTTGGGCGAAGAAAAAGCACTCTCCTGCTGCAGCGTCTAGCCCAGATGATGCGATCCTTCGTCACCCTTACGGCGCTGGAGCGCTGAATGCTATCTGCAGGCATGGAGGGCTGGCAGGAAGCACCCCCTTGACCTTCCTAGACTGGAGGCAGACCTACACAGGAACGATCTTAACTTGATACACCACCACCTTTCCTCCAGGGCCCCACCCTGTGCCTGCAGCCATCTCTGGGTAGAAGGCAGCAGCTGGTTAATAGCGTGGAGGAACAGTACATGATTGTTTAGGACAGGAAGTTGCAATATCCACTTGCAAGAATGTAATTGCTTTTGAGCTGGAAGAGGGCCAGGACGGTTGATTCCAGCTGGTAGGAACAGCTGCAGCGGCAAAGGCAGCCAAAACCGGGCCTGCTGCACGGAGGGGAAGGAGAGGGATGGAGCTTGCCAGCAACCTTCTGAACCCAGAAGTGTGCAGGGGAGGACTCTGTCCAGATTCCTCATCCTCCTTGCTCCCCTGCACAGCCCCTGGGGAAACCTGCAGAGGAGCTGGCCAGAGACTGCAGCCAGACCCAGTCGGGGACTTCTGGCGCTCAGAGGACTCACCAGAGTTTTGCCTGGACTCCAGTTATCCATGCCGATCACCTGTTTGCATCCACCCTCCCATTTCCTATTGTTCAGCTTCTTCAGCCCACTGTTGCTCCACTTTTACCCCTTGCCCACCTCTCTTTTTTTCTGGCAGCTTTGTCCCTTTCATCAGCTAAATCTTCTGGCCAATCCCTCTCTCCAACGCCGAGGAGCTACTGGTTTGTGTATGTTGTGCTGTCCGAGGGCTTGTGTGTTTCTCAACACCAGGTCTCTGTTTGGACTGTAAGCTCCTGTGGGGCCGGTCTGCTGTTCTCTTGGTGTGGCACCTAGCACAAAGCCTCAATCTCCACTGGTTCTTAAGACAAAATGAAGGTTAAAAGTAACAGCAAACTTCGTCTGCATTGCAATAGTGTCTTGGGAATCCAACTCTAGATGGAGCATGCTGGCTTAAATGCACACCAAAACCTAACTCTGTGGTCAAAGGATTTTGCTGCCTTTGATACTAAAGGTCCCCTAGGACAGTAACAAACCACACGAATCCAACATACAGATTAAACACAATCGTTCAAACAGCTACTTTTTTTGAAGTTGAAATCCCTATTTGAAAACCTTAACAGAAAAAACACAGGACTGAAACATGTATGGCACTCTGACACAACAGTGGCTTGGTTTTGCGGCTGGGCTCTGAAACCACAGGTTTTGCACACTCAAGCTTTCCTAGGTTTTCTCCAGCCACGCTTAAGATTTTTCCAGAGTTGGTTTTGCAAGTAGAGGTGTGTGTGGCTTCTGAAAGTGTTAGGAGGCTTGGCAGGTCTGTCAAGCTGTCTAATGCTGTCTGCCATGTGCAAGCATGGAAAATAAAAATGCTTTTCCCTTAGAAAAATCTCCTGTATTGCCTGGAGGCTTCTTGTGCTCAGGACTGCTTCCCACCACCTCGCTGTATGCAAGAAGCATTGCTTCTCCTTCTCCATAATGCTAAGTCTTGAATAAGCCCATGAAGCTTCTGTAAGAGCAGGTCCTTTACCCTTTGGCTCTCTTGATGTACCATGTTGGGGAGCTGGATACTTGATACAGTTTTTATTGGTACTCAGGGTTTTTTAATTCACCGCACTCTTGATGAAACACTTTGATCTTACCCAGCTACCTTAGCCTGGTTTAAATTAAAGAAGAGTTTTGGGAAGAGGGCCAGGAGAAGTATTTACAGCATCCAATATAGGCAACACAGTTAAAAATGTTTATAAAAGAGGTAGGCGAAGAAATTACAGAAAGAGAACACTTAATCTTATCACAGCAAGCTCATATCTAGAAGGATCTTTTGAGTTTCAGCTGACTTGTCAATGCCCCAGAACCCTTGTCAGGGTTTTTGCTGCCTTTTCTATCTGCAGCTGAGGGAGCGCTCTGCAGGGCCATCTCTGTTATAGAATCATAGAATGTTTTGTGTTGGAAGGGACCTTTAGAGGCCATCTAGTCCAACCCCCCTGCAGTGAGCAGGGACACCGCTAACTAGATCAGGTTGCTCAGAGCCCCGTCCAACCTGGCCTTGAATGTTTCCAGGGACGGGGTGGCCATCACCTCCCTGGGCAACCCGTTCCAGTGTTTCGCCACCCTCATTGTAAAAGCTTTCTTCCTTATATCTAGTCTAAACCTACCTTTTTTTAGTTTAAAATCATTACCCTTTGTCCTGTCACAGCTGGCCCTGCTAAAAAGATTTTTCCCCATCTTTCAGTACTTAAAGGGAGTCCTTTAAGTACTGAAAGGCTGCAATCAGGTCTCCCTGCAGCCTTCTCTTCTCCAGGCTGAACAACCCCAACTCTCTCAGCCTGTTCTCATAAGAGAGGTGCTCCAGCCCTCAAGCCCTCCAGCTCTGTCCTGGGCGAAGAGATCAGCTCTGTGGAAGCTCTCTCATGAAGGCTTCCCTTCAGTATCGCTCTTCCCCTCAGGCCCTGGTAGAGTCAGTTTTACACTGTCCTCCACAGGTTTGACGCCACTCAGGCAGGAGTCATGGCCTTCGTGCTTTCCCATGGTGGCAGAGCTGGTAGCGTGTGTGTTTCTGTGACTCACCGTTTCCACTCCCCATGCCTCTGCATTTCCTGCCAACTTGTATAATAATAAATGTAGTTGCTCTATACCCATAAACAGGATTAGTGATAGTCTAGCTCATGACTGAAACTAGGCACAGGGATAATCAACCACATGGGAGAAACAAAGCTTATGAGATGCTTAACCATGCCAAATCTAACCCTAAAAAGATGCTCTAAGGCTCACTTTTGCTCAGATTAAAAATCAATCTTTTTTCTGTCAAGCAAAGTCTATGGCTAGGTCTTCCAAAAATTATAGGATCAACTTGAGGATAATTAATTTTCAATTAATTTATGTATGGACATCTGAAAGTACAAGGCTGAGTAAGATATAGAGACAATGCTATAGAAAAGGTTGTGTTGTATGCGGTTGAGAGCTGATATGATTGGAAAGTTTTTGAGTATGTAGTTGGTAAAAATGTCCATGGATAGCTCTTTGTACAGATATCATTCCCATATTCTTTGCAATATGTCCTGATGCCTCACTTGGGAGCCCTTATGTGTTGGAAGATGCAAGGCTGTAAACCTCTTGTCCTCTATAGTGAGCTTTGAACATAAAATGTCTTTCAGTTGAAGTCACAGTTTGCCCTACAGCTGTTGGCATTGACTGACTTCAGTTATTCATTTATAGAAGTTTGTAGAAATGACCTGATAACACGCTGTGACCCATTAGATACCTATTGTAGCACAATTTTGGGGAGAATGCAGACCATCAGTTTCCATGGATGGAGCATAACTTTTACACCAAGAACAGAGATTTTTTTTTTAAATGTAGACATAGCACTATTCAGAGGAACATGAAAATACAGACACTCCAGAGGACATTCACTGTAGTGTTGAATTTCCAAACATGAAGTCCTACTAGTGCTTCTCCAAAGGTTTGGTTACCACTGTTTCTGCAGCTCCATGTGCTGCTGAGGGAGCAGTGAAGAGCTTGCAGTCCATGGCCACCTCCTGTCCTTTACTCGTTGCAAGACACAGGCAAAAGGCACTGGGAGGGAGCACAAAGGTAATTCAGATCACTCCTTTCCTTAGCTTTGAACAGTCAGTAATTATGAAATTGAATAACAACCATTTACATACAAATAAACATGTAGTAGTAGAAATTAATAACAGCAAACCATTTCGTTTATGTTCATTCAACATCAAAGCTGAAACTCCGTTCAGCCTGCTTTGTGTATTTAGTTTCAGGGATTAGTCGGAAATTGCTATTTGTGAAAACTTGGGTGAATGAATGATACGTTGGCTTACCTTTTTAAAACGACTGCAGAAAGCACATATTAAATTGCAGTCAATGGTAATGTTTTGGAATTCATCCTACAATGGATACAAAGTTGTTTAAGTGGGTAGGAGAAAGCCTTCACAATCCATAATCTAGCACTACAATGTAAGCTTTTAAATTATGTATTTACAAATCTAACGCCAATTACTTTACAAACTATTTGCAGTTCAAGCATTATTTGCTGAAGAAATTTGCCCCAAACATGCACCAGCTTGTTCTGGTGGGCACACAAATGAGCAGAGAGGAGCAGCAGAGGGTGTGGGGAATAAGCTGCTGGGGCATGGTAGACTGATGTATTGTGAAGCCTCAGCCCCCAGGGCACAGAGTGCATATGGGCAGAGGAAGAAACAACAGATAAACGAATTGTTGCGAAATGTGGACTATTTAGGTATTACCTTATGAATTGCTTTCTTGTGTGTACCGTGAAATAACCTGAGAGTGAAATACTGTCTTTAAATAAGATATGTTTTGATCCAGCAACATAGGATGGAGACTGACCCAGAACATTCTGTAATAATAAACACCTAAACCACATGGATCTACCTGAGAAACACTTTCACTTCAAAAGACTCATAAACGTCTCACTGTAACATTTCTGGGTTTTGCTGAACATGTGCGTGGAAAATACAATAAAATGGCATTCTAAGTGGGTTCTTTGGCTTTAGGGAGAGTGCATAAAATGTTATTTTAGGTCTCATTGTTGGAATGGAGCAATGCCGTTGCTCATTACCTATCTATCTGTAAACTTCTCTGAAATGCCTCTCTGTGAACATAATTAACTAAGGACTGACTTTCCACAGTTTGCTAAGAATAAAAAAGGCCAGTATTATTTGTTGTTTGCTAGTCACCAGTCAGTTTTCTTCTAGTTGAAAACATACCAATTTTTCAGCAAGGGAGGTAGTCTGTGTACAGTTCAGTTCTGTGAAGGGCTTTTACAACATTTGAGAGGAATCCTGTCCACTGGCATCTCTTCCTTGCTATGTTTGCTACCCATCCACAGCTAGGAATAAATCTGTAAAAAGCAGAGATTGCCTGTAAACAGCTCCCATAGAGCAATAGGGTCCAGATCCACCAAGGGCTGTATTCAGATGGCTAATGGACTAGCTCCATAACTGCATGCAAACCAGAAAGAGAAATAGATGTTACCACCAGAAAAGCAAAGTCTGACCAAACGTGGTGCCTGGGAAGGAGGGAGGGGAGCTGGAAGCACGCTTCCCTGACGCTGTGCCTGCTGAGGCCTGAGCACGCTCATGTTTCTGTCTTGCAGCTCCCACTCCGTGCTGCTTTTGTAGGGAGCTGGCTATGGCACAGCCCCATGGCCCCTCCGTTCCTCTGGGGTCCATGTGGGAGTCACTGACCGGCAGGAGCTGGCCTGGTGTTCCCGGGTGGGAGGAGAGGCAGGCGGTGGACCCCTAGACATAGTAAACCTAATGACACTCTGTCAGTATGTGACCTAGCATGCTTGAGGACGTGCACGTCCTCTGTCCAAATGAAAAACTTTGCCTGACCCTCTCATCTGTTTCAAAGGGTGAATCTCATGTGGCAGGTTTCTGGTAACTCGCTTTGATGCTGCTGCTGAGGGATGGGGCAGTGGGAGGCCTGTAATGTGCTTGAGATCTGAGCTGCCAAGGACTCAAGGGAGTTTACTTAATCAGAGATCTCAACCTAAATCTGCTTGCAGTCAATGGAAGACTTGCATTGACTCTAGAGCTTTTTGGATCAGGCTCCAAATGATTAATTCCTCATAAACAAAGGAAACAAAGAGATTCCAAAGAGTCAGGCCTGGAAGAATGACAAAGTTTGGTCCTGTAACTGTCATACTCATTATAAACTGAGTTACATGGCTATATAGCCTCTAATTATCTTGTAATCTTAAGTGCTGTGTGAATATTAATATTTACATACCATCTGGACATGTAGTATGATTGCCATGTGCTATAGTTCTGTGAGTACTTGCCCTTCCAAGAAATGCCTGTTCGAGAGTGGAACAAAAAAACTCATATGAGAGAATAGAGTTTAGCGTCTAGGAGCAACTTCCAAGTACATTGTTGAAATGCCAGAGCTGAGTATGATATAAACGGCAAAAATGCTGACTTGGAGGGGAGGGAGCAAGGGAAAAGAGAAGAGATGAGATGGAAGACGATGAGAGTGGAGAAGGACAAGGACCTTGAGTTCAAATTTGTTCATTTGTAGCTTTCAACTGAATGTTTTTAACATAGCCAGGTTTAATTCTGTGCTGTTAAAATAGTGAGGGCATGGCTAGAGTAAAGACTAATAAGTAGGACACTCAGCAAGAAGAGGGTACAAGCATTATTGTCTGCCCCCAGCTTTATGCCTATATTTTACATTACACCATTGACATGGCCTCAATTCAGCTGCTTTCTGCATCGATCCCAGACTTGTGGCATTCCTAGGAAAGGAAGCAAAGGTGCTTGCTTTTGCTGACAGTTGGTGAATGAGAGTTTGTGTCAGAAGACATTGAGCTGTTGCCTGCTTGGGTGACACTAGTGTTCTGCCAGGAAGGGCTCTGCTCCACCAGCGTGCCAAGCCAGAGTGTCAAAAGCATCTTGTCTACATGTGAGGGACAGCAAAGCAGCAGGGTTGAACACAGTCTTAAGGACACGCTCATTATAGTCCGAGATCTTGTGCATAACTGAGCAGTGCAACTCAAAGATGGGTAAGAGAAAGTCCCCTCTCCGCTCTTAGCCTTTCATGGGCCACAGGCCATATCAGAGTTAAAATGTGAGGTAGGGTCCTTCATAAGTGAATGGGATAAGATCCAGCTGCCATCATCTACCTGAAACTCATACAGATGCGATCACTGTTTTTACTGAGGTCCTTGAGTTGTGTTATGAGGAGGAAACATGGCATCTTGTATTGGCATTGCATCTAGAGGAAGTGGCAAGGGATGAGAGATCTGTGCAGACATGACAATGCAGCTAAGGCTGCAGTGTGCTATGGGAACCCAGAACCAGGTTAACAGGGAAAGCCTCTTGTGGAAATCAGGCAGCATTTCCTTCCAGAACAGGAGTTCCCAATGTGCAATTTTTTTGGCCCCTGAAGGCCCACAAAGCCTTTTATAGATAGTTTGTGAAGGGCTTTCAGCTGTGGATGTTTGTGATGGAACCAACAGATCATTAGTTTAGCGGTCTCTTCCACCCTCCTTGGGACTGTAGTCCCTTACAACTTGAACTGACCAGCCAGCTTGGAGCTGTCAGTCAGCAGATGTCAGTCAGCAATGTCCTGCATTATATATAATGGACCTGGATACAATTCAACACATTTCTGAGAAATAAAAAATTTCTTGTCCACAAGTCCAAGGCTGACTTGTCTGCCTGAGCATCCTTTAAAAGGAATATTCAGAAATCCTGGTATAGAGGATTGGGCAGAGCAAGTGCATACTAAAGCAGAAAGGAAAGCTCAGACTGAACACTGCCATGTTACAAAATGTTTGTGTTGGGCTACCAGAATAAAAAAGTTCTGACTGACCTGTCTTAAGAAGATAAAATAGCAGTAATTTTACATGGTGGGCCTGTTATGCAGAATTTGCATTGTCAACCAGAAAAAGCCTTTTCTCTCTGTGCACAGGACAAATGAACCAGAGATGCCATGGCAGTTTTGTGGGCCATGCCAAAGGAAGCCAGTTACTGACACTTATCCACAGTATTTCCCGTCACCTTAACAATGTCCTGACCACTGCACACTTGCTCATGTGTTTGCTTAAGGCTTCTTTGTCAGTGGTTGTCTTTGTGCCTGACTGATGGCTTGGGACCACGTGTCTCATCATCAGGTGTTGCAGCTCTGGAGGTAGCACATGAAATAAGCTGTAAGTGAGTCCACTCAGGTCCAGCAGTAGCCTGAGCACAGGCCATTTTTCCATAGGAGCAGTCAATGTATAATGCTTGGAAGCAGAAGGTTTGATTGCTACACCTCCATCCCAAGGCAGAGAACACTTCAGTGTCTAAAACTGGGATCTTCCAGCTTTTTGGTTAACCCTTCTGAGCTGAGATATAGTGGCTCGTGTGAGCACTTTGGCTCATGGCTGAGCAGAACAGGGTCACTGCAGTTGCTTGTTGATTTGAAACTGTTCCACTTTCTGCTGAAGTGGACTGAGTGCTCACATGGCAGCTATATTGTCTTAGCTGGGAATTGGCAATGGACAGCTGGAACATAACTTAGACAGCTGAGCTGTCTTGCAAGTGAGCCTGTGGTTTGCCACTGTGCGCGAGCACCTTACAATTAACATAGCAGTTGAATAGGGCTTAGATATTCTTCACAGGCCCGGCAGTCTTTTGGATCTCTGGGAGGTGAGAACTTTCTGAGGTGCCTGAAAACATGACCTGGCTCAAGGCAAGAGGTTTGAGTGGTGAATAGTCAGTGGGTCTGATGTCTGGCCTCCCCCCAGGCCAGTGTAAGCGTGCCCTTGTTAGTGGGGTTTGACAGGAATCCAGCCCAGTCTCTGCTCTCTGGTCTGACTCCACAGGCTCTCTAGCATGAAAAGCTCAGCTGCAGAAAATCAGATTGGGTAAAAGTGGTGGACAAGTGCTAACCTAAGAGTGAGTAAGGTTCTTGCTGCATTCCCAGGCTCCTTTCTCTGTCCTGCCAGGTACTCGTCCATGACAAGGAAAATAAACTATATGGATAATCAGAATATGAGTGGCTAATTCACATCTAATTGCTATGTTTAAAGCTACAGCATTGCTCAGGACATACAGACTCTGGTTGACTGGAGACATGGTCATGTTTCCCTTTGTTTCAGTTACAGCACGTGGTATCCTAATTCCACAGTTAGAGAGGAAGCAAGAGATCATGCTATGTTGCCCAATGTACATGACGTTTTATGTCATAAATGTTTCCAGTTGCAACACTGAATGTCTCCCATCTCCTGTCTTCCTAGCTCTTACAAGCAATCTGGAAATATCTGCAGTAAAACTATCCATGCCCTGTGCTGTCCTAAGTCACCTACAGCTTTACTGTTGTGAGCAAAACTCCAAGGTACAATGGGATGAGCACACCGGGGAGAGAAATCTTTGTGGGCAAGGCATCCCCTCTTGAAGGTGGTCTGGGGGTGCCTTTCAAAATGCGGTGGAGAAGCATCAGTTTTCTGGTTCCAAATGCTGCACTTCTGTTTTCTATCATTGGTAAAAGCAGATTCATTTTTACCCTAGAGGGTGGGCTTCCACTATTTCAATTGTAACATTTCATATGCTGCACAGAGTTTTATTTTTAACATATGTTCCCTGGTATATCAGTTGGAATAAATTACACTCCTTTAAAAAGTCATTTGACCCCATACAGGATATTTCTTTCTATACTAGTTGTTTGGAAATGTTAACACTCAAATGATCATGAGTATCCTTTGAAGTGAACACTGGCCTGGAGATCAATTGCTGAAATTAGCACCTTAGTTGTTTTTGCTTTAGTCTGTCTGCTTGAGGTCTCTATAACACAGTTTATAATCGAGTTGAATGTTTTACAGCTTGGAGGTTATCTCTGACATCTAAAGGGGCAAAGCACTTCATTTTCTCCTCTTCCCAGTTGGGGTTTGGAAGTAGAGAAGCTCTCTGTCTTGAGAGTCTCCAAAACTTCCTTATCTGACAAACTGGATTACAGCAGTTTTGATTCAAACAACCAGGACAGATATTTTCATCCTGGGTAGGCAATGAAACATGGAGGACTCTCTGAAGCACCAAGGTTTTAGGTTAGTTACCACACAGTATCACCAGTAGGTTGCATTAGAAATTGATGTAAGGAAAAAAATCTAGTGAGTTTGAGTTTGGCTAACATGAGGCACCAGCAAGGCTGCTATTTTCAAGCAACACCATAAGCCCTGGAAATCAGACCTCTTTATGGAGTCTCAAGGCACCTACAGTCATTAGTCACTTTAAAAAAGTCCTGACTCTTGTTTGGATAAGGCTTAAAGGATACTGCAAGGTTATTTTCTTTCTTGCTCCCTGCTCTCAGAATAGAATATACTTATGAGGAGCTTAATCTTATGGAAAAGCAAGGTGTTTGCTGGATTGCAGATCGTTGCTCAGACAATTCGTACAAACCTTTTCAGGAAGCCAAGAAGGAATTTTACCTCCCCCAAACATTTTTCCCCTTTTGCTAAGAATATTTGCAGATCTTGCCTATGTTTGTACAAGAAGAGATAAGACACACATGCCTCACTGTGAGATATACATTAAGGAACTTGGAGTGTGATTTATTTCCCGAATATATAACACAATATTCTGCAAGCTACATCCATTATCTCATGCTCTGAGATGACGGCAACCTGTGCGTGTCAAAAAGATTCATCAATAAACCTTTATTTGGAATGCAGCAGGGTAGCCACACACAGCAGTTTTGTGAATGTATCAGAAAAGCCAAAGTTGTGGCAAATACAAGATGTCTCCCCAAAATAGCAGCAATAAAACCTTTCCAATACACAAATGGCTACATTCCTTAGGATATGTACAAACTGCTTGAGATGACAGGAGGATGTGTCTGAATTTCTGGCAAGTTAGCAGTGTCTGAAAAACACCACAAATCCTTCTCCATGAGGCCTGAAGTCCAAAATGAAACCAAAAGGGGCCATCAAAGAAAGGGATGACTCCACCTGGTCTGAGATGGCAGGAGGGAATGCAGTTTATTCATCTACAGCAGTATGAGAAGTTTTAATTTTCTGCTAAAGCTTCTGGAGTTTATTGGTATTGCCAGCAACCACTTCAGTTTTTCTGTGACTGTGTTGCATTGTGTCCTTGGCAACAGTTAAGGAAAAAAGGACTCATGACTCACTTGAAAGCTCTCGTGAAGGGCTCTGTAAGAGGAAGAGATTTGCTACTTGCATTAATGCTGGGATTTTTGGAGGGGAGTTTTGTGGACCTGCTTGCCTTCTCCACTTCCTGGGCTTAGTGTATCTCTGGAGGGAGAAGGTCATTGCACTGATGTGGAAAAAGAGTCCTGAACTTATGCTGATGTGCCCAGCTTGGGCAAAGCCAGAAGCTTAAGATCCTGGTCCAGGATGTGTAGTTAATCACTGGAACTCACTTCCTCAAATTGTCATAGAAACAAAATAAACTTCATGATCTGAAGCAACTGTATTAGTTGAGATTATATAGAAATTTTAAAAGGCAGATAAGGTCTCAGGTGTCAACAAAATGCCGATCCTTAAATGGGTAAAGAAGAAGCTTGTCCTGTGATTGGGTCTCTGTAATGGATTTCTTGCACTTGAATGGTGGCACGGGTCACTATTGGAAACAAGATGTGAGCAGGATGATTCACAGAGGAAAAACCTTTCCCCATGTGTTGCACTGCTGTGTTTATACGTAGGCTATACAAGATGTAGTGATGTATTGGTTTCATGGTACAAAATCTTTGTGCAGGACCCAGCTAGCTAACACCAGGACAAAGCCCTGGAAATCTTTTATTTAGCAGTCTCCAAAAACTAGGGAAAATGATTCTCAGGTTTCATACTTTCTGAACTGCTCTTTGATTGTTAATTGACTTTGGTGGGACTAAACCCAGAGAAATACTCAAACATTTTGCTGAATAAGGGTCTGAGGAATGTTAAACTACCAGCTGGTTCTAATTTGAATTACTCTCTTAATTAGTCACTCAATTAATTTTGGCACATCTAAAAGGTGTCCTCACTGAGAGTAAGCTTTTTCTTTCTTCTGAGCGGCCTCTGCTTCTCAGTCCTCCTCCACAATTTAATCTGTTCTTCAAACAGCAGTATTAGTACAAGAATGAAGAACGCTCTGCCCTTGTCAAGACTGAACCCTGTATAATTTTCCTGCCTTCCTGAATCATCTGTTGGAAGGACGCGAATCTAGGAAGTTATTTTAAAAATATTATCTCTGTGATGGAATATGGCATCTTTGATGTGATTACAGCAGTTTTGATTCAAACAACCAGGACAGATATTTTCATCCTGGGTAGGCAATGAAACATGGAGGACTCTCTGAAGCACCAAGGTTTTAGGTTAGTTACCACACAGTATCACCAGTAGGTTGCATTAGAAATTGATGTAAGGAAAAAAATCTAGTGAGTTTGAGTGCCTCCGTATTAAATTGGCTAACATGAGGCACCAGCAAGGCTGCTATTTTCAAGCAACACCATAAGCCCTGGAAATCAGACCTCTTTATGGAGTCTCAAGGCACCTACAGTCATTAGTCACTTTAAAAAAGTCCTGACTCTTGTTTGGATAAGGCTTAAAGGATACTGCAAGGTTATTTTCTTTCTTGCTCCCTGCTCTCAGAATAGAATATACTTATGAGGAGCTTAATCTTATGGAAAAGCAAGGTGTTTGCTGGGTTGCAGATCGTTGCTCAGACAATTCGTACAAACCTTTTCAGGAAGCCAAGAAGGAATTTTACCTCCCCCAAACATTTTTCCCCTTTTGCTAAGAATATTTGCAGATCTTGCCTATGTTTGTACAAGAAGAGATAAGACACACATGCCTCACTGTGAGATATACATTAAGGAACTTGGAGTGTGATTTATTTCCCGAATATATAACACAATATTCTGCAAGCTACATCCATTATCTCATGCTCTGAGATGACGGCAACCTGTGCGTGTCAAAAAGATTCATCAATAAACCTTTATTTGGAATGCAGCAGGGTAGCCACACACAGCAGTTTTGTGAATGTATCAGAAAAGCCAAAGTTGTGGCAAATACAAGATGTCTCCCCAAAATAGCAGCAATAAAACCTTTCCAATACACAAATGGCTACATTCCTTAGGATATGTACAAACTGCTTGAGATGACAGGAGGATGTGTCTGAATTTCTGGCAAGTTAGCAGTGTCTGAAAAACACCACAAATCCTTCTCCATGAGGCCTGAAGTCCAAAATGAAACCAAAAGGGGCCATCAAAGAAAGGGATGACTCCACCTGGTCTGAGATGGCAGGAGGGAATGCAGTTTATTCATCTACAGCAGTATGAGAAGTTTTAATTTTCTGCTAAAGCTTCTGGAGTTTATTGGTATTGCCAGCAACCACTTCAGTTTTTCTGTGACTGTGTTGCATTGTGTCCTTGGCAACAGTTAAGGAAAAAAGGACTCATGACTCACTTGAAAGCTCTCGTGAAGGGCTCTGTAAGAGGAAGAGATTTGCTACTTGCATTAATGCTGGGATTTTTGGAGGGGAGTTTTGTGGACCTGCTTGCCTTCTCCACTTCCTGGGCTTAGTGTATCTCTGGAGGGAGAAGGTCATTGCACTGATGTGGAAAAAGAGTCCTGAACTTATGCTGATGTGCCCAGCTTGGGCAAAGCCAGAAGCTTAAGATCCTGGTCCAGGATGTGTAGTTAATCACTGGAACTCACTTCCTCAAATTGTCATAGAAACAAAATAAACTTCATGATCTGAAGCAACTGTATTAGTTGAGATTATATAGAAATTTTAAAAGGCAGATAAGGTCTCAGGTGTCAACAAAATGCCGATCCTTAAATGGGTAAAGAAGAAGCTTGTCCTGTGATTGGGTCTCTGTAATGGATTTCTTGCACTTGAATGGTGGCACGGGTCACTATTGGAAACAAGATGTGAGCAGGATGATTCACAGAGGAAAAACCTTTCCCCATGTGTTGCACTGCTGTGTTTATACGTAGGCTATACAAGATGTAGTGATGTATTGGTTTCATGGTACAAAATCTTTGTGCAGGACCCAGCTAGCTAACACCAGGACAAAGCCCTGGAAATCTTTTATTTAGCAGTCTCCAAAAACTAGGGAAAATGATTCTCAGGTTTCATACTTTCTGAACTGCTCTTTGATTGTTAATTGACTTTGGTGGGACTAAACCCAGAGAAATACTCAAACATTTTGCTGAATAAGGGTCTGAGGAATGTTAAACTACCAGCTGGTTCTAATTTGAATTACTCTCTTAATTAGTCACTCAATTAATTTTGGCACATCTAAAAGGTGTCCTCACTGAGAGTAAGCTTTTTCTTTCTTCTGAGCGGCCTCTGCTTCTCAGTCCTCCTCCACAATTTAATCTGTTCTTCAAACAGCAGTATTAGTACAAGAATGAAGAACGCTCTGCCCTTGTCAAGACTGAACCCTGTATAATTTTCCTGCCTTCCTGAATCATCTGTTGGAAGGACGCGAATCTAGGAAGTTATTTTAAAAATATTATCTCTGTGATGGAATATGGCATCTTTGATGTGGGTGACCCATTAAAAAATACATTCTGCTGGTAAATTTTAAGTCTCTCATTAAAGTTTAATTGTGTCTTCGTGATATAGATGTCAATACACTTTATTTTAACTTAAATGTCATAGATGGTTTAGAGTTAGAAAAGTAGCTGACATTTCAGTGGTCATATGTACTGTTCTGGAAGAATAAAGCTCCAATATTTTATTCTGCCACTGTGCAAGACTCTGATGTAACTTCTGGCTCCTGTTCCCCAAAACTCTGCATGTACCCATCATTCGTGGGGCCAGCACAGGAAGGAGATATTCCCTCATGATGGGAGAGCCTGTGCCTTGTTCTCTTGCTACCCTGGTGAAAATCCTGCATGATTCTTTCTGAGTTCATTTTAATTTTGTGTCTTGTGACGTCTTGTATGTCCCTGGAAAATTCAGAAGGCAATGAAATAGGTGGGATTTGTTCTGGAGTTAGATGAACCTATCCAGATGACAAGGTACAGGAGAGATGAAGCCAGCTTCTAGTGGTTTTACTGAACCATTTGTGTCTTAAAAAATCAGCACATCATGGATCCATGATCTTTAGTAAATTCTTGATGACAATATGTGAATGCCTGCTAGCACAAGTCACAGAATTTAACCAATCCCTTTTTGTCTCAAGCATGCAACTTCTGTTTCAACTCAGGTATACCTGTCTGAAGGACTCTGCTGAAAAACTTCAAGTACCACAGAATTCAGTATTCCTGTGGAAGTTGTTCAGGTAGTTAACTACAACTGCTGTTTTGGCTAAACTCCCACAGTTGATTTTGAGGAGGTATTTTTGTGTTATTAGGCATGTGTGAATAGTAGGCTGAGGAAACCATGGTTGAGTTTCCAATACTGTGTGGTCTTTCCCACGTTACCTGACCTGAAAGACTGTTTTGAAGCCACCTTTTTAGTTTCAGCAACAAATCCTCTAACTGAAATATATGGGTACGATTCATTACTAGGCTAACTTCAGACAAGTAAAATCTATGAATAGATTTTAGCCATTGTTTAGTTTTTAAAAACTTTACTCCTCTTTTGACAGAGCACAAAGTTCTCAAGGTTGTGGCAGCTCCAGAAAGAGCACAGCCTGAGATTCCTTACATTGTCAAGTGCCAAGGATCCTGCATTTGGGAGACAACTTAATAATATATATGTTTTCCAAAAATCCATTTGTTAGCTCATTTATCACCAGTTGATCTCTACTCCAGTTTGACTGAGTCTTAACTGAAACCCTTTCCTAATGTTCCCTTATCTCCATCAGCTTTGGACTTTAGCCTATGTGGCCAAATTTAAACAGAGGAGCTCGAAAGGAAAATAGTTTAGTTAGTAGATTAAGTTAACATGCAAGAGTAGGAGGAAGCTGTCATTTTATTTTGTATTTTTAATTTATAGCCATATCCCCAAGAATAAGACCTAGGTTTCACCAATAAACTCATATGGGGTACATGTGTAAGCAGTTAAAAAAGAATGCTGGACTTTGGCAGGACATCTGTCCTAAACAGTCAAACAACAGACTGAGAGTTGCTTTTTATTCCTTTCACTGCAAAACTTTTAATATGAGAGTCTAAAAAATATAATTAAAAAAAAATGTTCGAAGTTTTTACCCTTATAAATGAGTTAAACTTGTATTGTGACTTGTGGTCCCAAAAGCCAGAAGAACAGTCAGAATATAAATCATTTTAAAACTCCATTTTCCCTCTGGTCACAGTGACAGCATGATTTCCACAAAGTCACCTCCAAATGCACCATTTGAAGTAAAACTGTGTTCAGCAGATACTTGGGTATTGGGAGTTGCCCTACAGAATTTCAAGAAAATGATTGTCCTTTTTTTTGCGGATAACTTTATTATTGTTATATACTTAAAAGAATAAAATGTGCTTGATCCTGGGATCAGAATGAATTCTACTAATATAGACTAGGTATCCACGTTGAAAGAATGGTTTAGTGAATTCAGATCACATTTCTTTTGTCCTTTCTTATTCCAGTGGATTTTAATTGACCCAACTCTGTGATATTCTGATGGATTTTTAGTGAAAAAATAGGGTTTTATGAAGACATATGATATTTCTCTTTGGATTACTGCTAATGCTTGGTAATTAATGCTTTCTATTTCTATTAGTCTTTCTAGTGTTTTTATAGTATGTGTTTTCTAATGTTGGCTTTGATTGTGAACCCCAGTAAGAAGGAGTTACAATAGGCAATGTGTCTAGTTTGGGGAAGGGGAGGTTGTGCTTTTTGTGTGATTTTAGAAGCTTTTATCCACAAAAATAAAAGAAAATTACAATGACAATTCTGAAAAAAATGAGCGTGCAAATCATATGGAAATCGTTCACTGAAATATGTGTTAAAATATTGGTGAACATGAGCCAGCTCCATATAAAAGCTGTTTTAGGGCCTGACTGACCTCCCTGTGGCTCACTGAGCCACCAGTTTTCCTTTGTGCCTGCGTAGTCCCAGGTGTGCCACCATGTTTCGGGAACAGGAGAGATGCTTTGGAGACTCTTCCACCCTACTTGTTGTTGAAGCCAGTTTTTACTACAGGGATCTGAAATATTGCAAGCACTTAAATGAAAGCGTCCTGCCAGGTCCCTGTGTTGGAAGACGAATTAGAAGGAAATGACAATGAAAGAATTGTCCTCATCCTTTGTGAAAATGCAGGAGGTTGTGACTGTGCTTCCCATGAGGTGGGTGAGGCCAGGTATTGCTTGGAAGAGAAAAAAAGTATTTAAATGGCCAAAAGCTTCCAAGCATGGATGCTGAAGGCACATGTGAAACAACAGTTACCTCTCTGCTTTTCGCTCCGCTAAGAGGAATTTTAAAGACTTTGGCTTTGATGGATACTGACTTTAATGAAGGTTTCCCTCTAGCAGGCACTGTGTGTTAGGGATGTCTTGGGAAGGACTGTCATTAAAATCTCAGTACCATGCTGAAAAGACCTCGAACATTTTCCTAACATCTGATAGCAGCCAGCTGATCTCTAGGTACTGCTGATCAGTTGTCCCTAGTGAGACAACTTTTATCATTGACATCTATAATATTTATTTTCAAGACTGAGTACAGGCTGCATCAAATAGCAAGTAGCTTAAAAGCAGATACCTGACATTACATAGCAGGTACAATGTCTTTAAAGCCTCTACAGGCTCTACTTGTGCTCAGCATCAAACAAATCAGGCTCTGTTATGTATATCGCTACAAGGGGATGAACATTTTTGGACAGAACACTTGAAAGGAATGTATTTGTCAATGGGTTCTGTCTCTTGTTTTTCTTACAAGAAAGCCTTTTTTTTTTTTTTTTTAACAGGACAAAACAACGTGAGAAGTCACCCTTGGCAACATCTGCTTGTCTAGATAAAACATCACTGTGACTCAGGCTGTTTCTGCCCCGTCTGCTGGGCCTCTGCTGCCACCCACCGTGGGTTGCGGAGGAGAAGCTCCGGTCCTGTGGTCAGCTGGAAGTCTTTTGTATCCTTTATCCAGACAAATTGCAAAGTGAATCACCAAACGATGTGATTTACTCAGTATGCAGAATTTTGCAATGGAAGAATTGTTTTTCTGTAAACAAGTAAATCTTCAAATCTTTTAAAGGGTTATTTGCGTTCAGAGGGGTTTGCTGGATAATGCTGCCTAAATGCTGTAGAAACCACATTTGAAACCTGCTAAACAGCTTGAATTATGATCTCTGGAAATACAGAGTTACTCTGGCCAGCTTTCTCTTACATTAGTCTCTGAAATAGCATAGACACCTTTGAAAATGTCATCCTGTGTTAAACTCCCATCAGTTGTCCCTGCTGCATGGAGAGCTGATGTAAGTCACTGCTCCTTGCTGTGACGGGACCCGGGACCTTCCATCTTGAACCATCACATTTGGGTAATGACTTAAAATAGTACTTGGGCAGTTAACGTTAGTTACTTAATTATTAACCAGGTGGTGGATCCCAGCCTGTTCCTCAAGAGCAGCACCTTATTTGCTACTGGAGGGGTGCTGCCTGCACCCATCAGAGGCAGGAGGCGGCTGTTACTCTGCCCGCAGTGAGCCTGGGGCCGGGCTGCCAGGATGGGGCTGCCGGGGCTGGGGCACCGCTCCTCCAGGCACCTCGCTCACGAGCAGGTCTCTTCAGAGCAGCTTTCCCAGAGAGTAAATCCCTCTGATATAAAAAAGTACCATGCAAATTTTATTATCTTATGTCACTAGTACATGCCAAAAAGGTGTTAGTGATGAACCAGTTAACTAAATCCTTCACACTGTCCTTTTAGTGTCTCATCTTCCATGTAATGTTTGGGTATATGGGCTTTTTAAAGGCTCTGGTGATAGCTCTCATGAGCAAAGACTTGTGTGCAGCCTTAGATACGTGTAGGCAAGAGAAGGTCACTGATGTGCTGGGGAAATCTGCTGTATCTTCACAGAGGGCAGCCCAAAAATAGTATCCTAACTGGTCTGTATTAATGCCTTAATGTCCTCATCCATTCTCTGGTGTGGGTGCTTGGGCTGCCTGTTTCGAGTGAGTGGACAACCCATTTTCCCTTTGAACATCTCAGAAACATCTGATTTGTTGCCTCATGCTTTTTAGCATGTTTAGGCACGCACTGAAGTGCAACACTTGATAAAGAGCTGTCACAGATGTTACTGGGGGAAGACAGGCTCTGAAATACTCATGCTTTGGGTTCAAACACTTTCATCACAACAAGCTGTGGTCGGGCTTCTCCAGTGCCCAAAACAGGACAAGAGGAGAACAGAGAGATGTGTCTCCTTGTCTCTCCCAGAGGACTGCTGGTTAAAGGCTGGGCCTTTGGGCAATCTCTCTTGCCCTTCTAGTGTCTTGCACACCCACAGCTAGGAGAGAGGAACAGCTTTACAGCTGCACGCCACAAAGGTCCTGCTGGGAGGTGACAGTACACAACAAACATCCTGTTGAGGTTGGCACAGCTCCACGCTTTGATCAGGGTTCACCTTAGATGAATGTGACCCTGGCATCAGGGAAAGAAGCTGCTCCAGGCTGTGCAGGGCAGGAGCGTCACATTGCAGATTTCTCTCAGGATGATCAGCAGGCACTTGGTTCTGCCCCGCGGTGCCTTGCGGGGCTGCTCTGCAGGTGATAAATGGCTTCTCTAAGGGCTAATCCTAGGGGAAGCTGTCCAAATAAAGTGGACCCAATCTACACCCCAAGGCAGTGCTACGTCTAGCTGATAGTTCATGTTTCTGGCACTGCTGATGGCCCATACCTGTGGCCAGCATGTGTTTCATCCTCAGTGTGAAAGTATTTTCCCATCAAAGATGCCTCCAGCAGCACCTGTTTTTCACCTGATACAGTTTGGAGAAAGCAAAACCTTTTTCCCCTGAGGGTACAAGAGAAATGCCCAGCTCTGCAAAGGTCTTTTCCAACCAAAGTGATTCTATGATTCTATGAGTTTTGTCATTTTAGATGTGAAGCACAGATTTCTGGGTCCTTCCTCTGTGAAACTCTTCCTTTCAGCATTAGAATGAAATAGAGCTGGGAGGGCCAAATTTCCTTTTGGTGGGAGCAGGGACTCTGATTTGTTGGTGAAGGGGGTGGTAAACCCAAAGTATTACAAGGTAAAATTAAAATCACAGATTAAACTTTTCTGATGTAAGTTCTGGGGAAAGTTTACCTATCATTCTAGCTGTGTCCCCTTCAGCTTCTACAGCACAAAGCAAGAAAAAGGACATGATCCACAAGGAAAAGACATGATAACACATCTCTCGGATTGCTGCTAACAACAGTTTTATTAAACAACAAATACAACTTGCAGCACAAGTCATTATGTGCATGTTGAGAGTATGAAGGTCACTTATGTGAAAAATGCATGGTAAATACTTATTGATAAGTTGCAGGCGACCACAGAGAAGAGTGAAAAGCTTTATGTGCTACTAGCATAAAACAGAGTTTTCAATCCAGTGGCAGCATTAACTCTTTTGAAAGCCCTCAGGGTCAATCCTGCAAGTGTGTCCTCATATGCCCAGGATTCATGTGTCTCTCTCCATCTGGCTCTTCTCTCAGAACAGTTTTATATTGTTCTGCCGACTGCAGTGCCTATACCTCCCTGCTCAGGTCTCCATGAGAGTAGAACTGAGTCAAGGGACTTCAGGATGAAGTTAGTAAAGTTTTGTGTGAGACCATGTGCAGGAAAACATTTGAAAATGAACATTTTAAAGGGAGTTAGGGAAGAAGTTTGGGCAAAGAGGAAAATATTAGCAGCGCAGAGAAAAATGAGTAGTTGTTTCAAGGATCCAGAATTAAGTTAGTGCAGAGAAGGGTAAAATTACATCCTTAAAAATGATGCAGAGCACAGAAAAAAC
>NW_009267230.1:4830148-4837142 GCF_000687185.1 Egretta garzetta
TAGGGAAAGGGGAGATGGGAAGCGATTTATCTAGGATTGCTAGTGGCCTATTAGCTGTGATCATTGAGAATGGGCTATTATTGATCATTTTAAAAGCTGGATGGGCTTTTTGGATATGTGTTAACCCAGAGATTGACTCCGTATGAGTGGTGTGTGGGTGACCGTTTGCTGATTCCAGTCCTAGCTGTGTGTGTGACATGGTCTCTCACTGCCTATTTACCTTTGGTGCACTGGGGCTGTTTCCTCTGGATTAAAATGTGGCTTAGGGTTTATGGAGAATTGAAGACCTGTCATAAAACAAGAGAACAGGAAATGGAAAGGGGCCATAAAAGCCAGTGGAATCTCTGTGATATTGGTCTAATATACCTGGGAAGCATCTGGATATAGCTCTGCTGTGCTGTGTCTGCATACATAGATAGGGGATGTTGAGCTCTGATGTTTAAAAGAAAAGGCTTTTTGCACCAGTGAGAAACCATCCAAATTCTACCCAAGAGCCAGAATCTCTTGTTCTCTCCCGGCTGAAACTCAATTTTTGGGTTTTAAGGGATGAGCTCACAGGGCCAGACTGCGAGCCATGACATTGCTATTTTGCCTATGGATGGGCAGAGCTGGCATCACCAAGGCAGGGGTGATCAGATCCTGAGGAATGGAGGATGTGGCTTTGATGTGTTGGAGAAGGACACCAGAGCTGTCATTCCTTGAGAATCAGACCAGTCTGAGCAAGAGTTGCTTTTCAACCAGCTGGGCTATTAATAATTGGTGATAGGTAGTTGAGTGCTCTGTCTGAATTTCTCCTCCCTTTCTTTAGCTATCTGGTCTTGATGAAGGGGTACTTATCCTCTATCAGCCCTTTGGTGCCTGTCTGCCCATTTCTACCTTTCAGATGGTAAGAAGACCCTCACAACTCTTGTAATTCACTCTCTCTGGGGAGTTCTCCTTTTCCTCAAGAGAGGGAACATCCGTGTCCTATAGAGAAATGGTGGTACATAGGAGATGTGCACAGGGCTGTCACAGCACCACAGAAACAGACCCTCGTGTTTTTGTAATCCTTTTTGTAATACGTTCATCCTTTTTGTAATAAAGCAAATTCTATTTGACTTTTGCAGCAGTGGTGCTTGTGTTCTGATTGCCTCCCACTTGAGCATAGCAGTTCACGGTTGGGTACAGCATCAGATTGCAGCGGGGGTTAGCATGTGGTAGGAAGAATGATGCTGGGGGGCCTGAAGGAGGGAGAGCATTGCTCTAATTTTAAATCACTGAACTGGCAGCTTCACCTTAGATCAGCTTACCCAGACTCAAAGGATATCACTATGATCTATTTAACTGAAATTAACCTCTACTGATACGAGGCAATTACATTCCAAAATCAGCGGCTAACTTCTGCTAATCAGTCCCCATTTGACACTGTCCCTAGGTTTAAGAGCATTACTTTCAAGCTGTGAGAACAGGTTTTTAAACCCAGCTTTGGGACTTCCTGAGTCCCAGCCAGCTTGTGGGCAGCTGAGTGTGTGTTGCACAGTTTTTCATTGAATATATTCCGCCACGAGCTGGTTTTGCAGAGCAGGCTGAGCTTGGCTTGTGACGGAGCTCACCTGGCTTCTGGGCACTCTTGTCCCCAGGAGGGAATAGTAAGGTAAGAAGCCTCCTTGTATGTCCTCTTCCTGTGTGCAGTGAGGTCACCCACCTCGCACAACCTCTCCCCTCTGCAGTGCCAGTGCTAGCATGGCCTCCGCAGTCCTGCTCTAAAGGAAGGCAGGAAGAGACAGGGAGAGGCCAGCGCAGGGGACACCTATTTCTGGAAAAGGGCTGAATCAGCCATCAAAGCAATTCATGTTCATGGGTCATGAAGGAAGACAGAAATAGGAAGTCACTTTGTTCACATCCTCATTTAACAATGACTTATGGACACAGGAGAGGAAACAGCTATTGAATGGCAACAGCAGATGCCAAGTCAGGTTACTCTGCTGTCTGAATAGGTGAAACCCAGTGGTTATCTTCAGAGGGTGGTAGAGTTTCCTAGAGAAATGATAGGTGGAGGAGAAGAGTAAGCAGCTCTGCTTCTCACCCCACCCTTTCCCACAAGGCTCTACAAAGAGACCTTCCTAAAGAGTGACATTTGGAAATGAGGATGTCTGGTCACCTAGAATCTTGTGCAGTAAGAATAAGCCAAACTTATTGATATTTAACTATATCTAAATGTCCAGAAGCTCCACATTTAGATGATCATCTGGGGACACAGGTGAGTCAGGACCCACTTGTTAGTGTCCCCATGGCCTCCTTTTAGGTAATGTTTTTCCAGACTGGAGGCTCTTCTGAAGATATTTTTGCATTGAAGCTATGGTCACATTGCTGTGATCCTTTTCCTTCTTGTAATATCCTATGACAATCTACATATCTGTAAATTTTCTTTATGTGGCCTTAAGTCTGGATGAAAGATTTCTTGTTGCATCTTGTTTTCTGATTCTCATCAGTGGTGTTTCTTAGACTGTATTTGTCGAGGGCTTAGTGCAACAATCAGTAGAGTACATTCAAGTGAAGACCCTGCATGACTGTAAGGGAAGGTAAGTGGGAGAAGAAGGTAAGTATTGGCTATTTAAACTTAAGCACAGCTGAGCTGCTAAGCCATCTCCAGTTCACCTCCATGCCCAACACGTTTAGTCTCACCATCAGACCTTACAGGTACTGGTGGTGGTCAGTGCTTTACAGGGTTCTCTCTGGGCTGCTTCAAAACGCTTGCTCCTCCCTTTGAAGTTTCCTTGGAAGTCCCCCTACAAAGTGGGTCTGAGCAAATCTGCTTCTGCTTGTGTCATCCTGAATCCAGAATCAGATTGAGTCCAGAAGGAGCTCAGCATTTTGTGTGCCTCAGCCCATATATAGAGGAAAGCAGCTTACTGAAGTCTAGACCAATAACCAGACCCCTGCATTTCTACTGAAATAGAAATGATGTGGGAAAATATCAGGCTTTGTTTATTCAGGGCAGAGAAAAGATCCTGTTATGGCTGAGACATAAGGCAGCAGGATATATACATCTAAACGTAATTCTGCTAAGGTGCTTGTAGAAGCTCAGAGCTGCCAAACATCCTGATTGCATTCTAGTGCCTAAACCAAACAGAGTGGAAAAGTGACTCTGTGCTTTAATGACCTTTCCTGAGGTCATGTTCTAGTCCCATTCATTTGGGGATTGAATCCTTTTTTTTTTCTCTCTCCCTTCAGTAAATGTTTAAATGTTAAAGTTCATTGTGAGTCTTGGATAAATTTCTGTACCCTTCCCAAAGCCCTCTGCAGCACTCCCACCTCTCTGCTCCCTGTCTGCTGATGCTGGCCTGCTACATGCCTTATTTTGTATGACCTCTCAAATAATGCCTGTTTCGGGCTGCCTGCTGATGTTCCCCATAAAAAAGCTTTAAGAATCACAAGAGCCTGGGTAAATATAGTAGAACTATTGCTCTTGTTGGACGCAACTCCTGTGTTCTCAGCCCAGTTTGCTCATTGACTCATTGCATGACCTTGGAGAAAGTGTACTGGAATGGGGTTTGACTTAATCAGGCTGGTGACTAACTCATCTCAGCCCTGTACTGGTAAAAGAAGGGCTTCTGTGTCAAAGAGATACCCCCACCCAGGCCCTATTCAGCTCATTTCAGTGCTCGTTGGACTTTACTCTGAGTTTTCTTTGAAAAAACAATGCCATCTTTTATGGATGAGAGGAGCAGCGTTTGTCAGAACAGAGTGATATAACAGAGAGACTTCCATCTGCCAAAGAGTCAATCCAACATTGATGAGAAAATCTAAATGAAGCTCCTTCAGATGTTACTGATTCACGTTGTAATAGTATTTGAAACCAGAAATATCTGCATGTTCAGCTCCATGTTTGTTCATAAAGGACTACTCCAAAAGCTCGCATCTCTTACTCTCGATTATGAAAAAAATATCTAGTAGCTCCTTTCTGTGCCATATGTTGATAGTGAGCTTCAAGAGTGCTTGCATTGGAAAACTGCCCAGAGAGCATTTTATTGGTCACATTCAATTTTAAAATGGTTTATATCTCCCTAAACCCCAGGTTTACAGTATTTAATATTACTAATGGGATGGTAAGATTGCCAAGTATTTATCAGCATAGAGATATCAGAATGGAAATAGTAAAATGACACATTAATCTTTGAGCTCTTAATATGTCACCACAGAAACACACGCTGCCCATTATCCAGCTGTTATGAAAATACCAAGTTCTTAATAACAGACATGTTGGAAGAGAGGTAGAAGTGCTAGGGAATGAATATTGCAGTTGGCTCAAGCCTCCCTTCCCTTGTTCAGCTTCAGTCACAACCAGTTTGGTCTTGCAGGCAGTGCTGCCTGCCTCCCATAGAGATAAGCCTTTGCCAAGCTGTATTTAAAAAGGAAGATAAGAGACAGTGTACTTTTTTTTTCCTTTTTATTTTTACATAAAGCCACACTAAGTACTCTTATGCAGGACACTTGGTCTGTAATGACAGCAGAGATCCCACTGGCTTCACTGGCACTAGGGTGAAACTCTCAGGGACTAGACATTTATTGCAAACACTGGTTACTGTTTTAAAGGGTGAGCAGGGGACCAAATTGTGGGCTGCCCACAATTTGCAGGGCTGTGATTCTGCAGCTAACAACATTTCTAAGGCTTGGCCCCCTCCCCATTGCTCCAGGTCTTGACAATACCCATAGCGGATTTGAAAATGGAGAAACAGGGCATTTGAAATTCCTGGCTGGCATCTTTATCTGATGAGAGGAGAGTTAGCATCAGCAGCATTTGCACCTGAGCCTGTAAGAGCCTAAATCGTCCTGCCTGTCAAACTGCTTCCCTCAGGCTTTATTGGGTAAACAAAGTTTAGTTAACTGTCACCTCATTAAACAGCCTGCTTCCCTCTGGATGGTAAAGGAACTGGAACGGAATAATACATGTGTGAAGGTGCTTCTTCTGCCTTTTACTACAAGCGAAAATAATTGGTCTCTTTGTAATAAGCAAATCCAAAGGAAATTTATTCCCTTAAGATTGAGGAGGCGGAAAATTTGTCTGGCACCTAAACTTTTTGGATATATTGGGGTGATAATCTTCCCTTAGAAAGAAAGCCCCCTGGTACGTTCTCCGGCATACTCAGGAACAGGCCACCCAACCTGAGTAGCTCAGCTGTTTTGGGCTCCATTTACTCCTTCAAACTAACCTCTAGTGAAGGAGAAGAAACAACTGCCCCAGCTGGAGTCAACCCACTGCCCTTACTTGGACCAGGAACTATGCTGGAAAGCATGGTGCAGCATGTGGGCTGATGGCTCTGGGCAGAAGCAGCATCTTATCCATAGGTTATGGTACCAGTATTTTCCAGAGGCTCTCAATGAGCAATGAAACTGCTGCTTGATAACTTGTCTTCATGCAAGTGGTGATGGTTTTATTTGTGGAGTAGGCAATGGGGTAAAAAGGAGATTCGCTCTCTAAATCCAAATGTTTTCAGAAATAGAGAGCAAAGGAAGCTATATGTGGGGTTTGCCTGCTTGAATATGCAGCCCTGCTTTTTTATGAGGAGTGCACACATGCACTTTCCCTGATGAACACAGGATTTGATGATAACTGGTACGTATTCAAGCTTACAGTTCTTTGGCATGCCTCTCTAACAGCACTGTTGCCCCATCTCTTCCAAAATCAGATCCCACATGAAAAAGTGTGTTTAAGTCAAGCTTTCTCTGTGAGACGCTTATTTTAAGCTCCACAGAGGCTTTGCAGGTGCGTCAGAAATAACCAGAACTCACATAGCTGCAGGGAAAATAAAAAGCTCTGTTTATTCACTTAGTGATCTGGCTGCTTGTGTCATCCACGATGTCAGACAAGAAGTCAACACCTCTGTTTAACTCATGTTTCCACTTTTCACAGACCTGATATCCTTAAGTAAAACTGATACCTGCTGTATATCTTATGAAGAGTCAGGACACATGCCTGAAAATCACAGCAGCTGTTCTATAAGAGATCTAAGCATTCATTCAGTGCCCGTGTGTTAACTTTACCAGTCGTGGGCTATCCCACACAAGCATGTGTACAGATAGTAATGACCCTTTGGGTGCATTTTAGAATGGAAAAAAGCCCCAGCTACCAACCTTGTAGATTCTTTGATGTTACTTGCCCAGAGCATTTTATTCAACCAGAATAAACACTGTGCTGGGATGATAACCTAGTGGAGCACACTGCAGGGGAAATCATTAATGCCCACACATTTGTTCTGTTGGGCACCATGGCCTAAGAATAAAAAGTCATCTGTGGTGATGCATGTGCACTTTGCAGGGATTAGCCCATCTGTATCTTTCCATTTTTCAATAAAATGCCAGCCACATGAGTGTTTCAGCACTCGTGATGATTACTGTATTGTGCATCTGCTGAAACTAATGATGCAAGGAATTTCCAAAGTTCAAACACTTTCTTCATTTCCTAAAGCTCAAAGATAGAATACTTCTGGGAACTGAATGCAAATATCTGAATTTAATTAGGAGGAAAATTGGATTAGGAGGGTTTTTTTCATGTTCTAAGAAATGAGAGTTAAATGTCCTACCACAGTAAGACTACACACAGTAGACCACACATAGTAATAATTCAGAACTAGATAAAGAAAAGGCTTGGTTTATATTTATTTTTGGATGCACAGAATGAGTCAGAGCCTCATCTTCTCATTGAACTGAATGGAGTTCTGTTTGTTGTTTTTTTTTATACTGTGGATATGGTACCTGTTTTTCTCTCAAAAAACCCAAACCATTCTTGTATATATATATATATATATTATTTAATAAGTATTAAACTTGCATTCTAAGCATACATTCCTGTCTAGACCTGTCTCTAGCTGAGGACTAGACTGCTTTTGACAGCTCTGCAGTCAGCCAGTTTGTTTTCCTAAACCTGATCACCTTTTCTAACATAAGCTAACTGCAGAGGCTGACTGCAGCAAGGCATCCATTTCAGCAGCGGGCTCGTCTTGCAGGGAAGATA
>NW_009267230.1:4837152-4841416 GCF_000687185.1 Egretta garzetta
TGCATTAGCTGTCCATGGAAATGTGCTCATTGAGCAGACAGTACAGAGAACAACTCCACTCTGAAAGTGCCAAACATCATCTGGCTTTGAAAGCAAAGGAATTTCCTTTTGCTGGCAACTGCAGGGTTGCACTAGGGCTGATTTTTTTCTTGGTAAGAAGAAAGTAATTGTTCCTTGTCACAATACCCTAAAGAAAACTCTTACCCATCCATCAGCTGACCATTCCTCTGTGGTGTCAAATAATAGCTGGTATGGCCCAAAGATCCCAGACTCTACAGCTGCTTGACTGTTTTCAGAATCACATTCCCAGTCCAGAAAATCTCCGAGTCCTAACTCTTAGGAAAGGTTAAGGTTTGGGATTGTTCCAGCTCTTAAGGGAAGGCAGTGTCCCAGAGAGCTGAGGCTCAGACCAAGCTGGGTTGGACAGGTTCAAAGGAGCACCTTGCACATCTGTGCAGAGGAAGTAACGTCAGCCACTGTAATTGCAGTAATGTGATCGATCCTCCCTGGTTAATACCATCTTACAGAGGTTCAGCCACAGCTGGATAAAAAGCGGTTTTGGCTAGGCATAGCATTTGAAACTTTAGGAACAGTCACTGAATAAAACATCCCAAAATACTTTGCTTCCCTCCAGTGAGTACAGTGCAGTTTCAGTAATCATCAGAGGTATCTTCCTCTTGTCCTCAACTCCTCCCCTCTGCTTTCTCCTTCACCTTCAGCTTTCAGCTTTTCTCTCCCTATCCACATCTCACTTATGGCCAGCACTAGAAAACCTATATGCTTTTCTCTGGGAATGGTGGAACCGCAGCCTGAAGTATCTGAAGGTAGAAACTGCTCGTTTTGAAAGCTCATATAGTTTCATACTCCATTCCCTTCCAATAGAGTGGTGCAAAGTATGATATAGGGTGAATAAAGCTGGACAAAAAACCCAATCACTATCTTACAGTACTCACTTTTCTGAAATGCAAGTCCTAACTAAAGAGAGTCCTTCAAACAACTTCTATAGGACTATATTCTTAATAATGTGAATTTTCCACTTAAGTTCAGGAGTGCATCCAATGGTAGCAGGCACAAAGCTGAGTATCAACACATTTCTGGGTCATGTCCTAATGTTGAGAACAGGTCTGCCCTACATTTGGGAACATCTGGAATGATGTGGTGAGACTGTCACAATACTCCCATGACCCTAAGGAAATAACTTTTCCAATTCTCTTGGCAGAAGGAGTATCTGAAGGATATGAAGGCAGGGAGCTGTGTGCATGTGGCACAGCTTCACCTTGCTCAGTGGTGTTCCCCCTCCCCCAGCTTTACTCTGCCCTGGCAGGCAAGAGCATAGCAATTCTAAACAATGTTCTGTAAAGCAGCCTCTGAAGTCCTGGGACATCTTGAGAAGAAAATCAGGATTTATAAGACCTAAGTAAGACCCTGAATGGAGATTAGCCATGGCTCCTTTGGCCTTGGAGGCATTGCTGCAGAGAATTTGTTCATCTGCATCTCCAAGCGTGTGGTGCACACATTTTTAATGGTCTGGGTTGCATTATAGACTGGACGCCTGAACTGAGACTCAGACTGTCATGTCTGAGCGCATAATGACAGACAGACGTGCCCCTGCTCCAGAGGGCACATTGTCCTGTGCTTGGAGGTGGCCACCATGCCTCTACAGACCGCTTTGCTAGCCGGCTGCCATGTGGGCAGGACAGGTGGTTGTGGGTGGCAGTATCATTTACCCACTGCCATCAGGATGGAGTCACCACACCGTACAGCAAACAGTGTCAGCAGCAGTTGTCTGCCTGAGATTATGATCCACACAGGCACGGGATTAGAGCAGATCGCAGGCCACAGCCACCTGAGTCTGTAAGCTGCTCAAATGTGAGTGGTACTGTGCTAGGAGATGGGTTGCTGGTTTTGCCTTCTCTTTAAAAATATTTGTATGCAGCATGCTTCACTTAGCACAACACAGCAGAATACAAGCTGGTGGTGATGAAGAAACCCAAGGAAATGCTTTTAATGTGCTAATAAATACATGTACCCTGAAGAGGAAATAAAAGGAATTTCAGGGACAGCACAGATTGCTCTGCAAACATCTTTAAGAAAACCAAACCAAAAAATATTTTCCATATAAAATCCTTTAAAGATGGAAGGGAACAAATTAAATACATCCTTCCCACAGGACGGAGCTCTGTTCCACGTATGTCAGCACAGCGCAATCTTCTATTGACTGCAGATGTAAAAGCAAAGCTGGTGTCTGGGATGTACCCAGGCTCCGGAGCTGCGCTGGGCAGGCACAGAGGTAGCCCAAGAGCAAGTGAGCACAGGAAAAGGCAGCGCTGCCGGGTAGCGCTGCAGCTCCTGGTTGCGGGCATCACCGCTGTGACTCCAGGGCCGCATGACCAGGGATTTTTGTGAGGCCAAATCTTCTGTTCCCACTACTTCACAGAAGATCTTGGTTTAGCTAAATCTGTCAACTTGTAAACTCACCCTTCCACCTCTCAAAGTGATGGGGATGCTCTTGCAATTTGAATCCTATAAAGGTAACCCATCGAGTGATGGCCACTGGGAAAAGACCATGTTTAGCAATCAGCCTACATGTGTTTACTATGAACATCAACTGAAATGTTACAAGAACGGGATGTTGCAGTGCCAACCTGCTTGACCTATGCAGAGAGCCTCTAACTGTGTTTCTCTCCATCTTGGGTCTGACAGTGTGACTGTTTCATTAGGAACCATGTCATAAGACACAAACCAGTCCTTTTAAAGTTTTAAATGGATTTTTAAGGGGTCTGTACACAACCCTGGTATAACTTCCATCATCCTTGAGTAGTACAACAGCAATTTCAGTTCACAAGTTTAACTTTACTGAGTAATTTTCCATGATGTTTTATGGAGGAACCACTTTGACAGGTGAATTCAGCTTTGCTTGATTCCATTTTTATGAAGAGATCGGCACTTAAAGTGCTTTTCATAGGAGCTCAGCTTTACCAGGGGCCAGGAATCTCTGGGAGGCTTCTGAACACCATCAACTCTGTATTTTAACTATAGATTCCCAGTAAATAGACAATATCTTGCAGAACTGAGCTCAAAATGAATGTTATCAAGGAACACAGCACGTTGGCTCTGAGCCTGTAATTTTTCTATTTTCAGTGAAGAGAAGGGTGCTCAGCACCTTCCAGTATTGAACTTCAAGGAAGAGTCTGGACAATCCTGTCAAATGTATTTCATCATAACCGTCTTTCTCTATCAGAGGTGAAGGATACCAAGTAAATTGCTGAACTGACCCTGAACATGGATTTATTTCACAGAGTCTTAAAAGAGATCCGTGACACTTAGCAGCTTTGTTTACTGCAAAAACGGTTTCAAATGAACACTTATCTAAATGCATTTGTTCCTGAAGGTCAGCACAGGGAAAGGAACAATATGTCCATTAATGATATCTCTCGGATACAGTTTCTGCTGCTGTTTTTTGCCTCCTCTGGATGCTGTGCCTTGTATTCATGGTGAACCACTAGAGAAAAGCTTTTCAGAAGCAGTGAGCAGTCTAGCAGCCTCCCTCACTGTTCTAGGACTGCTCAGCTGGTTGCTGGTGCTGACACAGGCATCTGCAAAGATCGTCACAGGGTTAAATGCTACCCTTGGATAGTCTAAAAACCAAGACAGTGACAGAACCCCTTGATATTCAGCAGAGCTTCCATGGTTAAATTAAAAGATTTTAACTCATTTATTTGCGGTAGTTAGTAGAGTTTGAGGATAACTATAAAATCAGCCCCAGCTGGCAGCAGAATGAACACTGGTATTTAAATGCTTTGTTTGGACCTGCCTTTAAATTCTGGCCTGGGTGAAAAGCAGGCTTGCTGTCTCAGTATTCATGGCTTTACAGCAGCAGAAATGCAGGTAGTGCACAGAAACCTGTTAGTGATGTTATGTATTGCAAGAGTTGTGTCAATTTTGAAGGCTTTGGCGATTCCTGAGAACTACCAGAAGTGAAGTGCTTCAGACTCCAAACTGCTGCTCTTCCTCTTAATTTATCATATCTGCAGATTTGGCAGGGCCAAATTCGGAACTGATGCAAGGCTTCTGATTTTTTGGGATGTGGCTGACATAAACTTTGCCCTTTTAACTCTTGTTTTTCTTTCCAAGCTGTGTTGAAATACTTTGGTCCTGTGTAGTTTTTTATTACAAGGAAAACATACTTGCTCTGCGCCTCTTCGTGTCACCATTTTGACATACCAACCCCTTCTTTTCTCTCCAGGCAGTCTCTGGAGAGCTG
>NW_009267230.1:4841445-4843259 GCF_000687185.1 Egretta garzetta
AAATATGATGCAAACAGATCCTGACCCAGTGCTGAATGCTGTTCTTGCTTGTGCATGCAGTGTTAGGTACCTTACAACTGTCTCGAATTGATCAGGACATCCGGATTTTGTAACCTCATTTTATAACTGTTCCTCTCTCTCTAATTCCATCCTGTGAAGTTCTGAGGATATGTAACAAGAAGCCACCCAGTTACTATTCCTTGCAGCTATCTGCCAGTGTCACCTGCTTCTCCGGCATCATCCTGCAAGCATGCACTGTCACACTCCCCGCTGGAATCTCAGCTCGCGGGTTGAGATTCACACCATCACTCAGCCTGACGAGAGTGTTGACTCCTGGAGCCAGAGCTGTGTTTGGGAGCACATGAAAGCACTGGAGTCCCCTACGTCTTGGCAGGACTTCAAGGACTATCCCAATGAAGAGATCTTGACAGCATAGTTGTAAACTCCACAGGCCCCAAGGGCTCAAACACCACGATATTTATGCTGCGGACTGGATTGCCAAAATAGTATCGCTGTTATGCAGACATCAGTCTCTGGGCAAGAAGCAGCATTTCTCACACCTGTTAATTGGCATTTGAAAAAATTGAGACTGACTGGAGTGGGCAGTGTGGCTGAGAAAGACAATGCATGCAAAGGCTGTATCCGGTGTTTCTTCTGTTCTCTGTTCAAAGAGACTTCAGCTGCATGGGTACCACAAATATTTGTGAAAGCCAGTATTAACTGAAGGAATTACACACTGTGTTATTGACATTCCGATGATATATTTAGGACTGTGCCTTTACACTCCTTTCAGTCTGTATTGCAACCTCAGTCTCTGCAAAAAGGTAAGAAGTCTGGAGCTCTTACATTAGAAACAGGTTTAGGAAGCACCTAACTGTATGGTGAGATTACATGCAGGCTTTCCAATTAAACATGATCCTTCATACTTTGCTCAGCTCTACCACTGAGGGAAATACTATGTCTAAGGTAGATTCTCCACGATGTTTCACCAGGCTGGTCGGATTGTAGTAGAAAGCCCAGGCATTTTTGTATCAGAAGGCAGTAACTAGAACATTAAAGACGGAGAGGTAAAGCTGGAGACATTTTGGCAGGTAGTGCTTCTGGCACTTCAGGCAGCGTAAGTGCAGCAGCACGGAAATTAGTTCATGAAGTCAAGTGTTGACAGTAGATTTCAGATTCAACCTGTTGAAGTAAATAGGGTAATTAACACCTTTGATAACTAATTTTTAAGTTCACTTGTGGGGAAAAACCCTTAAGCCCTTCCGAAGACATCATTGCATTACTCAGCTGTGATCTGCAGTATCTTTTCCTGAGAATTGCAAGGGTTATTTATTAACATAACATTTACAAAACATTGGACCATAGAGGGCATAACTCTGTGACCCAGGACAGAAAGGCTCCATAAGCAGAACAACAGAACAGGATACACAAAATCCTGTTAATAACCTTTAACTCCATTTTTCTGGTCTAAATACCTGATTTTATTTCTGAAGAAACTCATTTTAATTTGGAACAATTCCATTCATTTCAAACAAGTTATAATGAACATAAAGGCCGTGTCGGTAATATGAGAATCTCGAGCATGGGAAGTCAAATCCCAAACCATCTTGAAATTATTCAGTCTCATGTAAAATACCCAGAAAGTGCTCCCATCTAAGTAGTCAGCAGAAATTCATCAGATTCTTTGGAAAAATCTCTCCTAACGAATGTAAGAAAAACAAGAACAAAGGGTAAATTTTTTTACAAGTAGCTGAAAACAAGCATCGTAAAACTTAACATAGAATCATAGAATTGTTTAGGTTGGAAAAGACCTT
>NW_009267230.1:4843301-4857930 GCF_000687185.1 Egretta garzetta
CAGCTGTGCTTCTTCACCCCCCCGAATCCCCTGTTCTGGATGCACCCTTAGACTCGTTGCTCTTTTTGACAGTTTTATTTCAGGGGCCACCTTTCTACTTCTCTCACGCTGCATTTTTTTTTTTTTTAATCCGGCTTCTCCCACCTCATGTAGCTTTCTGCCTTCCCGGTGAATGCCTCCAGCCTTTGACATCTGAACAGATCCTCTCTCTCACCAGGAAAAGTGCTTGGGAAAGGGAGGTTGGGGCGGGAAGGCAGGAGCGCCGGGATGCAATGGGGACCACGGGCCAGCAGCACCCTCGGGTGGCCACCACCCCCCCAGGGCCCAGGGCTCCCTGCAGAACCAGGGTGCAAAGGGGAGCCCGGCCTGGAACCGGGCACGGCTTGCTTCGCGAGGGTGTAGGTCACTTGCTGGTGTCCAGCAGCGTGGGTGCAAGGCTGCTCGTGCGTCGCTTTTTTTTTCTTTGTTTTCCTTCTTCGGCATAACAATTTTTGGTTGTCAGGTTCATTTTCTGTTTCTTTGTAAAGTCCAGTACTGATCCTGCATTATGTAAGTGGCCTGAAAAAATGTTGGCTGCATTAACAGCCAAATGCCTGACATCAGAATTTAAAGTGCAAAACCATGATGCTAGCCTACTATTTCAGCTGGAGCTATTTTAAACTTACAAATCCTCATTTATTGACTGAGTATTCTTGCCATAGCACACTTGTGTAGATTTTTACGGAGAGGGGAAGCACTGAGACCTGTTCTGGTCAAAGCTGTACTCAGTGCAACCCAAATTCTGAATGCTTCTTTGAATTTCTCAGCTTGTATCTTTAGAAATTGCTGAAAGTCCATGTTGAACCAAAACCTGGGATACCGAACACTGAAAACGTTGACCTCGATCTGAATTTTTGCTCCTCAGCCGCTTTGTCTGGTAATATGTGAACATGGGGGTTTTCAGCCTTTTCTGATAGTTGGAACCTCTCTCTTGCAACTTAAACCCACTGGCAACAGGCCTGCTTTCCTCGGTGGTCTTTCAACGAACTGCAAGTCTGAACCCCTACACCTGCTGTGATTGAAGTGATCAGATTGTACAGAGGAGTCTTGTCGCTCCTCCAGATCGTATACTTTGTGAGTTTACAAGTTTTCATACTGTAGCAGGTCATAGAACCATTTCAGTTTCTTCCAAAGCATTGTAAGAGGGCTCTCATTTTCCATTCTTGCTGAAGCTTTATTAGTGAGAAGTGCCCTCTGCACAGGGCTCTAGGCAAGGACCTTGCTGTAGTTGTTTGAATTCATCTCAGGGTTGAACATAAAATATTAGAGAGATTCCTTTAGCAGTGTTGAAATAGCATAAGTGAGCATATCTGATGCTGACCATGCATGTGATATTCCCAGCAACTGACTGACATGCCTTCAAAAGATCAAATTCAGCCTTCCTTGCATGATGTAAGATAAAAATCTGGCCTAGGATTTAACTGTACCTGGTAATTAAGTTTGAAGAACAATAATGCCTCACAAACCTCTCCAGGCCTACAGTAAGCATGCTGGAATCTTGGTTGCCATTTCTGCAAACTGTTTACAATTCACATACCTCTGCAAATCCAGTCCTGATCTCAAATTTCTGCTCATAAACAGCATAGCAGAGATTTGATGTATGAGGGCATGTTCTGAATTCCCCTTCACTAGCAGTAGCGTGGATAACTTCTAGCATTAAAAAACCCTCTTATGTCTCTTCTTATTACAAGCAGTGCTCCGTTAACTACTTGAATACATCTCTCAGCCAATTTTTTTTTTTTGTGACTGGTGGCAAGAAGGCAGATGTAACATGCTTTATTCTCCTCTTCTACTAGCTGTCTGTAAATGAGTATTTTTCACAATTGGAGGCAGGGCAGCCTCTATTAACCATCCCAGAATTTCTCTGGCAGTCCATCAAAGCCAGATGTTACCTTCAAAGCATGATACAAAGCTGATCTTTCAAGCTGTGCTCTTGCTTAATCTTAACACATCAGTGTTTATTAGTGAGCCTCAGTAGTGCAATGATCATTAAGAATTAGGTAAACTCTCCTGTTTCATGAAATGTATTTTTAAGGGGGGCAGGAAAGTCTTTGCGGGACGCATTGTTCAAATATGAAAGAAATAAATTACTTGTCTGCATTTACTTGACTTAGCAATATACACAAGATTAAGGGCTCTGTCCCCAGTTATTAGCTGTTTCATGAAGACAGGCAAGCATCCCAACACTTACGTTACCCTGGGGAGCCTGAGAAATGTTGCAGAAGTGCACTTTGAGCCGGTTCTAAAAGAATAGTGTTCGAAGAGAGATTTAGGGTCAGGAGAACTGGGAGAGGAGAACTAGGCTGTACAAGACTGAAAGGAGACTTGTGCAAGGTCAAGAACAGAAACAAGTCTCTCAATTTACCTTGCTCCAATTTACCTGTGTTTAGCCTGATGTATGTTTTATGAGCTCACTGAAATCAGGGGAAAGGCTCCTGTCCTGAGCTGGGATTGTTCCCAGTGGTCATTGATTTGGTAATATTTGATTATGATAATTTGATAATGGTAAGTTATTTCTAAGAGACAAGGGATGGTGGCCTTAAAAGGACCAGAGATACCAAACTTGCATTCAAGCAGGAATATCCATCTTTAATGTAGCCTAGTTTCAGGGCTGTAGAAGCTGGTTCTTGTTGGCCATCTATTCTTGTATGTTCTGTCCCTCAAGAGTTGGTTTACTCTTGCCTGGGGCAGCCACTGGGGATGAGGGATGTTAGGAAAGAGCATGACAGAACAGAGAGCGCAGGGGAGCTCAGCCCGGGCTCCATGGCATGACTGCAAAATGCCCTTCATGTTATTTCTTCTTTGCAAGAATGATTCTGTAAAGGCAGGGCTTTTCCATCTTCATTGTGTCCCTCATGTTCATGTCGAACTAATTTTAGCATAATGGACATGAAGCTTACACTTGCATGTGCTTGGGAGGTGGGTAATTAACAACACTTCATGGGATTATGTGCACCTGGTATTTAGGAATCACGTTAGCAGCACAGCACAGGAACCGAGCAACAACAGACTAGTGAGCCTTAGTAAGTCTTTTTGGAAAAGTTGGTAGAATTTGGGTTAAAAGATTAGTTCTGGTAGAGAGATGGATTTACATGCCATAGAGGAGAAGGGTGGGGGTGACTTTATAGGAAGAAAACAGCACCTCAGGAATGTGTTGGAGCTCTTTGAAGAAGCTCTTGGTTATGTGAGCATGTGCTCATCTCCAGACCTTTGACAAGATTTCTCAAAGTGTCAACCCCCACCCCAAATCTATGTCAGAATGACATTAAACATCCTTTATGGACCATGTTACGGGTAGAATTAAAAAGTAGGAATAAAAGTAATTTTTTTGGTCCTCTGGGGATCTGTCCTAGGACCTATACCATTTGACATATTCATAAATGACATTGAAAAAGGGAGTGAGAAGAGGATGACAAATTTTGCACGTGATAAGAAATTACTCATGGCAGTAAGCCTAAGAAACAGCTATGAAGGATTACTTGCCTTGCAGAAAGATCTCATGCTGTTGGTAGGCTGGAAGATACAATACTTGGAGAAATCCAAACTGCTGCCAAACATGGAACGACACATTTGGAGAAAAAAAACAGGCACAGTGATGGATTCAGCACTAATTATTATCTCCCAGGAAAGGGATTCATAACATATTTCTGCAAAAATGTCAGCTCACTTTGCAGAGGCAGTTAAGCATAGAATAGTAAGAGTTACTAGGAAATAAAAAGTAGGCAAAAATGGAAATACCATTATGCTACTATAGAAATTCGTGGTGTGAGTGTATAGTGACCACTGCTTCCAGTTCAGAACTCCTGTTACTGAGGTCACATAGTAGAACTAAAAAATAAAAATATATTTCAAAGGGTGGCAAAGATGAGCAAAGATTTGCGACAGCATCTGTTCAAGGATCAATTAAACAGGCAAGGAATGTGCTGCCTGCAAAAAAGCAATGTTAAAGGGGGGAACAGAATAGATGGCTATAAAATTGTGAGCAATACAGAGAAGGTACATAGAAAGAGGGTCCACTCTTTTTCATAATAATACCACAACTGGGAGATGCTAAATGAAACAAAGTAGTGCCAGACTTGAAGTCAAAAGGAGGTATGTCATCACAGGCACTGAAGTATGGAAAACATAGGTTCATGAATGCCAAAAGTTGGCGTGGATTAAAAATTATGATTAATTACTTGAATGGAAGAAAATGCTGTTTGACACATAGGTAACATTTCTGGCAGAGTAGTTTCTGATCCAGAAGCTGCTGGAGGCTGGGAAGGTGCTCTGGGAAGGCCTGTATCTCTTCAGGGGCTGTTTCCGGAGAGGAATGCTGAACTGGGTGAATCTATTGTGTGACCCACTATAGCTTACTGACACCCTTATGGCCAGGAGAAGTAGTAATGGGAACAAAGAGGAAAAGATGAGCACAGAGCATGGGCTGTACAAGACCTTGATGACATGCTGAAGTTGTCAGCCCATGCTGATACCTGGGCTGCTCTACCTTCACCACTGTTTTTACCATGTAATAGCATGCAAGATCACAGCTAGCAGAGGGAATGCCTCTTGTACTGCACCTGTAATGCCAGACTGCAATGGGAGAGCAGAAACAGTCTGATCTCTGGGAAACATGCACCAAGTAGCAGATGACTCTTCTCCAGGCACTCAGGTGCAAATACCCTTGTGTTTCTCGCAACAATTCTGCTTAATCCTGTGTTTGTGGGATTACCTATCTCCTCGCATTAGTGTGTGTCTGAGTTACTGAATATCTGTGACAATAGCCTTTTTTTCCACTAGATGTCTCACAAAGCCAGTGATTGTGGTCATTATGCTCAGCTGGCGCTTCTTTCAGCTAGGAAAGTTTATCGTCTTTAAAGCGAAGGGGTTTACTAAACATAAATGCTTTATTCATCTGTATGTTGATGCTAGAGATAGTACTGCATAGTAAGCTTAATATTCCAAAACACATTTATTAATTTAGATTTCATTGGGAATCTATTGTTACAAGCTGGAATTTATTCAGGGATCCAAGTCAAGCAAGTTGTAAATGTCTAACAGGACCACAGGGAACATGAATGAAAAAAACAGCCCAGGAGCTGGTGCTTCTCAGGCTGTAACACGATTCTGCACAGCTCATGAAACAAGGTTCCTTTTCAAAGCTGGTCACATCTTCTTATTAATGATGTTTGCAGTTTTTTGTTTCTTTGGGGGAGCTGCCTTTGTCAGGAAGGCTTTTGCTTTCAAACTTCCAAATCTTCCCTCTCTAAACATATACAAGATCTAATACAGAGATCCCCACATGCATGCAAGTTACTCTGCTTAGGGTAGAAAGATCTGCTTATTAACTCTTCCACTGAGGATATGGAGATTTAGTTGCCTGACTATCAGTATCTTTTTGTTATTCTACCCATAGCCAAGAGCTGCCGCTCCTGCTTCAGGAGAGATGAGAGTTCTGGATGCATGAGCTAAAAGCCATTGCAGTTATTGACTCCGCAGCTAGCACAGTGCCCTGGAATTCCCTTTCTGTGGTATCGAGGCAGCTAAAGTTGGGACCCCCTGCTCTAAACATTGATAAACAACACTTACAGTGAGAAGATTAATTTTGTTATTTTTGCAGTAGGAATACTGATCAAGAAATGGTTTAATAAGTTCTTTTTCTTTTTTTTTTTTTTATAAATGCAAAGAACCATAAGAACATCCTTTATAATACATACCAGAGATACAGGCCATACAGTTGCTAATGCATGTATTCAGAAAGGTCTCTAGAGCTGTTGAATGGAGTGCTTGTTTGCCCAGAGTAGCATAGTTTCTAGAAAGAAACCCATCCTTCAGTGAAAGACTGCAAAATCCACTATGATTCTAGGTGTGTTGTTCTGATAACTAATTACTCTCATTGTTAAAAACATGTGGGTTTCTCCACATTGAATTTGTCCAGCTTTAACGTAGACACTGGGGCTGATTATGCCTATCCATGTTAGGCTAAAGACTGCCAGAAGAGATATCAAGGCCTAGGAACAAGGTTACAGCACTTGCTCTACCTGGTGTTACACTTTAAGACCCATCATGGTATCTACATGGTGCAAGTGTATAAAGAGATGTAGAAAAGAGACTGGGGGAACCAGATTTAGATTACTAGGAAGAAGCTTATATTCAAGAGTCTTGACTATTACATCCTTTGGAATGGTTCTCCCTCCAAGTATCTGCTTAGTTAGTGCTTGAGAAAATAATATAAAAATTATTTAGTGTGGTTTAGTGGGAGGGGAAACCTTTGTGTTTTCACAGCCTCATGTGGCAGATCTGGCCTTTGGTAAAGTTCAAATGAAGAGTGAGGGTTGTCTTCTGCAGTTAAAGCTCCTCTGCAATCCCAGTCTCTTTTTGGGGGGTGGGTGGCTGTGTAAACCCAGATAATCAGATAAATCCAGATCATCTGAAGTAACTGCCCGAGTACTTTTATGGTTATTGCAGTGTTAAAATAGACTAACAAAGCTTGTCTTCCTTGTTGATAACAAGATTTTTAGTGCTCCCTTTTTTCTCCAAGCCTATCACAAAGCTGTCTTCCCTCTAGAGAATGAAAATACTTTCATATTTTCATCATGTTCTCAGCAGCTGCTGCCAAAATCTGGAGTTCTTTGACTTCATACTTCCACTTATACCATGTCTCAGGGGAGACTTTCTAGCAGGGCTGGGGTGAATGAGGCACTAGAGACTTTGGCTGCACGATGCATACTGAGGGCAGATTTGCCGTGTAGTGATAAGAAAGCAGTTGAGGAAGTGGTTTAGATACTGACCTTCAAGTTAGAAAGGAGCAAAATCTGGGACAGCAGAAGAAACTGAAAGAAGAAAAGAGCTTGTAAAAGATGGTTGAGACAGAAATATAGAAGTATAGAAGATTCTCTTGAAGCTGGGGAGGTTTTGAATAGGTCCAGGAGAGCTGGTTAGTTCAGCAGTATTTTAGGAAGGCTGGGACAATGGCGGGAAGGGGCTTTCCTGGGTAGTAGTTCTGGCCTCCTGCAGACCCAGTCCAGCTGTTTCTGGAAACTACTTTATTCTTACGCCATGGTTAGTCCTGTTGGAAGACTTGCTCAGACATTTACTGTCAGATAGAAAACAGAGTCTATCTCAAGCCTTTGTAAAATATATTTTGAAGCTGAAATATGTAAGTTTAAGGATAGTATTTTTACTACTTGTTTTTATTCTTCATTCTGCTCTGGTGTAAGCATTTTTGTTTGTTGTTTTCCACCATAACAGATATTGTTCTTTTCCCATTGTATGTGGAGGACTTGAACTTCTATATCAGAAAAAAAAGAATTGCCTAATGGAAGTAATATGTCAATTAGTCAACTACCTCAGTTACTGCATTTTGCATTTCAGAAGAATAGTTTCCTTTTTTTTCCCCACTGCATTTATTTTGCACTTTGAAAACACATTTTCTTCCAAGTATCTCATGAAATGACACCTGAGTAAAAAGTGCTAGAAAAGCATCAAGTTTGCAGAGTTAAAAGAGTTTCCCTTTGGTGATTTGTTGTCATTGTTGAAAAGGGCCTTTTGGGTTTTTGTTCTTTTGATGTAGAGACCTAGATGAAAAAGATAGATGTATATTATTGGTTTAATAAGTATACTCAAACCTGATCCAATATGCAGTGAAAGAAAAAGACTTCCATTAGCTTTTATGGGCCTGATTTGATGCCCTTTAAACATTAGCATATTCTCCAGTACAGCATTTGATAAACTCCTGCTGATTGTGGCCTTTGAAAATGCAGTATGCCAGGGGTTTTATCACTTCCAGCAGGATACCACCAAGTTAATCATTATGCACCAATATCCTTTTACAAAGCTAAGTCAGAGAAATATTTGCTTTATGGTATATTAGTTATGTTTTTTCCTTTGCCAGTATCTCTTTAATTGTTCTTTTCCTATTTATTATTGATCACTGTAATTGTATTCTTTCAGTATGCGTAACCTGTTGGGATATAGCTGGTATGAAAGGCACAATAGGAAATAAAGTTTTATAGCATAAAGAATTGTTTTTAAATGTTGGACATACTGTCCATTGATTTCATTTTTATTGCACTCCAAAAGCTTAAGCCACTTCAACAGCAAACTCTCATATCCTTAAGAGCAAATAAGCAAGGAAGAAATGAATAATACATTTTATTTATGTTGCTTCCTGCAAGTTCCATCTCAGCCCATCAGGCGCAGATTTAATTCTCATTGCATTGTGTAGCTAGCAGTTGCACATCCATAATCTACACAAAGTAAAAAAGATATTTGTATCATTGCATTGAGGAACTGTGCTCCCATTGAATAAGGCCCTTCTTCTTGGTTTTGGGTTCAATTTTTACCCAGAGGTCCCAGTATGGACAGGAATGATGAGCTAAATGTTCTAGTGGAGGTGGGTGAAATTAAATTCTATTTAGGCATCTAAGGAAATGGTTTTGGATAGGCAGACCATTAATTTAGGTATCCAACTTAACTAGCTTTGACAATGAGGGTTGATGCAATTTCTTCGCAGATAGCACATAAGCATTAGAACAGCCTCTTGCTTACTCCTACCACAGTCATCGGACATACGTACCACACAAGCCTCGAGAATTCGAGTGTCTTGCCAGCGCAGAGATGGCTATCTGGATGTTAGTAAAATGAGGTATCATTCTCCAGCACACTCCCTTTCCAATCTATCCTTCTTTTCCATGGCATGTTTCCTCCATTCTTTCTAGCAAAATGACCCAGGCATCATTTGAGACTTTTTTTTTTAAACTGGTATGGTCTTGTCTAGCCTTTGTTGCCTTTGCTGAAAAGCAGATTCGAGGGGTTATTATCAAAATAGTTACACAGTCAGTTTTAAAGGAGTAACAAGACAGAAAAAGGAACAGGTATAGGATCAGGACAATGAACTGAAGCACTGTTGTGGCATTTTCCAGGCAGTAGAGCCCTTCCACTAAGCTACAGCCAAATGCTTGTATTGACCCAAAGGTTTATACTTGCACTTCCCCGTGCCTGTTTTGCCTTGAGTTCATCTATGCTAAGGATGAGGAACCCACTGTAACATAAGAAAGGCTCAGAGGTGGCCTTTGCGATGCCTAGAACCACTCCTGTGGCACTGTCCTGGTTTCGGCTGGGATAGAGTTAATTTTCTTCATAGTAGCTAGCATAGTGCTGTGTTTTGGATTTAGTACCAGAAGAATGTTGATAACACACTGATGTTTTCAGCTGTTGCCAAGTAGTGCTCAGACTACTCAAGGACTTTTTGAGCTTCTTCTGCTCGCCCAGGTGCATAACAAGCTGGGAGTACAGCACAGCCAGGACAGCTGACCCAAACTGACCAAAGGGCTATTCCATACCATATAACGTCATGCTCGAGGGGGTTAGTCCGGTCGGTCGGTCGCGGGGAGAATGATCAGAGCTCGGGGACTGATCGCGGCTCGGGGACTGATCGTGGCTCGGGGACTGATCGTGGCTCGGGACGGGCTGGGCATCGGTCAGCGGGTGGTGAGCAATTGCATTGTGCATCATTCTTTTTGTATATTCTGTATATTCTGTTATCATTCTCATTATTACTATATTAAACTGTCTTTATCTCAGCCCTCGGCTCTAACCTTTTATTTTCTTCCCGATTCTCTCCTGCATCCCACTGAGGGAGGGGGAAGTGAGCGAGCGGCTGCGAGGCGATGAGTTGCCAGTTGGGTTAAACCACGACAGGCACAGATGGGGCAGAGATACCACCCAGACCTAGAAGACCCCAGAGATATAGGCTCTGCTGAGTAGTTCTGACCCTGCATGGCTGAGTGGCCTTTGGAAAGTCACAGTTCTATAGCTCAGTTTTCTCACCAGCTATGCGGGTGTAACCCCTTCCTAGTAAAACACTTTCAGCTCCACTGATAACAGTGTAAGAGCTGGGGGTTGTTGGAACTGCAATGCAGCATGAGGGTGTGTCCACCATATTCTTGTGGCATTGCAGGTAGCCACTGCACATAAAACAGCTCTGAAAATAGTCAGACATTCACCAGCACCTTGATGTTGAAACTACTGAGGGAGTTTTCTTCTACAGCCAAGTGAGAGCAAGTAGAAAGGCTCTTCTAAACCAAATATAATGTGTATAACAATTCCCTTTTTTTCAAAATTGAAAGACTTCGTGTCTATCACCTCTGATGCTGACAAGGCAGAGCTGGACTCTTGGTAGCCAGTCCTGCCGGTACCCAAGGAAGGTCGGTGCCATCACACTGAAGTTTTCTTCCAAGGTTGCCTGTAATACCCAGGAAGAATGCTACAGGAGACCTCTTGCAGTCCTATGAGCATCTGTCCTGAGGGCCCTTCTGAACTCTTTTTGTCCTACAACACCCCAGGATGATTTTTTCTGCCACATCCAGTGGGCTGAAGTAAGGGCTGTCACTGAAATACAAGGTTAGCTCATATGCTTCATTACTACGGTTCCCAGCTATTTGTATCTGTCACCTTCAGTCATGTTTATAAGCTTTCCTTCTAAGACTGAAAAGGCTAGGAACTTACTTATTTGCAATGGAGGGTGTACTGCTAGGTTAATCTCATGACTCTGGTGCATGGGGCGCTCAGTGTGGGATTGTAATGTTTATAATACGGGTTGAACCAGACACTCTTGAAGGACAAATGAAGATCAGATGAACTTGTAGTTAATTTGGGGGCAAGAAATTTCAGTGACTTCTGTTTTTACTGGTAAGGATCCTCCACCTATGATCACTCCTTGCTAAGCTTAACCACCTTTCCAAAGGTTCCTTCTTGTTCACCACAATTAGTAATTTTAAACACCTCAGCCCCACTTTGAAATAAATTCAAAGCTCAGATCTTGCCTCATGGCTTCTCTGTCTTTGTATTCTGCTGGTCTTCTGACCTCCCAGTGCCTTCCCAGCCCATAGCTGTGATCAGCTACTCTCTTTTCCTCATCTCTCACAGAAGACTGACTTCTACAGGCTTAATCAATATTGAACTGCAACAAGCGAGTGCCTTCTCAGCACTTGACATGATGTTCACAGAAAAGGAAATTAAAACTGTGAATTCTTGTAAATCTTCCTGTGCATCTTCTCCTTGGAAGGGGGTGAACTTTGCATCTTGTACAGGACTCTGCCACTCACCAGCACTTAACCATTGGGGTTTTAATTGCCAGGTTCCCTTGCTGACATACACGTTTCCCTTGAATGTTATAGCAGAAGTTAGGATACAGCTTTGGCCATCAAGCAGTGATATTGAACAACAATAGCACTATACATGATCAGAAGTATTTTTCCAACCAGCAGCTTTTGGCAGCACAATGCCCTCTCTCATCAGGCAATGCCTATGGATGTGCAGAATACAAAGTCAGACTGTGTGCAGAAGCTGTTTAACAGAACAACACTATGCACTTTACCAACTATAGGCGACAGTGGAAAGAGAAGCAGGGCATGGAAATTCAGACTTAGAACAAAACTTAGTTCTTAGATACAGAGTCCAAATCTCATAACAGCTAAGCTCGTCATGCAAAGACCCATTCAATAAGAGCAGTCCCCCGAAAAATGCATTACAGGAAGTGCTCTGACACAGAAAGAATATGTGTTTATCCTATTTACCACATGGTAAATTGGATAGAACACAGCTTTTGATTCTTCTGCAGTAGGGAGGACCTGTGCTGTAAGAGAAAGAATCATCAAGTAACATCTGGGCAGAGGTTTCTCAGAAATCAGCTCTGGAGTGATGGAAAGTTATAGAGCTGCTCAGAAGTGCCTTTCTCAGCAAAGGCCATCGATCCCTGAGATATGCAGGGTTGTAATATAGTGCCCATATTTAACAACAGGTTTCCAGACATACCACACAGAAATCTCTTTTGCCTGTACACCAGTGCTACATAAACCGAGAAATGAGATGCATTTGGGAGTCTCCTTGTTTTTTCTCTAAGTCTGGGCAGAAATCTGAGACTAAAGACCTCAGAGGCACCATCCTTCATAACAAGTGCTCCTAAATTCCTGTTATTATTTAATGTTTCACTTTCCACATGAGAATCAGTCTAGCAGATCCCATGCTCCTCCTTCTTCTCCCAAAGCTGGTCTAGTTATCCAAAGGGCCCAAGGTGGGAGGTGATGTGCAGAGAGGCTGTGAGATGTCCTCTGATGATGATGGCAGCACATCCAGCTGGGTGCCACGGGGGTTCCTCTGCCCAGCCAGGCTGCATTGCAGTGATGAGGTGATAACCCATCCATGACCTCTATCTCCTCCATGGGGAGCAAATGAGATGAGCACCCACAGGGGAGTTAGAGAGAGATAGCCAAGACACTGCAATTCCCTTACCAGGCAGTGACCCTCCTGGGCAGATAAGCCTTCTTCAAAGTGTGATCTTAAAGCCATGCAGTGAAATGTGTGCTTAGGACTGCTTTGCTTTAAACCAGCTGCGCCTGCTGTCCCAGTAAATGAGGACTGCTTTAACTGCTTGTGAGGAACAAGCCCATCCTAGACTGAAATATAATTATCCACAGAGGAATTTGCCTGAGCTTGGCTAAGGAGGGCCTGTGCGTGGACAAGTCCAGGCAGCAAGGGACTCTTGGGAGTCCTGGTACAGTGTGGCCATGTCTTTGGCCAGCTGTTACAGCTGGGCTCCTCTGGTCAGAAGAGGAAAAAGCCACGTCTCCTCTGTGTCCAAAATCCCACTGGGGCTCCCATTCTGTGAAAGAAATTTCCATTTCCATATGCCAGGCTTTAAATGCTGGTTTTTCTTTGTTGCTCGTCATTACAGCACAGAAACAGCTGCACACAGCAACGAATTCAGCCTCCCAGCATCTGAGTACAGGAGGGCAGGACCCTTCTGCTGCAGTACAGAGATGCAGCCCCAGGGTCATGACCTGCATCTTTAGGAGAGCAGCAGGGAGAGGAGAGGGAGCAGAGGTTTCCCCAAGTACCGAAGCTGCTTTTCACATCCATTTTCCAGTAGTAACCTTACCTGTTATCTTAGTGTAATTGAGTAGAAATTCAGAGAATAAAACAATGATGCACTGACAAAGACACTGCCCAAAGAGAAGGTGAGTCAGCCGGAGATAGTACTACTAATGCAGGAAAGTACTTTCACCCTTTATTGCTATCATATGCTGGTACGTGTGCATGTGCACACACGTGGTTTTAACAGCTTGGGAGTAGAATGAGACTTCATTCCCTTGAAGAAAAATATTAACCATCTGTGACAGAAAGTATATGTTCAGAAATTGCATTCCTCATCTATTTTCTTTGCTTTTTAAATTATTTATACAATTACACCACCTGCAGCTTCGTGGCCCTTTGCACTCAATGAAAAAGTTTCTCTGTGGATAGGATTCACTCTTTTGTCTTTGTCTCACCTACTGTATGTGGGAATTGGAGAATCTAATATATAAAATACAGTGCAATAACAAAAGAAATGACAATCAATGGTAGGAGAATGATGAGATTTGTATGGCATGAATGCCTCAGAGCAAAAAGGAAAAGAGTTAATTTCTGGGGAGGGTGAGGTAAACCAGAGAAACTGAGAACAATAATATAAATGCTCTAATAAAATGCCGAAATAGAACATATTCCTAGACTTGCTCTTCTGATTAATTTCTAATAAGAAAATACACAAGTTTTTTCTAGTGATTTAAATCCACTCACAACGTTAGTTACTTTTCACTGACAAATTCACAGTTTGATGGTCTGAATTTAAGAGTGGTGGAATCTGCATATCCTGTGTCATCAGCTTGTGAATCAGGTCGTGTTCAAACACTTGGCTGAACCACACTCCTAAGGTAAAAATATAAAGGCAATGAACCTGAGGCTTCACCTTGTCCTTATCAATGCTGGTAGCAAACTTCCCTCTGGCTCTAATCTAAATCTGTGTTTCTCTGTTAGGTTGGAGAAATTGTTATTAACTTAATTCTGTGTAATAGAAATGTTGGAGGGGAAAAAAGAAATAACAAGGACACAAATTTCAACTTGAAATCTAATCATTGTATGTTACAGAAAGAGTAAGTAAGAGTTCTTGAACTCTACAATATCCTTACAGTGTACTCTTTAGTAGATTTCTGTAAAACCAAGTATCAAGAAAATATTTACATTTTCTCTCTGGGAATTTCCTTGTTGCATTAAAGAAAATTAAGACAAATGAGTAACATGATTTTGAGTCTTGAAAGTTTTTCAAGGTTTGCAGCAATACCATCAAATTTTTGACTGTTGCTGACAAATCTGTCCTTTGAAGGGTATGAGTTTCCCTCTAGTTGCTACCGACCCTCTTCCAGAAATCCTACTTTGGACTGAAACATTCTACTTTAAAATTATATTTCCTTGCACAGTGATATTTAAATGACAGTCTGAGGTAAAACAGCAATTCAAAACTAAGCATTGACATTTTGAAATGAAGCACTTCAGTTAGTTTCAAAATGTTTTGGAAAATGGAATTTTTTTCTCCAAGTTGGTATTTTCTCAGGAGTGGATGGGACTCTTTAAATCAGAAACTTTTGTCCTACAGTAATTCATCTACTTGACTTCAGAATTTGAGAACAAACCTGAGGTAGGTCTTTGAAAGAAAACTGAGTGGCTAGAAAGTAGAATAAACTCCAGGGTAACTCTCCATCTGCATAATATTATTTCATGTCACACATTTTCT